>NC_082686.1:68796340-69143795 GCF_949987515.2 Delphinus delphis
AATATTATCTGGACAATGGATTCTTTCCAGACTATACTGTGGAATCATAGAATCATCTAGTCTAACATTTAATAGTATGTCTTGATTCTTTCTAGAATATCTACAGTATTGTTTGAATACTCGAGGCCTGGGGGGGCCCACCATCTGATATCTGAAAACAGACTTCCTGTGAAGCAGGAGTGATGGTTTCCTGAG
Organism: Delphinus delphis; assembly: GCF_949987515.2. Lineage (NCBI taxonomy): Eukaryota > Metazoa > Chordata > Mammalia > Artiodactyla > Delphinidae > Delphinus > Delphinus delphis. The sequence goes on from NC_082686.1 coordinate 68,796,536, forward strand.
AACAAATGCTTCACTATCAAGACATGGAAAGATAGCACTCGGCTGCTAGTAACAAATTGCACCAAAGTTACAAATGCAGACCAAGCCTTGGTAAATATTAATGACGATGATGATTTTGTGACCTACTAAAAATGTCAGATTTTAGCATTATGAGCGTACTGTAGATACTAGAATGTAATTGAACCAAAATGATGCTCGAGAGAAATTTTGAAGTAAATGTGCAAATTAGGCTACGCAGTATAAACTAGAAGTGCCCAAGTCATTCTGTTCCTTAGTAAAGCACAACCAAGTAAGCCTTTTTTTTTTTTTTTTTTTTTTGGCTGCTCTGCGAGGCATGTGGAATCTTAGTTCCCTGACCAGGTATCGAACCCATGCCCCCTGCAGTGGAAGCGTGGATTCTTAACAACTGGACCACCAGGGAAGTCTCTCCCAGCATGTAAGCCATTTATGCAGCAGAGCATTTGTTTTTAGTTTCTGACATCTGTTTGGGTCGTCTACAACTGGTGGCATGGAAGGGAAAAGAAGGCTGCAAAGACTGAACAAAGAGCATGCACTGTGGTAGCCTTTATTTAAAAATTGTGAGCTAACTACAGTTGTAGTGTTCTCATTTACCATTCTGATGGCATAATAAACTGGGAGAACATTAACACAACTTCAAGAAGGCATCAAAAAACCTGTAAACAAACATACACACCACGCATGCGCGCACATATACAGCATACATGCACACAAAGATTATAGTCTAAACACAATCAAAAGTGATGAAGAAAAGCTTTGAATGCTCTAAATCAAATTTTAAAACACTTTATTATAATAAACTGTGGCAATACTGTGGCTATATGAAAAATGTTGTAACTGCTTAAAAAGCAAAAAGAAAAATACTGGCAATTTGAAACTAGCAGCAAGAAGCAGATAAAAATAGAATGGAAGATAACATAAGACTAAGTAACATCAAAATTCTAATGTTGATACTGTGTAGGATTGCACTGAAGTAATTTAAAATTAGTTCTTAAGGAACTCGCAAAAAGTCCCTTGAAATATTAAACTGCTGCGCTTTACAAACAGTGGAAAAGAAAAAAGTATTTGGAATGTTACACACAGAGGAAATGTATTAGGCATATCAGTTTATGGTCTTTGTTTATGCCCTTCAAAAAGTTTTATAAAGAAAAATTTAAGTGCCAATGTAGTGAAAGAAAGTTAAAAATTCCTAAAGATGCAAGTCTGAGTGCATTTATCAGGTTAAGAATATATTTCAAGGTCGGGGGCAAGGCATGACTGATGCACATTCAAGAAGAAAAGTCTCGTGGAATCCATAAGGTAAGTAGAGTTCTCTGGAGCACGTTTAAAAATGAAGGTATATTAAACTCAGACTATCCTGAATGAGATTCCAAAGTATGTGGAGTTCTATAGCTGAAATCTATTTCATAGTGGCCAATAAATAATTAAGACTAACTTTTCAGCAAACTGTTTTTTCATACATTCAAACACAAAAATCTTTACCACACATGCAGAGCTGATATTCTAAAACAGCGCAGGTATGAATCCTGGTTTCAGAAAAACACATTAACAAGGATTTTTTTTCCATTTTTTTTCCATAGGTTCCTGTAGAAATCTTCAAAGAGGGGATAAGTTTAGATCTCCTACTGATTTTGGAAGAAAGGAGATTCTGTTTTTCCTAAGGAAGCCAGTCATCCATGAGCAGGAGACGGGTCTTCAGAATCTAAGAAGTGTAATATCCCTAATGCTTAAACTCATGGCAAGTCCAGATCCAGAAAAACTGGCTGGTAGAACAGGGGATGGAAATGAAAAGTTCAAATGTCTATAGTATGCTTTGGAAATATTGTGCCTCGTAAGTTAAAATGGCTCAACTGCCTGCAGAATGAAGTGCTACAGGACTGGAGGAGACCCGGTTCTCTGGAGTAGGAGCTGGGAGAGACCCCCATCTCCAGGGACCCTCTGGGCAGGGCTGTGACCTTGTTTTTTCATGAGTGCTTTCAGTTGGAGAATTTATATGACTTTGCCCAGATAAAGCTTCCTTATGTTACTTTTTCTCTAAAATTGGTTGGTCAGGCAAGTTACTGGTGATTTCCCAAAATGAAATCTAGCTGTACTAGAATCTTAAGGTGCCAGCTAATTTAAATTAATGCCCCTCAGTAACGCTGCTGGGTATCAACCACTATTGCTGAAGAATCAACCCCCAAATGACCTAACTAAGTAATCTATCACACTAGGTGCTTCTACTGTCTTGGGTTTTTTGAGCTTTAGAGAGATAGTCTTTGTAATATGACTTAGAAACTGCTTCTCTCTGGCTTTGTTTCATTCTTCCTCCTCTTCTTCTTCCCCTTCTCCTTCTCCTTCCTCCATGGTTTCCACAATGAGCTCTGCTGTGCAGGTGGCTTCTCCAAGACTGTTGACAGCCTTGCAAGTGTACTTGGCATCATCATCCCCGCAAACATCACTAATGATTAAAGAGCAGTTCCCATCCTCATCATAGTCTATCTGGAAGTGGCGGGACTCCCTGATTGACTGGTCATCTTTGAACCAGACGACCTCAGGGTCTGGGTATCCTGTATCATAGGGAGGGAACACAAGTTGCAGAAACTATTATTTAAAACTTATTATCAGTTCATGCAAACTCTTGAGCTACCTCTATTGATTAAGGGGGTAAAGGGAAAAAAAATTATGATGTTGGCTTTTACCATCTATTTTGATATTTACATTTGAATAGGGGCATGTATTGTAAACACTAATATCTGAAACGCCACATAAGGTATTGTACAGGCATCCCGTTCCCCAGCCATGTAAGGCTTGTACCACCTCCCACCTTAACACAGATATAGCTAACTCCCCGGAACACTGTCCCAGTTCCAACCACATGCCTGGAGCTAAATATCTTCTTGGATTAAAAGAAAACTTTTTTTAATCTTGTATAAAAGAACTTAAATAAATTTAAATAAATAAGAGTTAGAAAAAATGGGCACAAGGGATCTTTTGGGGGTGATGGAAATGTTTAAAAATTGGATTGTGGTAATGACTGCACAATTCTGTATATTTCTAAAAATAATTGAATTGTATACTTAAAATGGGTGAATTTTATGGTGTATAAATTATAATTCAAAGATGATAACAGACCTGTAAAACATAAATTAGGGGAACTGACAATACTGCTAGGAAAAAGAAAGCAGTATTTGTCTTAGTTTGATCCAAAGACAGACTCATTCGTCTCATTTTATGCATTAGTCATGTTGCTGCAAAGTTCAGCATTAAAATATATGTTTTATGTCTTTAAAAACATAATAATACTAACTGACTGGTTTTTAAACTTTGGAGAAGTAGTTTTACAGGACAAAATTGTAGCCCCAGCTAGAATACAAATTACACATAAGAATTCTAACATTCTTTTCGAGTAGAATTTTGCTTTTAACGAACAGCATCCATATGCTTTACTTTCTCCTCAGCATCCAAAGTGATGCAAATACCAAGAAAATAATCCCAAAGAGAAAAGTAAGCAAAAAGATAATTATTATGAAATAATATTTTCTAAAAAATAAAGGAAAAAGTAAAGAACTTAAGACCCAAAGACAGCGGTGATGGTGAGAGCTACAAGCAGTGGCCCAGGACTCTCAGCAGAACCCCCAATCTGAGCACTTCCACACTAGCAAAGGCAGCACATCCACTTTTTAAAAAAAATTGAATGAAAAAAGAGAAAGATTATGGTAGGCGAGGCATTTATAAGGCATCTTGGTAATATAGTGATGCAGGAGAAAAATTGTTTTTTCATTCCTACCTTTGGGTTACTTTACCCAAAAGGCATTATCTAGCCATACTGCTGGAGAATCTTACAAAGTGGGAGGCATGGTTCGTTATCACTGCTGTCCTGTGCTATGCTGCCTTGGGGAAGTTGGTCTGACCGAAATGGGAGATAGCCCTCCACTCTGGTTGGCACACAACAGTCACAGACCTGAAGCAAAGAGGCCTGTCTTATCTTGCCACTTATTTTTCTAGAATGTTGCAGTCTGTTGAGACTGAAATGCTATGTGTCACCAACACTGCTAACTTCTCAGGTGCTATGCTAAGATCCCTTAGGGTCCCTTGAGCTCTAACAACTCATTCTGGCCACGTTATTTCTAGCAGGCAGAGAAACATGGGGAAGACAGCACAAGGGCCTGGATCCCAACTTCCCTCAGTTTGAAGTCACACCGCAGGCTGTCTCTGCACTTACCAGATCCACAACTTTTCCCTTGACTCCATGACATCTTTAAAAGACTTGAAAGGTTTCCCCTTTCCACATGTTATCTCACAGTCTCCAGAGCCACTCAAGGCATTAGACACTGTCTTACAGATGAGGACTAGAGGCTCAGAAGAGCTGAATCACCGCCCAAGGTCACAGAGCCCAGTGATTAACAGCAGAGCTGCCTTCTCTGCATCCTATGCTCTGTGCCAGCCTTCCTTTGAGAGCCTTTGGTGGGCAGTTCACATGCTTCCCATAAGCTTGCAAAGCTCATTTCATTAAGCACATTCCATAGCCAAATAGGTCCATGATAAACCACTTTTAACTTGGGTGTAGTGGCTGATGTAAGTAGGTGAAATATCCGGTGTGCCCTCAGTGAGTCACTGAATGGCCCTAATCTTAAGCAGGTAGAGTGGGGCAGTGGGCCAACTCCTCCTGACCCATTTTCCCTCACAGCCTGGCTGCCCCAGAACTGACATTCTGCCAAGGGCACACAGTAGGGGCCCACCAGCCAACCATACCCCTTTTGTAGGTAAGGGAAGAACAGCTACAAACTTACCTTCGATCTTGCAGTCAAATCTAGCAGCACTTCCCTCCACAACTTCTAAATCACGAATGGTCTTAGAAAAGTAGGGTTTTACATGGGGCTTTTCCTCAGCGACAGCCTCAAGGAAAGCTTGGGAGACATCTTCTAGAAGACGGGGAAGAGGACATGGTAATTTCTTTATTCCTTGTTCTCTCCTCTTCCCTGGTTTAAAAAAGCTGACTTCTTTTTTTCTTTTTTAAGTTGTTATAATTTAGCAAATAATGGCGCTTAGAGGACTGAATCATAAGCACACCTTTCTCCTGGGGACTGGCTGGCCTGCTGCCAAATGATTTTGGCAGAAGAGAGAACTGTGACCAAACTGGGGAAATGTTTGGACTCCCTCCCTTATGCTGACACACTGAAAAAGGAAATAATCTTTAAAAAAGTTATCTGGCTGCATTTCATGCTGCTTCAGGATTCAGTTGAGGGTATCGAAGAAGGACGGAAGCACGCCATCCCACCTGATCTCTGTACCCCCTCTGCCCTCCTCTGGAAGCAGCAGGCCTTCATCTGCTCCTTGGAAGGGAAGAGCCAGGTCCTAGAGGCATCTGCGATTTGCCAATAGCTCTATTCTCCACACGGATACTGCCTTCACAGTGTATGACTCTGGACCAGGGTTTGGGATTGGTCCAGGGAAAAGCTGTAACTTTGAGTGGCTCCTGATCCTCTCCTTCCCCTTCAGGCTATTTCTGGGTCACCTGGAGAGTGGCAGGGCTGGAGCAGGAGGGACCAGGCCCATGTGCAGCAGTCTCGGTCCCGGGCTGCATCAGAGCAGCTCAGCAAGCAGCCTCACCGATTACCCTGTCTTACGCACAAAGGGAGCTAGACTCAGCTTCTCACCTTTGGATACGAAAAGCATCAGGCAGTGGTGGGAGGTGGAGGAGCGTCTCAGGCCAAATGAGGCACCTCAGGATAAGGGCCAGACCCTACATGCATCTGAAGCAGGAAGAGGCCAAGGCCTTCACTGAGGAGATGGATGGGGCAGCATCTCAAAGACGGTGGGCAAGTAACTAACCCTGTTGGTGTCTAGGAGGGGCCCTGCCAGTCACTGTCTACCCAGTTCAAACGACATATTCCAGCATCATGAAAAATACCAAACAAATATGGACTATATGAGTCAATTTTTGTTTAAAAGGAAAACGCAAAGACACGTTAAAAAAAACGGATATTTTTAAAAAGTACACTGCTATATGTGATTTTTATTTTATGTTTGCCTGTTATACAAGCATTGCTTTTGTAATGAGAAAAACGAAACTTTTAATAAAGCCTTTGCTAATTCTTATGTAAAATATAGGGAAAAGGTTAGTGGAGATCATCTAGTTCTATTAGACAAATAACTCTCCTTCTGAAAATAGTTAAACCTAAGGTGAAACAATTAAAGAATACTACATTTAATAATTATTGTCAGGGCAGTGTAAAAGTAGTTTCAAATTTTTCCTTGTATATTGTATTATTAAAAAACCCAATCCCCCCACCTTAAGAAAAAAAAAACCTCTAAATGCCTGTCCATCCCCCATCCCTTCCTTTGTCACCATCGGGCTGGAGAAAATCTTCCTGGAGCTCCTTACCTTCAGATTCTAGTTTTTCTGCATTGAGTGGGCTGGTTGGTGACCCTGTTGAAGATTTCCTGCCACTGAGCCCTGAGATCATTGCCATAGAGGAGAGTCTTCCAATGGCTCTCACAGCATTGCCCGTTTTCTGGAAAATAGACACTGGCGTTGGACTCAGGCGGTGTCACTGGTTCCAGCTGGGCAGCGGGGCTCAGGGAAAAGAGCCCAGCCCAGGAGAAGCAGCTGTCCTTGAAACAAGGGCCTCCTGCGTGCCGAGGTTCTGCAGAGGAGTGAGCCCAACCTTGCTCTGCTCAGCACTATCAGCGTGTCAGAAGATGTTCGGAGAATGGAATGGGGCCTGGAACCGATGTGTGCGTTAATGTGACTAAACAAGGTCAACATGAGACAAAAACCCTTTTCATACTGTGCTTCAACTCCCATAAAAGGGATAGTTTATATAAAGCAACTGCAGGCTGAGACGGCTCCAAAGACTTAACTGCTGACAGGGCCCAGTGGAGGCTGTTTCTCATAAAACAATGCTAGTGATAGGATTTTAATTGGCCAAGAGAATAGTTACTACGGATCCCACAGGTCCCGCTGGGAAAAGAGAAAAAAAAAAAAAGGCCTTCTATTGACCATAGGCAAGTCGCTTAACCTCCCTGGGCTTCAGTTTCCTTCTCTGTATAAGGAGGGGGTTGGACAGGATGATCTCCAAGGTCTCATTTAGTTCTATTTATGATTCAGATACTTAAAGAGATTTCGAGAAATACTCTGGCTGGCCCCAGCACAAGTCTACAGTTCTTCCCTGATGTACACCCAGCATCAAAAAGCAGCACCCAAAGAAATGAAAAGCACAGCACTTTGCTTTTCTTAGTCAAGGCACCTTGGGAGAGGACAGAATTTTTACTGAAAAAGATGCCAGGACTTGAAAATTTTCTTTGCATTGTGAAAATTCTACCAAGCATAGGATTTAGGTCAAGAAGTCCCCAATTATACACATTGTGTCTGTGTTTCTCACCTTTAAGTAAAGATTCTCACCCCTTTTCTAAGGTCAATGGAATGACTAAGACAAGAAACTAAGGCATAACCACTGCTTTCCAGCCCTGCACCCAAAGCGTCTTTTGAGGCGTCCAGATGCTGTGCACCACAGACTAGCTGCTGAGAGAGGAAGGAAACAGCCTGACAAGGGACAGGCTAGTTCTCTAACCACTCATTACTCTGCTAACGTGTGCAAATCACTTCCCCTCTCTGGGCCTCACTGTGGGACCTGAAGATTCAAATCTCCCTGCAGCTCTAGTCTTCTACAGAAAGACTGTGATTCAGACACGCAAATGTGCAGCAGGGAACGCTCCCCTTGAGCCCATGGGCTCCCTAATCCCAAACACCTGGATGCAGGACTGTCTCCACTTGTATGGTGTGGAAGAATGAAGTCTTTCCTCTTCTGTTAACAAAATGACTAATACGAAGCTATGAGAACAAGGCAAATCAAAGCGTTACAATATTTCAGAGAAGGTGGCAAATAACAAACGAATAGACCACACATTGGGGGAAATTTTCCATCAGATGGAGCAATAGACCATATAATTTCTAAAACAGGAAGAAATATAAGTGCTCAACAGGGAAAATCTTAATAACCCACACATCAGAGGTCAATCTTTGGAAGCTGCTTCATGGGAAAAACTAGTTGGTGGGGAAGTTATTTGTCAGAACTATATGTTCTAGCCTTCCAGTTTCATGCCTTTGAGCTGAAAATTGGTTGCTGCTTTACTAACTGAGACCTTTGGAAATTTTTAAAACATCAAAAAAGAAAGATTCAATTCTTGATAAGTTCCATTCTTGTCTTGAGGAGGCCTTTTTCTTGTTGGACGGCAATTTGCCAAGGCTGGGTTCCTGTGTTCCAGGCGGGCAGGGTCTGTAACGGCTTCCCTAACAGAGCACAGACTCCCTCCCCTGGGAGAGCCAGCGAGGGTGACTAACCAGCCTGGTTTCCCAGGACTGAGGGGCTTACAGGGATAAAGCTGAGACAGGCCCTGGAAAACCTCGGCAAGGTGATCACCCTAGAGTCAGCCAGCCATCATGGGCCCTACATAAACACCAACAGCCCCAAGACTACAATTTCCCCTGAGAATGCGTATTATCTAAATGTGATGGCCAAGAGTACTCCGTGCTATACTGAGTCAAAAGCTTTCTTCCCCAAGGCCCTTTGGTCCATACTGCTGAAGTCTTTGTGGTTCTCAGAGAATAAAGATGGCTGCCCACAAGCCTCCAATTCCTAGTCCTTTGCTTCCATTTTGCATGCAGAGGCCCTGTTATCCTGCTCAACTTACCCACCCTCAATGCTATTACTCACCACCACGTCTCTTCAACATTCTTTTGATATAAATAAAAAACCTACCCTCTTTCAGAATAACTTCATTCTAAAATCAATAATACAATGAGTCATCTATCTATTGCTTGCTTGTTGGGGCTTGTTCCCATGTTACTTCCTTCCCCTTTTATGAAAACCACACCAGGGGCTTCCCTGGTGGCACAGTGGTTAAGAATCCGCCTGCCAATGCAGGGGACATGGGTTCGAGCCCTGGTCCGGGAAGATCCCACGTGCCACACAGCAACTAAGCCCATGCACCACAACTACTGAGCCTGTGCTCTAGAGCCCATGAGCCACAACTACTGAGGCCACGTGCCACAACTACTGAAACCCCCGCGCCTAGAGCCCCTGTTCTGCAACAAGGGAAGCCACCGCAATGAGAAGCCCACGCACTGCAACAGAATAGCCCCCGCTCACTGCAACTAGAGAAAGCCCGCGCGCAGCAACGAAGACCCAACACAGCCAAAAATAAATTTAAAAAATCCTTAAGAATGTCATAAGCTTTAAAAAAAAAAACTACACCAGAATGATAGCAAGGAAGCTTTTCTTACGCAGCTGTAGAGCGCTGTGGGCCCCCTGTGCTTGCCCTGGCCCTCTCCCTCCACAGCACACCCCATTCTATCCCCCTCCACTCCACTCCGCCCCAGCACATAGAACCTCAGCTGCTCTCAGAGGGAACCCCCTATTCCAGGGGTGCTAAGGTCCTGGTATCCAGAGTTTAAAATGTGGAAAACATTTTCCTAAGGAGGAGATGTAACACAAGGTGGTCAGATGCAGCTGAACTATTACCAGTGACAATATGCTTCAGGGACATTATGTGTTGAATGGGATTTTGCAGACTACTTTTCTATGTAATTTTGTGAAACATAACCACTGTTTCTGTGGAAAAGCCATTTCCAAATGCTGCTACCTATATTAAAATAGGAAATTAATGTTCCTTTTCTGAATTCTGTCCTTTCCCTTCTCACTTTCAGAAAACCTTATGGCTGATAACACTGTAAACAACAAGAAAAAAATGTGATTCAGATATCACCACAAATTATGGTTTCCGGACACATCTGACTGAAAAATTCCATTTATTTCCTCTCCCATTTCCTTATCTCTTCTCTGCGCCTATCCCCTGGGTTTAGGCTCTTCCTGGCTTTGGTTCACCAGCAGATGTGTGGATGCCTCCAGAAGCCTGAAGTAATAAGGCTGCCCTTTAGCCCACGGCCTCATCCAACCAAAACCCAGTGCAATTCCCTCCTCTGAGAACTGCCCCACCCCCATACCAGTCACCGTATCTGCGCCAGAAATACCGCTATTTCTTTGAGATCTACTGGCCACAGGATCATTAATAAAGCCAACCTTTGATTTTGTGGTCTTCTTGTGGCTTTGTTTTTTTTTAAAGAATATTTGCTCCTCTGATTTCACTGGACCCTAATGGCACCAGAGGGTAAGGTAAGCGGCACACGTGTTCCAACTCACCAGGTACTTGACAGAGGCCAGGAGATCCACCCAAACCTTCAGGCGGGGCTAACCAAGAACTGACTCCCACTTCGGGGAGGCCGCTGAGATGTGCAGGGGGTGAAGTCTCTCAGACCCACACACCCGAAGCCCCTCTCTCACCTTTGCTCCTCTCAACCTTTGTGTGAACTTGGACTTTTCAGTGAACTGCGGTTTAGTCATTCTGTGTGGCAAATCACCAGTGTCCCAGTTGCCCCTAAAATGGTGGTTTCCTTGTTCTCTGCCACAAAGGCAAGGTCCAAATGCCCCAGTCCCCTGAATGCCCAGCTAAAAGACTGCTCCTGTCAGGCCAGCATGATCAGGGTGAGGTCCAGTTCCCACCTCTGCGCCTTTTCCTCCGTCTGTGCTGTTATCCCCTCCTCTCTGTGCTCTACTCATGTTCCATGGCCAACTTCAGACTCCTGTCAGACTCACATCCACCTCTGGTGTGACTGGTTCCATTCTCTGTCCGCACTCACATATATGGGAATGGAGAGCTATAGTGAACATTTATAATTCTTGGTGTGTGTTATGTCCTTTTATGTCTATTTGCTTCAGGTCCCTGTTACACTGTACATTCCTTGAGTATAGAAACCGTGCACCCTCCAGTAGCCCAGGAATTTTATAATACTAGTAGTGATAATAGAGATAAAATAGATCATGATAAGTTCTCTATGGTTTTGGACGATCATTTTCTCCATCTGCTAACAATCAGAGGCGATTTGTGTCATTAAACTGTGTGCTGTTAAGACTCTGTACGCTGGAGCCAGTCTCTGGGTTTGAATCCTGGCTTTCCCACTTACTAGCTGTGACCTTGGGTGACCTTCCTAACCTTTCTCTGCTTTGTTTGTCTGAGAACTGGGGATAACAATAGTACCTGCCTCCCAGGATTAAAAAACTACATAGAGAGTGCTTTGAATGGTCCCTATACGTGGCCAGCCCTCCATACATATTGGCTACCGATCTCATCTGTGAACACTTACTATGTGCCAGGCCATGTGCTAAAGGCCAGATGAATATTCTCTCATATAATTCTCACAACAGTGAGAATCTCACAAAGATTTGGTACCACTAATATCCCCATTTTATAGATGAGAAAACGAAGGCACAGCAAGGTTAAGTAACTTGGCTAAGGACATGTAGCTAGTAACATGTAACCTCTCTATGTCTCTCCCATGTCTCTCTTTGTGGAACATGTGCCCACCTCCTTCACTGTAAAGAAATGCAAGACCATCACGCTACCTATAAGGAGATCACATTCTCCAGGGCTGCCAAATAGTCCTAAAGGTGACATTGCTCGTCCCTAGTCACGAAGACATGGAATGTCAGTCTTGGTCCCAGACTATTTCAGAAACAAATGTAAACATTTTTGGAGTGAGGCCAGGGCAAGTTGGGAATGAGGGTAGCTTGAATAAAGCAATTATGAGGGGCGACATCCCAGTCCAAAGTGACCCCTCATTACCTGCCATTTTCTTCTTGCCATGTACTTCTTCATCCGGTCCTTGGAGAGTTTCTTGGCCTCCATGTTCTTGGTGTCTTTCATTAGCCATGTATGCTGAAGGCACTGGGTGCAGTCCAAGCGGTTTCTAATAGAGGCAGAGATCAGAGGGTTTCTGAGCAGAAGGGGACCACAGAGACTGCTGGTCAGATCAGAAACGGGAGGTCACCTGTCCCTAGTTACACAGGGCAGAGCCCAGGGCTGTCTGCTCCCAGTCCATCCACCATGGTGAGAATCACTGTGCTCTTGGCCTTTTTCCTCTCTTGGTCTGGGTTACACTGACTAGACCCAGAATACATTAGTGTTGAGAAAGCCTAAACACCAGTAAGCAACTGGAGTCTCACGACCTGCCCTTGGGGTCTAGGGAGGCTAAGTGCTGGAGGGCAGACATGTCTGGGAATGACTGGCACCGTATTCCAGGGTGGGGTCATTCTGCTGGTCATGTGGGGGCTGGGAACTGTGGAGGCCCGATCCTTCTGCCTCCTTGTCTGATGGAGAGAAGAGTGAAACCTTAGGCCCAAACCTTCGAGAATCAGTGAACTCTCAAATCTTATGGTGTGGTTGAGTATCAGGTTTTTCCCATTAAAACTCAGAGATCACATTCTCTGGGCCTGGGGTCACAGCCTAACTGGCCAGTGGTGGAAGGTACCTGGCCACACTCAGGCAGGCAGCTCCTACATGAGCTAGATACAAAATAAGCATCCAGCTTTGTACAACCTATGAATTATGACAACCTTAGAACTGCACCGAAACTCATTTAATCTTCTGAAAGCTCTGGGAATCTAGAAATATTTCAGGGCCATCACCTTAATTGTCATAGGACTAATGAAGCCCAAAATACCAAGTGCTAACATATGTAGGAAAATGAGTAAAAGTAAATTTGCTAACTATAGCAAATGCAGTGGTCTTTAGATAAGGGGATATGGATTATTTTCTTATATTCAAAGTTTGTACAACTTACATGTATTAACTTATAATAGAAAAACATTTTTTAAAGTGCTGATAGATGGAGATTTCTGGTTGAAGAGATGCTGAGTTTGAGTTTATGGGAATCTAGTGTCTTGATCTATATGAAATCAATTCTTTGGTGAGTCCATTTTACGAGCACAGAGAAGCCAACACGTTTCTGAATAAACTCAAGGTCAGGTGAGAAAATAGGGTATACACACAATACCTCATTTACCACATCTTGGGTGAATGAAGCCTGGTTGACAGAAGCCATCCTTGGACCAGAGTTGTTAGGAAGGAGATCCGCACCTCCCTGAGGCACCTGGGGAGCGGGGACCCATCACACGGGAGGGGCATCTCGGCCCCCCGCAACATCTAGATCCTCCTTGGGTCACGCCTGCTTCTGAGGTGAAGACTGGGGCAGCAAAGTGCTAAAAAGACCTCGCTGTCAAGGAGTGTGGAATGTCTCCTCTGGAGGAGTTTGGCCCTGAGCTGGCTAAAAAGGACTGAGAGGTGGGTGCGTAACCAGAAAACCAGACCGAACCACTTAAGAGACCCTCTAGCCTCGCTCCTTTAGCAACTGTGCTCTCATGTCCCAGACAGGATTTCCCCCAGAGGGGGCAAGACGACCGACAGCCTCACAGGGGTCTGCGGGCCAGGGAGACAGGGCAGAACCTAGGCCACAAAGTCCCCTTGGTGCACATGCAGAGCCTCTGGGCTGACTCCTCCCGCCTTCCTCCGGCACGCCACCCGTTTCAACACCACCTTCTGGGGAAAAGCTTACAGCTGCTTGTATTGCCAAATACGACTCCCCGGGGCCCCTGGAGCCAGGCCTTGCCTCATCTGGCCACCTGTTCACAGAGTGGGTGAGGCGCCCGACAGCCCGTGGCCCCCCGCCGACACCCCACCACTCCCTTGCCCTGCTGCAGGCCGGCCCTCCCGGCACGTGCACGGCCCCTCTCCATTTCCTACCGTAACGGTAGCTGCTTCCCCTCGCCAGTGAATTCTCTCCAGCCACACCAAGACCCCCTCAACCTCCCCTCCTCTGCTCTAGCCTCCTCTACTGCTCCCACCTCCATCCTCTTCCCCCTGAAATACTGACTGAGCACCTTGGGCGTCTGACCTTTCCTCACAGCCTTAGGCCGTCTATATGCCTGAACACTCAGGCCTCCTGACGTTCACAGATGTTCTTTATTGTCATCTGCTGACCACCTGGGCAGCTCCAGGCAGCCCCAGAAGGTGGAGGAGAGAACCTCACAGTCTGCACGGTTGCAGGGGACAGAGATGGAGCTGGGCCCAGTGGCCTGGGGTCACAGCCTAACTGGCCAGTGGTGGAAGGTACCTGGCCACACTCAGGCAGGCAGCTCCTACATGATCTAGATACAAAATAAGCATCCAGCCAGAATAGCTAGGAGTATGGTCAGGACCGGCAAACAGGGTACCTCCCCTGCAAGCCCCAGAAGGGCTGAGGTTTCCGCAGGGCGGCTGCAGGCCACAGCTGTACACGGAAAATAAAAGGGGCTGTCGTTATTCACACACAAGCTGCCTCATTCCGTCAACAGGCAGTCAAGCGCTGCTTTTCAGGTGAGGTTTCTGTGCTTCGAAAGACAGGAGAGTGTCGGGCACCTGGGAGCAGGACCCTCGCGCACGCAGTGCCCATTCTCCCCTCCTCGGGTGCGGAGGGGCCCACGACAGGGAAAGAGAGTCCCTGCCTCTGGACCCCAGTCCGGGGAGTGGGGAGGCCGAAAAGACTGAAATCGCGACCCATTACTTCATATCTTTCTTTAGCAAGCTGCTGATAAAGTCCTTGGCGTCATCGGAGATCTCATCGAAGGCCTCGTCGTCAAAGTCCCAGGTGGCTGAGGTGACGTTGGCTAAGGTTTCGTTATCGTTGTCACCCATGAAGGGGGACAGTCCACTGACCCTGGGGGAGGAGAGAGGAGAGCAGTGAGTGGGGGAGGCCAGCAGGGAGGGCGGTCCCGCCAGGGGAGCGCTCCCTGAGGTCAGAGGTGAGAGCGCCCCACACGCCCCCACCCCTGCCTCCCCTCCCACCCAGGAGAGAAGGGGGCGTGGCTCTCAGCCTCTGCCCGCTGGCTCACTCACTGTACTTCTGGGGTGTCGCCCGCCTGTTGACACCACCTGCCTGTGAAGCTGAGGCGGAGGGACTTTTCTTCAGTTTACCACTTCCACACAGCACTGCAGGGCCTTCCTCCCTGCCTTCTGTTCTTCCCCAACACCCAGGCGAGAACTTCGCCCTGCAGAACCTTCTCCAAGGTCCTGGGGGGAGGAATGGCCTCCTTCGCAGGGCTCCAGGCGCGTGCGCACACACACACACACCCGTCGTGGACTGGTCACGTGGTACAGCACTCATCACTGCACCCTGTCCCGCCCTCCCACCTCTCACCATCAGCATCAAGAACAGGGCCAGCCCAAGTGGGGCTCGGCAAGGGTGTGTCCACGAAGGGTCGACCTGCAATGCGGGTCGGTGATCCATCTATACTTGACGTCAATGCGCCTGAGGCATTTAGGCCAAACCAGAAAACTTCCCTCAGAGGAACCATGGCCTGTTCATTCGCTGGGTGACCTTGGACAATTCCCCTCATCTCTCTGTGTCAGCTTCCTCCTCTGTTAGATGGACAACCTGCTACTTGGAGTGGTCACCACTGCCACCTCTCCCTGTTCTCCTTCTCCTGTGTCCTCATTCTCATAACAGCAGACATCTATCAAATGTCCACTATGTGCCATGCACTGGGCAGAGAGCTAAAACAGATGGACTCATTCAGTCTTAACACCACCCTTTAAGGCAGGTAACTCATTACTTCGTTTAACAGATAAGGAAACTGAGGCACCAAGTGGGGGTAAGTAACTTGCTCAAGGATTTGCAGTCAATGAGCCTATTTCTTTTTTTTCTTTTTCTTTTTTTTTTTTTGCGGTACGCGGGCCTCTCACTGTCGCGGCCCCCCCTTTGCGGAGCACAGGCTCCGGACGCGCAGGCTCAGCGGCCATGGCTCATGGGCCCAGCTGCTCCGCGGCATGTGGGATCCTCCCGAACTGGGGCACGAACCCGTGACCCCTGCATCGGCAGGCAGACTCTCAACCACTGCGCCACCAGAAAAGCCCAATGAGCCTATTGCTTAACCGCTAATTTGTACAGTCATTTCTAGGAAGATGAAGTAAATCACAGCGTACAGCACTGGCAGGAGGCCTGGTCCGCAGTACGGAGCTTGGTCTGTGACCATAGCTATTATGCAGTTCTTCTGTACACAGTTCACCCCCACTGCCCCATCAATCTGTGATCTCTGGAATGACTCACTTACCAATAGCTTAAGCCAAATAAAATTTGGAAGGTAAAGTATCTCAAAGCCGAACGGAGCAGACGTCTGGCTTACTGGCCTCACTTCTCACCTCTGGCGGGCACCTCATCTTCCCCCCAGCCGTGCAGCCCGCCACTCACCCTGACCTAGGGCCAGCTTCATGGGCCTTGGAAGAGCCCCACTCTTGGCTTCATGCTCTGCTGCCATCATTTTGAAATTCTTAATGTTTACACAAGTCACCCCACCTTTTTATGCTGCACTGGGCCCTATGATTTATGTAGCTGGTCCTGCCCTGTCCCCACCTGAGCCCCATGAGATGGATCTAGGGCCCTCATGCCATCAACCTTCCAAGTTAAGGCTTCACTAACAACCCTTTCCCCAAATCCCTCATCATAAACAATAATGCAAACCCCTCGGGAGCTGTTTTGGCATCCAAGAGGCATCAGCTTATGAAATACACTTGGCCCTGAAAAACTAAGTTTTGTAAAACAAAATCTATTGAAATATTGCAAGGAAAGCTTGCCATGGGAGGAACCCTCTGGTGAAAATCTTCATTAAAAAGAAGAAAAAGAGCTTTTTCAGTGTGAATTATCTCACCCTAATCAACATATTTGTTCTTTTGAATAAAGGAGTTTTATAGATGGCATTAAAATATCTTAAAGCAAGACACCCATTTATGTTCTCAGAGGGCATGGAGATAATCATTCTCGATCATATCACAATGAGGGAAGGGTGGGACCTCACCAGGCCAGAGTCTGTGCTGTTATATGCTATTCCTTTCCCCTCTCTGGGCCTCAGCTTCCCCCCTTATACACCAAGGGTACTGGACTAGAATTCCTAGGGGCTCCCAGGAAGCCCATAGGCTTAACTAGTCCCATCAAGAAGCAGCCTGACTCTTGCTTGCCAGCTACATGCTTCATTCTGTCTCTGCACTTTCCATTTGAAACAAAGAGGGGAAGTCCTACAGCACTCCAAGAGATCGCCGGGAGAGGGGGGAGGGGGCAGGGAAGTAAACAACCCTGCTGTGGAATGCTGAAAGGCCGCCTTCTGTAAACCTCCTTTCCTAATTAGGAACTGTCATCCTACAAAGATAGGGCTTAATCTCTGTGATGTTCATAGTTGGGGAGAGCCTCCTCTCCTCTGGCCCCTGGCACTCCTCCTTCCTGGCAGCCCATCCATCTGAAATCCCTCCCAAGCCTTGGCTGGCTCCTCACCTGCCCCAGCTCCCCCAGCATTCCCCCTGATAAACAGTACGTCTCTAAAATAAAAAATATGCAGAGCCTGACGATGAAGACAGTATTCGAATTTTAGTAACGCCTTTCCGTGGTGGTGGGATTTTGCAGAATTTTTAAACTTCCTTTCTTGTACTTTTTCTTTATTGCTAGAATTTGCATAGGATCATATATGGTTGGGTTGTTCAACCCAATTAACAAATATAGTAACCCTAGCATTAAAAACACAGCTACTCACCTCTTTTCCTAGTCTTACCTAGGGTTTTAACTGAAGGGGATCAGAGTATACCTCCCCAAAATATGAACTTGGGCATAAAAATTGCCTTGAGCTGAAGGCAATTAGCCCTTTGTCCTCCCTTTTTCTGTCTAAAAGCAGGACATAAATTTCTCTTTGTTAAGGTGACATAAATTTCCATTTGTTCTATTTGTCCATTTCTTCTCTTCCCAGGAAGAGGAGAAAGACTGTCATCTGCATATTAGATATCGCCGAACAGTCCCTATACATTTCCTAGTCACCTTGTCACAATTTACTCCCTCCAGAAGCTCCAAACCCTTTTTCCTTCGTCTAGTTATTTCTGTATAATTTATCACTCTTTGTTAAAGTAGTATATAAGCCCCAAATTTTAAAGGTAACTTGAGTCACATTTCTTTATGAACACCTGTGCATATGTACATAATTAAATCTGTTTTCTTTTTGTTAATCTGTCCTTTTAAAAAAAAATTTATTTATTTGGTTGTGCCAGGTCTTAGTTGCTGCATGTGGGCTCCTTAGTTGTGGCATGTGAAGTGTTAGTTGCAGCACGCATATGGGATCTACTTCCCTGGCCAGGGATCGAACCCGGGCCCCCTGCATTGGGAGCGTGGAGTCTTAGCCACTGTGCCATCAGGGAAGTCCCGTTAAACTGTCTTTTGTCAGTTTGACTTGCAGACCCCCAAGAACTGAACCAAAGAGGTAGAGGAAAGTGTTTTTCTCCCCAACATAACCAGTGAATTTGTCTGGTTTTCACAAAATTGTCATCAGTGTGGGCAAGTTCTTGGATGGTCTACTTTTTCCTCACTTGACATTGTCTTTCACAAGTGTATACAGAGTCTCAATGTTCATTTTTAATGGTTAAATATTAGTCTTTGTGCTAATGAGTCAACTAAGGACATGACTGCAGGGTGTTCTAATTTCTTAATCTCTTACTGCAGCCAAACCTCACCAGGGAATCTGATGCGGGGGCGTGTTCTGCTTGGAGGACAGAGCATGAGGAGACAGAAGGCAGAAATGCCTCTTGAATTACACTTTCTCTGTGGTGCTTTTTAAGCAGATGATTCCACTGCATGAATGGCCAGCAAAGGAGGCCATACATCTTCCAGCAGAACTGCTGAGCGCTTAGGAGGGGGTTAGTATTTTATCCCATTTTATCCTTGGGATGCTCATTCCCTGGTGTGGTGGGAAGATTTGAGAGGGCTGGTCAGGCCCCACAGGAAGAGCTGGGCATCGTTTTGTGCAGTAGCCTAGGAAAGACAGACCCAGGGTTTAGTCATGTTAACCACAGGCCAAGTCCCTGGAGAGCAAAACCTGCGGGTGGTGTCTGGGCCTGGTGTGGATGTGGGGTGCCTGGAGGTCTCAGGACCTGCAATAGAGAGCATGTCTGGACTCAGCAGCTAAGAGGGAAGAAGCAGCCCTGGGTGGAGCTGCTGGATCCCTCTGAAGAGCCCTGCATCCAAATCTGAGTCTGAGTAGGTACCTGATGCTTGGGCACTGGGACTTCTCCCCAGCTCACTAGGCTGCTGTCCCCAGAAGGTAGATTCCAGACGGGGATGGACCTGCCTCGCTGGACCATGGTACGTGCTCACAGATGAGCTGAGATGGGACGTCTCAGCAGGAAGATGGTAGGGAGGAGAAAGCAGGGCAGCAGCTTGGGGGAGGGGAGGAGGAGAAGGAATTCTGGGGTAGGGGTGAGGGCAGGGCACAGAGAAGGGTTTTGGTGTCTCCATAGGCAGTAAGGGAACAGCAAGTCCTAAGGAAATGGGGGGAGGGAAATAAGAGAGGGAAGGAGGTCTTAGAAAAGGAGGCGGGGCTTAGAATTTCTTCACCGTTGAAGTGTGGCCTAGAGAGCCTGGTCCTCTCTCTTCCTGCCAGAAACCAATGGGTATTGGTAAGAGCAGAAGTCTCCAGCAGATCCACGAAACCTGCTTCTCCCTTCAGAATCAGGGGTGAAAGGGTAAAGGGCCCCCAACCCCACCTGCTACATCTCTACCCTGCCTGGGGACCCTGCGCAGGCAGTGGAGCCAGGTCTCCTGTACCGTGACAGGCTCTGCCCTGATCCCTCCGACGGTGTGAGAAGGAGTTCCTTCAGCAAAGTCAAGACAACTTACGGGACACAGCTGCTCACTTAGGAGGTGCTCACCAAATCTGCGCTGGGGGATACACCTGTTACCACTCGTCCCCCAGCTCTCCATACCTCACTGGCCCCAGAAAGGAGATGGTGGGGAGCGGGGGGCATCCTCTGGCAAGGACTCCAAGCTCCAAAGAGAGGGACGGAGGGTGCACGAGGGCTGCCAGAGAACCTCTTCTGGGGGCTTCCGGCAGTGGCTCCAGAATTCTGCAGAGCAGGGGCTGGGAGGAAGCAATCTGGCTGGCTGCACCTTCCGTTCTCACACCACATGCCCTGCCGACAGCCCAAGCTGAGGAGAGAGACTCCCAGACCTCAGTCCCCACTGTGAGAGCAGCAGGAAACGTCCCGCAGGGCAGAGCAGCCCGGATGCTGGGGAGGCTACAGGAGGCTGCGTAGGGCTGGCCTGTGTCCGCCACCCCCACTGCTCACCTGCCCCCCTTCCACAGGCACCTCTCCACCTTCCTCCCGCCTCCGTCCGGATGCCTTCAGGCTGGTGCCCCGTTCATCAAAATTATTTTCCCCCCATTTCAAAAAGCCCTTCCCTATTCCTAGGTCTCAGCTTTAAAAGTAATCTAGCAAACCATGTAATCCAAATTACTTCTTCCACCTCAAAGAATTTTCATTTTAAAATAAAGTGCTCTTATGAGCCAGTAATTCTAGTTCTAGATTATATATCCAACAGAAATGCATAAAGATATTCACTAAAGCGCGTGTACCGGAATACTCACAATAACCCGAGCTGGAATCTAGCCCATCGGCACAGAATGGATAAGTCAACTGGATGAAGTTCACAGGGCGAAACACTACACAGCACCGAGAATGAACAGCCTACAGCTACGCACCATGTGAATGGGGGCCACAAACAAGGTGGGGCAGAAGCCAGACACAGCTTTCTGTATGATTTCTTTTACATAAAGTTCAAAAGCAGGTGAACATGGTGCGTGATGTTAGAATGGGGATCAGGTTACCCCTGAGGAAGTAACCAGAGCCTGGGCACCGGGAGGGCTGCAGGCCTGGTATTGTGTGGTTTCCGGGTCTGGGTATAGGTGTGTTTACTGTGCAAATTCACTGAGCGTCTAGTCACCGGTCTGGCCCTGACCCGTAGGGAGACCGATCGTCCTAGTTTGCTCAGGATGGTCCTCACTGCAGCACTGAAAGTCCCGTATCCTGGGAAACCCATCAGTGCTGGGTGAACTGGGACAGCTGGCCATGCTCTAGGACTGTGGGAAGTGGGCAGCCATGTGGGCTTCCCTGGCTCCTGTGACCTCAATGCCAAATGAAGATCGAATCTCTGCCATGCCCCACCCCCAGGTTTATTCTGAGGCCCAAACAGATGGTCCTGATTCTACAGCAGTGGGAAAACCGATGGAGAGAGTAAGGCAAGTCTCCATGATGGCTGCAGGGGGACCCAGGGCCAAGCCAAGCCACAGGGCAGCTGCGTCTGAACAGAGGGAGCTGACAAAAGACCGTGTCCCAAGACACTCTCCTGGGCAAAGGTCCGGCGTGAGCCCATCCAGCCTGGGGCAGCCCCCCCTGCCCTGCTCTCCTTGATTTACCAAGGGGCCAGCACTACAGAATCCGGCACAGTTTCCTTCACTCCTCAGCTCCTTTTCTCCTGGAGGGGACTGGGTAGGGAGAGGCAGGGAGATGCTCTCCTGGCCAGAGTTTCTTCTCTGCTGCTCTGGGGGAGGCTGTGTGGGTGGGGGTGACCCCAAGCAGGGAAGAAGATGACTCTCTGGGGTACAGAACCTATGACACAGGTTCAACTGAGGTAGGCTGTCCTCATAGCCCACAGGGAGAGTAAGACTCCTGAGCACGTGAAAAAGCCACATTGGTGTACACACACACACACACACACACACACACACACACACACACACACACACACACACACACACACACACACACACACACAAAATCACTCTGCTTCTGCTAAGGCTTTTGTAACAGTGGTTCCTAAACCTGGCTGTGCAGTAGAGTTACCTAAAGCCATTTCTCACACTGGGGTCTGAAGACCCCATGGATCTAAGAAAGTATTCTTAGAGGTCAATATTCACATTTTCTGTGAAAATGTTTAATTTGTCCTTTTGCTTTAACAACAAAAACTTTTTTACAAAATGACTACATGCATATCTGCATTTTCGGGGAGACCATCCCATAACTGTGTGATGCCACACAAACTCAGGGGCTGCCACTAAGGCTAGTGCCTGCTTGCAGCCTCAGGCTTCAGAGACTAAATCGGTCAAATCCCAACACGAGGGTGTGCTCTAGGGCCTGGTACTCAAAGGGCTGTCTTCAGACCAGCACCACCAGCAACCAGCGCCTGTTAGGAATGTGGATTCTCAGGTCCCCTGGAGCTTCTGAATCAGAACTTCTAATCTAAGCAGCCCAGGTGATTCCTTCATATTACTGCCTGTGAAGCACTGGTCTAGATTACTGGCCTTCCCTCTTTTCTCCAGCATTTTTTAACGGAATGGCTTCCTATTTTCCACCTAATTTCCCAATTCTAATTACTACACAGTAGCTTTCTGTTGTCTATGGGTCCCACTAAAAGCTCTATCATCAAAAGTGCTTATTAATTAGTCTGTATACTGGATGCAGAGATGAGGCTGGAATTTGGGGTCCCTCTGCCGTGAGGATGGGGTGCGGTCCTCTGAAGATGACGATGACACCCACAGCAGATGTACACCTGGCCTCTCTCCCTGCTTCTCTATGGACCCCTGTACGCACATGAAGGTAAATGCCATGGCACCAGCCACGTTCCTGTCCTCCTGACCAAAGGCCCCTAGGTGGCCAGCATCAAGGATGGTGAGGGGCCCAGAACTGGGTTCTTGCTGTGTAGAGCTAGACGCTCCTGCAGAAGTGTGACGTGGGCTGTGGACATCACCAGGAGCACAGAAGCCAGGCAGGCCAGCGAGGAGGGGGTTGGGAGCCTACCGCCCTCCTGACTCTAGGCGGGCTCCCCATCAGGACCCGCCCTGGTCCCGTCAACAGCAGGGCAGCCTGGGGACCCTCCCGCCGTGCGCCCCAGGACTCACAGGATGTAGCAGATGACCCCGATGCTCCACATGTCTGTGGCGTAGCCAATGGGCTCGTAGTTGATCACTTCCGGTGCGACGAACTCTGGGGTGCCAAAGAGGACCTTCAGAGAGCCCGCATTCTCTGCAACCAGGATGGAGAGCGATCAATCGCCAGAACGTCCCTAAGCCAACCCGAGGTCAGCAGATGCCTGGGAGGGACACAGGCGAGGCCGGCCTTCAGCGGCTCTCCCCCTGCAGGACGGCACAGGGACAACAGCCTCCTCGTGGAACAAGGGCATCGACACACCAGTGGAACCGCCCTGCCCCGGATGGAATGGCTCTCCACGTGTCTGTCTCTCCCATGAGTTCCCTGAGACAGGGGTGGTGACTTGTGCTTGAAAATAATCTCTACCATTCAGTCTGTCATTTGTACCCTGCTGCCTGCTTTACGAGGACTTTCCTATTTAATGCTCTGGCCAAGGAGGATGACCCCCATCTCCCAAGGAGAAAAGGGAGGCCCAGGGAGTGACTCCCCCCCAACCCTGCCTCCCAGTAAATGGTGCTCAGGACCTAACCCAGGGGGTCTGACTCCTGAGCCATGTTCCTCCCCTGCCCCACCCACCTCTCCACATCTAGTGTCACATCTCTCTTCCCAGGAGCTGCTGGGAGGTTAGTTGGGAAAAACCATAACCCTGAGGTGGTGCCTCTGAGCCATAGAGGACCATCACCCACCAAAATGACTCTTGGGTTGGGTACTCAGGCCCTGAGTGCCTTCCCCTAACGTGCCCTGCCTCCTGAAAGGGCAGGAACAGCAGTGTTGCTTCAGAGAGCCCTGGACTAGGCCCCAGGTCCTCATTCCACCCCAGCTCATCGTGGGACTTGCTGGGCAAAGCTACTGTGAACCTTGGTTTCCTGGTCTACAAATTGAGGCTCATAAAATCTGCCCTGCCTGCCTCCAAGCGTTGCTGTGAGAATCAGATGAGAGAAAGTAGGTGAAAGTGCTCTGGAAACTGTACAGTAGGGTGCAAAAGTGAGGAAGCACCATCAGCAAAATGTTCTGCTGCTGAAGGCACCAGAGTGAAAAAAATAATGATAAAACAAATGAAAACACCTACAAAGTGCTTACCATGTGCGAGGCACTGCTCTTATCCCTCTCTACCTATATTAACTCAGTGAGCCCATAACAACTCTATGAGGTGAGTCCTACTGTTACCCCAATTTACAGATAAGAAATTTGAGACATAGGTTCCCACAGCTAGTAAGTGGGAGGGGCAGTCTCCACGGTCTGTGATCTCAGCTCCAATCCAGGGCATCCCCTTTAATACTGTTGTGTCTAATACAGTGCCTGGAACACACACAGCCATGGCCACTGCCATGACGTGTTGGTGACAACAGGAAAGGTGGCTCGGCCTTACCCAACCTCCTGGCCAGACCGAAGTCGATGAGCTTGATCCTGGTGCCTGTCTTGTTGACACACATGATGTTCTCGGGCTTGAGGTCCAGATGGACAATGCCCTGCTTGTGGATGTACTCCACCCCCTCCGAGATCTGCCTCATGTACTTGATGCACTCCCGCTCGGTCAGCTCAAAGTCCTCATCGATGATGCGCTCGAACAGCTCACCCCCGGACACGCTGCGGGGACAGAGGGGGTGCTCAGACCACAGGAGCAGGGAGCCTGGCTGGCAGGAAGCCTGGCCAGGGCAGGCTGGGGGAAGGGGTCACGGCCAGGAAAGCCCAGTGTATGGGGGTGCCAGGCATTTTCTGCAGCTTCCTGAGTCCCAGACCACTGCCCCGTTATGTCGGTCCCAGTCTTCCACTGTGTGAGGACGGCCCGGTCCTCCTGGTTTCCTGCTTGGGGGACACCGCCTGTGCCCACTAAGCTTTGGAGGGGTTCAGGGAAGCATCTACTAGGCAGTCTCAGAGGTGGCCATGAACTGAGAGATCTAGAATGATCTCCTAAGCAAAAAGGGTAACTGCCAGGCAACCTCTTTCCCCCAAATGACTATAGATGTAAGGGATTATCCTGTTCTCCAGCCATGTCTTCTGGTCATAAAGAATTGAAGTTTAAAAACTCAAAGTACCCATAAGCATTTGTTTTGCATAGCCAGAAGCAGAGAAATATCTTCAATAATACAGAGCACCAGCACATTTTGTAAAAGTCATTGGCTGTAACCTATTATACTTACAGTTGGGATCGATTTGCTTCCTCTGGCTAGGCCTATAACATCAGTTTACTCCTTCCAGCCATAACTAACTTGCCTCCCCTGCTCCCTGGCCCAGGCTGGGAGTACATCCTTCCTGCCTGGATAGACTCTGGATCCTGGCCATGGTGGTTCTGGGGCCTGCAGTGGGCGTCTTTTCTAAGGATTGGCCAGCCAGCATATTTCCCTTCAGTGCAAATTCTGAGTCACATGGGGCCTCTCTGTTCCCCTCTCCCGGCCTTCCAAACCCACCTTCCTTGCTCGCTGCTCAGAAACCTTAAAGCATCCCCTTGGTAACTTATGCAGCATCCAGACATCAGTAAGTTCTTTTTTTACAATGGCCTGTGATCCACCAGCTGAACAAGGTTGAGTGGGCTTCCTTCGGAGCCTGTCCTCTTCCAAGGGGCTTCCCTCTTCTAAGGGAGTCATCACAAAGATGGGAAAGAGCCGAGTTTGAATCCCGTCTCTGTGGCTTGGGCAAGTTACTTAACCTTTCTGAGCCCCAGTTTCCTCATCTGTCCCTCCATCACAGTAGTTAGGAATGAAGGAACTTTTGTGAAGCGTCATGTCTGACACACAGTGGGTGCTCAGCACATATTAATTATCATCTGACAACCTGCTGCGGGCCAAGTGGATCTTGTTACTGACCCCTGAGGGAGAGACAAGACAAGGACGCACCATGGGGCCCAGCACACGGAAGCCTCTGTGGGTTTCCATCACCACAGGACAAAGACCTCTGGGAGGGCTGAGCAGGAAAGGTCAGTCTGTGCCAGTGGCCGCTGCGGGGCGCTGGAACCAACGCTTTAGAACCAACCGAGAAGGAGGTCCTTGTGTGGCCAGCAGGTGGCGCCTCTGTCCTCAAGCCCTTCATTTCTGTTGCCCGCCACCCAGGCTCTAGGTCAAACTCTAATCTCCGTTCTTAGGTTCCTAGGTTTCAGGCCATTCTTAACATCTCTGAGCCCCAATTTCCTCATCTGTAAGATGCAGATAAAAACAGCACTATCTCACAGGGTTGCTGTGAAGATTGAGTGAATTAATACAGGTAAAGTGCTTAGAAAAGTGCCTGGCATATAGTAAGTGCTCAATAATGTTAATTATCTTTTTTTTTTTTTTTTCCTTTTTAAAGAACCAGTGGGGGCTCTTGTTGAAAATACAGACTCCCAAGCTTCTCCCCTGAAGATTCTGATTTAGAAAATCTTGGAAGGGTTGTGATCCATATTTTTAATGAGTACCCCAGGTCATTGTTAAAATCAGACAAGTTTGAGAAATATTGGCTTACTCAGTTACCACCCCTGGGAAGCCAGCTGAAATTCATGTTCTCCGAGAAATCACTCCCCATTTCATCATATGATCTTTCCCTCCCTGGGTTCCCACACTCTCATCTCTGCACTTTCCCCATCAAGTCTGCCTTGTCTTAAAGTTGTTTGTGAACATGTCTGGAAAAGGTACGGCTCATCTCTAGACCCTTGTTTTTACCTGGCAATATCTGGCACAGACAAGGTACCCCAAAATGTTTGGTTTTAAATTTAAAATATTCTGAAAAAGCAAGAAACCATTTTTTGCAGTGTCCTTGGGAACGTCTGAGGCAATGAGTGGTGGGAATCTGAGCCGTGGAGATAATTACTGCTGCATTTCTAGAGGTAACCTATTCAGTAGAGGTGCAAATATAGGTTCAAACCTATTCAAATTTAGTTGATGTATTTTGAAAACTGTCCTTGTGGTCCATTTTCAAGGATGGAAGGGGTTACATAAACAGTTCTATATAGGTTTCTTTTCAAAACGCTCAAGACTGTGGGTGGAAAGAAGCTGCCACCCACAGAGATGGGATAAAGCCATGGGCCAAGACTGGGCGGAGGAAATGTGTGCTTAATAAATTAACAGTGATGAGTGAGTGAATGAATGAGTGAAAACCTACCTTATTGCAAGGGATCAAATTTATCCCCCAACTGTAGACATTGGCCAGCGCTCACTGGCAGCCAGAAGGACGACACTTCACGGGTCTCCAAACCCAGACCCTCTCCTCCTTGTCTCATGCCAGCTAGCTGCTTATTCTTTGATCAGTTTTGCCAATGGCAGCATGAAGGTGAGATGGGCAATGGATGGTTGACTCAGCTTAAGCTGCACATCTGCTTCAGTGCTCAGGGGCCCACCAGCCCTTGGAATGTCCCAAAAGGACCAGCCCTGACTCCAGGCCTGGAGCCTGAAGGAACTCCTGTATCAGAGCAACACTGCTACAACGATAGGGGCCTGTCTCATAATCGGAGGTCAGAAAGGCTGAAGACACATTAATTCTGGGCTCTCACTGTATCTGAGGCGGCTGATCTGAAGCCTGGGGCCCTGCAATACATTTTCATTTTTCTGTATCACCAGGGATTGTCCTTCTCTTAATCTCAGTTTCTCCACCGAACAAGGAGAAGAGCAAATCGTACAGCTGAAAGCCAGCCTTTGCCTTCTCAGTGGCCAGGTCTGTTTAAGCTGGAAGGGAAGTACAGATTGAGTATGAACCTGCTCCTTCTTCTCTGGTCGAGTTCCTATCAAGGGGCAAGCTCCTTACCCCAAGTGCAGGAGAATCAGCTGGCATCTGTGAATGTAAGACTCACTCCTGTCCACGGGGGAGGCGTGGGGTGGAGGGATGAAAGCCAGACCAGCTGAAGCCCTCGTCCGTTTTCTCCCAACATTTTCCATCCAGCTTGCCAACTCCCAATTCCAAGCTAAGTATGGTATTCTGCCCACTGGTTCTGCTGCCCAGCCTCACCCAGGCTTGGTTGCCTCCTACCCGCTCCTGCACCTTCTCACGAGCTTGCTCAAGGTTTAAGTTCCAAAGATAAGACATTTCTTCACATGTCCCCACACGCCCACGCTGCCTGGACCAAGCAACCTGTTCTACAATAAATGTGAAAGGCTGCAGCCCACAGGGCTATTGTGAGGGTATAATGAGTGAGGCCATGGACATGGGCTAAATCTTTCCTAGAAGTGGGGAGGGAAGTTTGAATTCGGGGCTGAAAACTGATTCTAAGAGACGAAGGAAGATTTTCTTTGAATCTGTGTACAAGTTCCACAGAGCTGCAGAATTTTAGAACCAAAAGGGAGTATAATCCAAATATCTCTCCTCGCTGAAAGGATTTAATAATTACAAAATCACAGCTCGACAGTAATAGAAGCTGACCCCAGGTTTCCTGAATAGTAGGATTTGTTCCACAAACCAGTTGGGTGTTAAAGTGCTCACAAAATAATTTTAAGTGAAAAAAAGACCAGGATATAGAAAAAGTCAATGCATCATACTCCTAAGAATAACTCGCAATTATACAGCCTGTGCCTGACACACGTTATTCCATCTAATCCCCACATTGTACACGAGATGGTTTATAGCCTCCTTTTACAGATAATAAAACTAATGATTGGCACAGTTGGGCAACTTATTCAAGGTCGTCAACAAGAGGCAGAGCAGGGATTGACGTGAGGTTTCTGACTCAAGTCTGTCTCTTAACCACGACTGCCTTTCCTGAGGAACACAAACTGAAAGGAAACACAGCAAAGGTTCACGGAATGAGAGGAGTCACTTCTCAAACTGGGGATGCCTCACTGGCTTCACCTTTCCCGGGAAGGAACACCGAGATGTTGACACAGCCCTCTCCGAAGGACTGAGATCCCTGAAGCTCGGGATGAGCAGTTCAAGGATGCTGCAGGCACTTTCAGAGTATTGCTAAAGCTTTCAAACGCACATCCCCTTTGATCCAGCACTCCCACACTTCTGGGAGTTTACCCTACAGATGTACACAGGCATGAGTGTAAAGCTATATGTACAAGGTTAGAGACACTGCCTTTTTGCAAAAGCCAAAGCCTGGAAACCATCCAAAACCCTATCAAAAGAAGACGAATAACCTGTGGTCTATGCATGCGCTGAGATCCCAGGGAGCAGGGAGAGTGAGGAAGCCCCCTGGCTACTGATGTGGGCCTCTCTCCAAGATACACTGTTGAATGGAAAGAAGCCAAGTATAGAATATTGAGTGAAACTTGTCTTTGGGTTAAAAGGTGGGAAGTATGTGTATATATACATACATACATACATACATATATATATTCATATATGAATAATATAAATAATATATGCTTGCATTTTCATAAAGAAACTTTGGAAGGACACAGACAAAACCAACAAAATTGGTTACCAGTGGTGCTGAGGCAGGGTAGGAACAGGGTAGACGGGAGACAGGGGTAGGAATGGGACTTCTCATTGTGTATTCTCTTATATTTTTTTATATGATTGTATCATATACTTTTAAAATTCAGATTAAAAAAGGAAAAGAAATGATTAAAAAATACACATTGGGCTTCCCTGGTGGGGCAGTGGTTGAGAGTCCGCCTGCCGATGGAGGGGACGCGGGTTCGTGCCCTGGTCCGGGAAGATCCCACATGGTGTGGAGCGGCTGGGCCTGTGAGCCATGGCCGCTGAGCCTGCGCGTCCGGAGCCTGTGCTCCGCAACGGGAGAGGCCACAACAGTGAGAGGCCCGTGTATCGCAAAACAAAAAAAAACAAAAAAAAAACACACTATGGAGCATGTGTGTGTGTGTGTGTGTGTGTGTGTGTTTGTGCACATTCAGACCAGCACTCAGAGGTGCTGGTCTGAATGTGCACAAACTCAGCATTCTGGAGATGAGCAGAGGGGGCTGGTGGGCAGTGGGTCAGGGCCGGCACCGTGCACAGATGGACTGTCCCCAGTGGTCAGCACCCGGCCATACGGGCTGCTGAGTGTCATGCACATCACACCCTGGCCCACAGTGCTCTCCATCTCGGGGCGGAGGGTGGTGGCGGGACAGCGGGGGAGTCCCACAAGGGGATCCTGGGCCGCCCCGCGGCGGGACACTCACATTTCCAGGACCATGACGATGTTGGCCTTCTCTTCGAAGGCATCCACACACTGGACCAGCTTGGGGTGGTGGAGGCAGTTCATGATGCTGATCTCCTGCCGGATGTTCTCCTTCTCTTTTGCTGAATATGCCTTGAAGAATTTCCCTGCCCAGATTTTTCCAGTTTTCTTCTCTACAAGTCGAAAGACCTGTCCAAATTTCCCACTGTGAATGAAAGGAGGAGAGAAAAAGCAATTTAGCCCAGCTTTCCACTGACCTGGGATTGGCAAGTGATGGACCGTGGGACCCATCTGGCCTCCCTCTTTTTCTAAATAAAGTTTTACTGGAAAACCGCCATGCCCATTTGTGCCCAGATTGTCTGTGGCTGCTTCTGGGTTTCAGGAGCAAAGCAGTCGTTGCAGCATAAACCAAATGGCCCACAAACCCTAAATATCCATCATCTGGCCCTTTACAGAAGAAGTTGGCCAGTCCCTGCTCTAGGTCAGTGAAGCACACTGCGGATGCCGTAAACCTACTCTCCATCACTTGTCAATGTCAGCCCGGGTCTGGCCCCCAACCCTGCCCTAACCCTGTCCAGTCTTGCTGTTCTTTCAGGACTGTCATCTCCTTGGGCTGAGGCCTCAATCTTGGCGACAGACTTCCTTCCCTTTCCCCCGCGAAAGGACCCGTGACGTCAGGTTGGGGAAGTCCTCCCCAGGTACCGGGAATTTCAGAGTGGTTGCCTTCCTTCCACGGCTTTCCAGTACCGGGGGCCTGGAGACAGCCTAGCAAGGCCCCTGCTTCCCACTGTAGGGATGGCAGTGGTGGCATTCCGCTGACACCACTCCCGCCCCAGAGCAGGGTCCTCGTTCTTCAGGACTGCGATGAGGTTGGTGTCACTCCTTTATTGGACAGAAACCCTCCGGAAATAAAGAGCTGAGCCCCATTCCTCTCTCTTCCACCTCCCCTCCTCCTCCAGGGATAGTGGGCGACAGGCAGCCCTGGGTGCTGCTGCTGGTGGGCACAGCCTGGCTGTGCCGAGGGCCCAGGGTTGTGGTCTGAGTCCACTGGTGTCTCTGCAGCCCAGGGAAGAGCCTCAGCAGAGACTGTGGCCTGAGTTCACAAAGCGAGGGGTGATGACAGGAGGTACATGTCAAGGGGGCGCGTTCTCCTGAAGCACTAGAGCTAGAACTGCTGAACGGCGAGCACGGATCAAAGGGAAGGGATCCTAAGGACGGGCCGGGCCAGACCCGCTGCCCTGGGTTATGTCCTATGTGAGGGGTGGATTGCAGAGGGGGACGGGCCTGCTCAAGCTTGCGGAGGGATCCCGGGGCACAGCAGCTCCTAAGAGAGCCCTGGCCGGGTGATGCTTTCACGGGTGCCAACAGGTCAAGCCCTCCCGGTTCTGCAGGAACCTCAGTCTGGGGAGTTGGCAGGACCCAGGGAAGGACAGGAAGAGGAAGCAGGGAACTTAACCTCGGGGCCTGCGCCACCCTCACCCTGGGCTCCGGAAGGGTGCTTCCCACTCCACTTACGATCCTAGTCTCTCTTCGATGTCATAGAAGTCAGACACTTTCTGGTCAGTATTGACCACGACGGTCCGATAATCGACCTCGGGCTCCTTTTCATCTGCAGGGTGGGGGTCGGGGTGAGTGTGAGTCATCAGACCCCTCACCCACCCCCGCTCTACCCCTCGAGTCTTCCCGAGGACGGGGGCCAGCACTCACCATCATCTGACACCTCCACTTCATCCTTCGGCTCTAGGGGGAGAGAGGGCGTGGGTGATTAGTAACGAAGGCCCACCGAGAGCAAAGCATGCCGGGGGCCCTGTCGGACTTCAGCCTTCCCAGGCACAAGACCACTAAGCCCAGAGCTCTGGGCACCACCACGGGGTCAGTGGGTCCACGCTGCAACAGGGCCACGTATACACCGGCAGGCGCTGATCCTCACCCAGCCCCTCCTCTGCCAGCTCTCCCCTCCATCCACCCCCCTCTAGCCTTGAGGTCCCCTAGACATGCCCTTCTTCACATCTTTTCTAGTCTCTCTGACTTTCAGAACCTACACACAACTACGACAGTCCCTTTCTGCTCCGGCTCAAAAGTCGGCAACTTATAATTGCTACTAGTGTCAGATCCATTTATCCATTTGCTGAGAACTCTTTCTGGAATTCCAGCTAGGTACCAGTTATTGTGCCAGTGATCATGGGTGTACAAAACAAAATACAGATGGCATGATCTCTCCTCCTTTCTTGGAGCTTATATATAATTTCGTTGGAGAGGCAAAAACACATATCCTTGAAATATCCATTACGAGTGTTATATAATCAAGCACAAATATCGCAGTACAAACTGAGTAGACCATGGAGAAAGGTGACACAAGTGGGGCAAGTACAAAGTCAGAGCAATTAGTCTAGGAAGAAGGAGCCCTTGGAAGAGCCCTAGGAAGAAGGAGCCCTTGAGTTGTGTCTTAAAAGAAATGATGGAACACAGTGAGGAGGTGGGTGACGTCATGCAGGAAGCCAGCAGGTGTTTATGGGTATGGCAAGGAGGGACATGAGCAGCCCACCCTGGCCGTTCACAGATGTTTCAGTCGTGGATGGGGGGTCGTGAGGGGACAGGCTGGTGGCCAGAGGAATACACCCACTTCTGAAGTCCAGGCTTTCCTTTGCTTTGGTATAATTAGTCCCTAAAGAGCCACTGTGGCTTCTTGACCTTCGCCAAGTGCCCTTCCCTTCCGGGGCCTCAGTTTCCTCATCTGTAAAAGGAAAGCACTGTACTTCTAGGTGGTTCTCGGGTCCTTGGCTAGCCCCGGACGCCATGCTTTGCGATGTGCTAGGTGCTACTCGGCCATGGTGTGGGGCTGTGTCCCGTCTGACAGCGGGAACCAAGGGAGGCTTCCTGAAGAGGTCGAAAGACCTGAGGAAGCCAGAGAGGGAGGCCAAGGATCTCTAAAGTGTGTGTGTGTTTGTGTGTGCGAACCACTGGGGGAAAGGGTGTGATTTGCTGAAGCTCCCAGCAGAGCAAGACTGAGGACAGGAAAGGGACGGCAGATGGAAGGAAGGCCAGGGCAGACGGGGCCGAGGGGTTGGTCAGACACTGCCCAGAAAGGAGGGCTTGTGTGGGAGCGGGCCCAGCTCTGTGTGCTTCGCAAGTGGAATGCTGGCGGTGAAGGCGTGGGTCGGGGACCAGGTGCAGCTTGAAACTGTAGACAGTGAGTCTCTCTGTTAGGCTGAGGGCAGAACAAATGACTGAAAGCTAAGCAGGCAACCTGAGAGAAGTCACACAGTTCCCATGCAAGATAAGTACCCCTTGCTGGAAAAGAGTTTTGAGAGAGTTTATAAGCATGTGACCGGGAACAAGAGAGGCTATGATTTGTTTAGAGTTCTTAAAATGCTGTTGATGAAGTTTAATTTTAAAAAACCAACACAAGTGGGATTGGGAGGAATATTTGTCACAGAAAGGAAAATGCCATGGAAAAATAAAAAAAGGATAAGGTCGATGGGGACTCTCAGATTAGTGGTGGGGTTCACAGATACTGTCGGGATGTGAGTATAACTGATCAAGTCTTCTAAATCACAGATTTGAGAGTTGACAGTGACACTGTCAAATTCACAGATGACCAAAATGTACTTGAGAGCAACACACCTGGAAGGTAGTAATGGAGTCATGTGTTCAGGGAGAACTGAATCATTCAGACTTTCAGCATGACAAGCCCTAGGGTATCTAGTTAGAACCAAAAGTGGGAGCCCCATTCCTCAAGCAACTGCTCTGGCCAACAGAATGCTGTCACTGGGGACGTGTGCACCGGCTGCAAACAGGTGTTATTACTCTGCCCTTGGTAGAGCCTGGGGTCATGTGATCCTAGAACCCTGGCTGTTGGCACTGATAAAGTCTCAGTGGAGCTGGAGGAGGCGTGGGCCATTGAAAGGAAGAGCTGCCATGTGAAGATGATCAGAAAAGGTTAGGCCTCTCTGGTTGGGAAAGAAGCCTAAAGCAGACGTGATAAAAAACAAAAAAATCACAATAGCCAAGGGTGAGATTAGGGTTATGAACTTTCACCAACTCATGAATACTATAACGTGGGAGAACAGTTTAGCGTTATACCTCACATAGGAGGAACGCTGCAGGCATCTGGAAATCACATCTCAAGAGCCACCGGAAGAACGATAAATAGGTTCAAGAGATGTTTAGGTTAGTTCAACAATGGTATGTCAGACGGGGATTTAAGGAAAGCGAGAGATTCAAGTCAATTCAACAATCACTAACTGAGCACTTGTGGATGCCAGTCACTGCATGGGGCCTTAGAGACAAAACATTAATGATAATACCCACATTTAGTGGCAGGGAGGCCCCGTCGTCCTGATCCGTGGTGCCCTAGCTGAGACAGTGGTTTGACCTCTCCTGACCTTTTTGTCCCCATGCCACATATCCTGGTGTAGAATGAGCAACAGGATGAGAGAGTACAGAGAGACAGGCTCTCCTGGCCTGGAATCTCTAGGAGGAACCGTCTGTCCTCTCCTCGTGAAGGAACAGAAGCAGCGCTGTGAGCCCATGAGGGGCTTTCCGATGACCTGTTTCCCGGAGGCATCTTCCAGGTGGCCCTGAAAGGGCATGCAGTTCTAGAACTGGCCTCTCCCCATCTCTCTGACACCAGTTAGAGATGGAGCTAGCCTTCTTGCCCTCCTCTCAAATACCACACCTACCCTCAACTCCTGCCTCTCTCCTTAGCAGTCAAGATGCAGCGTGCTTTCCTGGTACCAAGGCTGTGGGGTCCAGCTCAATCTCAGGGAACCCAGGCCCCGGTCTCTGGCTCACTGTTACACAGCAACCCTTCCTCTGTGTGGAACTCGGACCAAGGCTCCAGGCTGAGACATTTCCCTTCCTCCTTTTCCTTCTCGTCCTGTCTCCACTCTATTTGGAAAGGAAATGGCCATGAGAGGAGGAACCCCAGAGGCGTGGGGGAAAGGCCACAATTCAATTAGCCAAGCTCTCTGAGCATAAAGAGGTAGTAATGAGAGAGGTGGCCACATGGTGTCCATCTTTCCGTTCAGGAAGGAGCTAAACTGCAGTAGAAGGGACTTCAACGAGATACTTTTTTAAAAATCCACTCAGAAAGAGCTGTGAGATCCAAGAGCTAAGTGGAAGAACTATTTGGAAGATGGTTCAAAGATATTTCTGCAGGCAGATGACACCATCCCCCTGGAGTGGTGTTTCGGGGAGGGCCGGCTGAGTGCTCTGGCCCTCACGTGGCACGTGTCTAGCCGGCTCCCTGGACAGAGCGGTCCCTTTGCACGGCGGAGGGCTGCTGGGCGCCCAGCGGGCACTAGAGGGCGCCCGCGCCCCGGAGAGGGCAGCCGCGGCAGCTCAGGGTGAGCGTTTGATTTCCGCTGCTTCTCTGGGGGCTCTGCATCTCTACCCCACTCTGCAAGCAGCCTCTATCACAGCTGTTTGCTAACAACTATACAGACTAGAACAAATTAGGATTAGGAGCAAGGACGGAGCGGATTTCAGAGTTAGAGTTGAGTATGGTGGGAGTGGAGATCCAGACCTGGTTGGGATGGGAGAGAGCGGCTGCGTTGGGTGGGAGGGGGAAGGGGAGGTGCTCGTTTACTCAGGTTTGGGAAGACGAGGAGGGGTGCTGTCAGGTTACGGGTCCTAGACTTAGCGGGGTGGGGGGCTCTGGCATAAGGAGGCCACAGAGCTGGGTGGAGACCTGCATGCTATGCTGTGGCCTCCACCGTATCCCTAGAGCCCCTGCAGCACCTGGAACACAGGAGGGGCACTGGACACACTGAGTGAGTGAATGCAGAGTGAGGGCGGGGATGGAACTGAGAGGTCCGGATGAAGCCCAAAACTGAAGTTGCTGAGGCAGAGGCTGGAGGGGCCGTGGTAGCAGTGGGAAGGTGAGAGCCAACATTAGCTGTGCTTAGAGGGAGGAGGGTTGATTGGCACTGACTTTTTATGACCACCAGACCCCACGGGCTCACAGAAATGAGCTACTATAATCACATCCCTCTTCTACACATGTGCACACACACACACACCCTCCACTTCTCTGAGAGCCATTGCACTTTTAAAGAGGAGAGAGATGATCAACCCAGGCTATAACTGACAGGCTTCTGAGCCGTCCACAGAGCTTCACTTGGAAGCCACACCCCCTTACCCTCACCCTCCCATCCCCCCCTTCATCCTCTGCCCCTCAGAGGATGTTCTGTGCTGTTCTGCCCCTTCCCCCTCCCATCAGGGACAAGCCAGCTGGACCTGGGGGTGGGAGCATCTTCCAGCCTGGAAGCCCTGGGTGGCCTGGACCCCTCCTCTGGATTGCAGGCAATTTCAACATTTCCCTTTGTCTGCTTCCTGCCAGGACGGGCCCCAGGAAGAGAATCTGAGGACCACAGAAGGGGGTTCAGCTGGCCTCAGGCAAGAAGGGAGAGGCCACCTGCCTGGACCCAAGTGGTCCCAGCCCCTCCTCCCCACAGACCGTCCTCACAGCCCTGGAAGCTGCTGTCCTGGCCTCCTAAGAGCCACACGCGCAGCTCCTGTGGCCTCTGGTCCTCTGTGTGGGGCTCAACAGGTATTCTACAGTCTCTCCTGGTACATGCCCTAAAAGACCTGGAAGTTTTCCCTTCCAGCTAATGCACATCTCACTGCCACGTTACCCCTTTTCTATCACTTTTCTAGGAGGTTGGGAGTCATCTTCTTGGACAAAGTAATATGCTAAAAACATGCAGACTGGAACCTGGCTGCCTCTCCTGGCACGCCCACTCGAACCAGTCTGCTTCCCATTCTGCTCATGTCAAAGGGCGGCCGATGACAGTTTTGTTACTGCTTCTCCCAGAAGACATCTGTGAGCGGCTGGTGGGCAGGAGCCCCATGAAACTGCAAAGAGGTCTGGCAGGGCTCTCTCGGGCCGGGCTCCACGATCCACGCCGCCACAGCACACTGTGGCTCTCAGAGAGACCTGCCCTCTGGGGGATCTCTAGGGCTCCCTGGGCAAAGGCCCCCAAGACAGGGCTGCACAGGCAGAATTATAAATTTGGTGTGTTTTCCACTGGCAATCTCCAAACTTTCTTTCTGGAGCCCTCATTTAATTTGAAAGTAAAGTTTAATATCTGTTTTATGCCTAAATTTTGAAACTAAAGAGGGGTATCAAACTGTAATGACAGTTTCCATACGTATGATGCCTCTGGCTATATGGTGATTTCAGGACCTGCGCCCTGTCCAGGTCCTTTAGTCTTCTCTCTACCTCACATCTTACAGCTCTCTCTTCTCCTAGAAGTCTTTCACTTGTTTTCCCTCCACCTTCCTCCCTGCCCCCTTGCCTCCATCTTAAATTCACAGCGCTCGTTTTCTTCTTTTCACATGAAACTTCTTGAAGTAACGTTCCATACTCCTGGCCTCTCCTTCTTCCATTTATTCCTTAGGTTCCCAGGCCAACCATTCTCGACCCTGTGGAAACGCTATGGACTTTGCTCTCAAAGATCACGGCTTATCAAAGGGCTGATTCCAAAGATCTTGCATCCTCATCTCTTTCCTCTTTGCCACTCGCTGCTTCCATGTTTCTGCAACACAGCTCCAGCCTCCCCTTGGTTCTCTCCCCTCTCAGTCCTTTCTCCTGGTCGTGCAGGCTCCTTCATTTCTGTACCAGTGTAGACTTTCTTTACCCCCCTCTCCGTGAACTTACTGATGCCCATGGCTTCAATTACCAATTAAATAGTGAAGACCCCCCTGCCCCAAACCTGTAGCTCGAGCTTAAACCTTTCTCCTGAGCTCTGGATTCAACCATCCAACAGTCTGAAGACACCTCCCCATGGATATCCCTCAGACACCTCAACTCAACAGGACCAAAGCCAGAACTTCCACCTTCTCTGGGACTCCCTGCTATCTAACCTCCAAGTCATTGGGAGGCAGCCTGGCCTCCTCCATTAGTTTAACCAACGGAGCTCAGGCTCAGGGTCAGACAGCTCTGAGTTCAAGCTTCAACACACCATTTCCAAGCTCTGTGACCTTGGGCAACTAGTTTCACCCCTCTAAACCTCAGTTCCCCTATCTGTAAAGTGGGGGTAATGACAGTATCTACTTCGTTGAGTTAGATGCGTGACATAATGCACATAAAGTGCTTAATGTATGGTTAGCATACAGCAAGTGTTTAATATATGTTAGCCACCATGAATCATAATAATCAACCTCTAAATGGCTCTTGAACTTGTCTTTAGTTGCCCAAGCTGGGACCTGGGAGTAATCTTAGACTCTTCTAACTTTTCCCTTGAATTCTCTGCCCCAGAAGTCATCAGGAATGGTCAATTCCACCTCCTAAGGAGCCTTACTATACCTCTCCCGGACTACACCACAGGGGCTCAACCGGTATTTCACTGACTCCAATCTCATCCCCCTAGTCCACTTCAGTGCTTCTCAAACTTTCAAGTGTATATGAATCCATGGGGGGTGAGGGTGGATAATGTTAAAATGAAGGTTCAGAAGGGACTAGGGAAGTGGGGGGCAGAGAGTCTGCATTTCTAACAGGCTCCCAGGATCCCAAGACTAGTGGTCCAGACCACCCCTTGGGTTCCAAAGGTCTATTCTTCCTCTAACTCTCTTTCTAAAAACACAGATCTAATTGCATCAAGCCCCTGCCTGAAAACCTTTGATGAACTCACGATTTTACCCACACTCTCCTTTTCGTGTTGCTTCCTCCTGTTCTATCTCACACAGCATATGCCCTGGCCACACACACGAGTCTCCAAATGCCATGCATTTCTACCACTTTGTACCTTTGCTCACACTGTTTCCTCTGTGAGGAATGCCTCTCCCAATCTGCCCTACCTCTTGGAATCCTATTCCTTTTCCCAAGACTCAGCATACGTATTACGTCTAGGAAGTCTTTCCCAACCTTCATGGCAAAATTATTCATGCTTTCTGCTATGTCTCCGCAATTTGTTTATACTGGTCTAATAGGATGCAGCCCATCTCATTATAGTTAGCTGTCCTCCTTGTCAGATTTTATGCTCCCAATCTTATCGGTCTTCCCTGACACTGAGTTCACCCTCAAATATGAGTGCAAGAGAGGAGGGAGCTGGATGAGCGGGTAGGGCAAGACGTTGAAACTATAGGTCTACCTGAGCTCCCGCTTCCCAGGACTGTGCTTCTGATTAACACACCATCGGCCCTGCTGGGAGTGTACCAAAACCGGTGGTTCAGTATTTTTTGAAGGATCATAGGTACCTCTTTTAGAGTATAGATCAGTATCACAACATTGGAAATCAAGATTCCAAAAGACTCTGCCAGCCATCAGTGATGTCCTGTCAGTTCCCTTGTACCCACCTCAGTTCAGCCTTCTATACACACAAGGTAAGTCATGCACATTTATCGCAAGCCGGGGATGAAAGGAAGGCAGCCTACCCTCAGGTTTCTCTCCCACCACTGTGAGTTCAGACTCCTGGCTCGGCTCACTGGTTCCATAGACGTTGATTGCGCGCACACGGAATTTATACTCTCGGTCAGGCAGCAGGTCGTGGATGTTAAAAGAGGTGCTGCGGCATGTGGCTAGTTCCTTCCACTTCTTGTCCGCCGAGTCCCAGATCTCGACGCTGTAGGACTGTACGGCACTGCCCCCATCGTACGAGGAGCCGTACCAGGACAGGGTCAGCGAGGAGCTGCGAATGTCAGAGGCACAAGGCGTGCCGGCCGGGGGGTCCGGCTTGTCTGGGGAGAGAGAAGCACAACATCACCCAACTCTGCAGGACTGCAGGGCGAGAAGTTCTTTAATTGGCTCTGTCATGAGGGAGAAGCCTGGAGAACAGGAGCTGCGATCCCTGGTCCTGGCTCTCCTTCCCTCATCCACACGGCCACACCTAGGTACATACCTGCCTATGTGGAAAGCCCCACAAATACCGATTTGCTCAGAAAAAACCTCTTTTTTGGTTAGTTTCCAGTCTACACATCATGGTTTCCTGTGCTTTGCCCAAGTCAAAAACATATTTCTCTGTGTAAACAGACCTAGGAAGCTGCCCAGGAGGCGTGGACTGCTTCCCATCAAAAATATGCTTTGAGAGAGAGTTCAGTGTGTGTGTGTGTGTGTGTGTGTGTGTGTGTGTGTGTGTGTGTCTGTGTGTGTCTCCTTCAGGCCTGAGGTCAGTGACCTGTGACATAACCAGGGGTCAGTCTCCACTTTCTCTAGGACCTGGGAAACACCTGCCCCGCTGGGAGTCAGTACAGCACAGTGAGCTCTGAAGTCACACACTGGCTTTGAATACAGCTCTGTCTTCATTCATTACTTGTTAACCCCTCTGTGCCACAGTTTCCTCGTCTGTAAAACGTGCATGATAATAGCACTGGATCACAAGGTTGTTGTGAGATGTTCTTAGAAAAGCGTCTTGTTTGAGTAGCCTTTACTGTCATCATTATTGCAGAAGTTTATTTCTAACTTTATAATATATAAAAAATTACTCCTACCCTCTCTCTGTCATCCTCCTAGGACTGGTATAAAATGAGATAGAGAATTTCAAAGCGAACCACCGTAGCAAATCACAATCATCCCTGACTGAGGGCCAGAAAATGAGCTGAGGACACAAACTGGGAGCGGCCCTTTGTCTGGCCGCCTTCCCATTCAGACCAGTAATGCTAAGAACCAGTAACACTGCCAACTTCAAGGCAAATCACGGTAGTCAGTGTGTTCATTAATGCGGTTCTTTAGTTCTGCTGATTTTTGGCAGGTGTTCATCTGAACAGAATTCGATTCTTCAGATTTAGTCTCTGCAGGTGGTTGGTTTAGTTACAGATACCAGTGTTCACTAAGCCTTCATCTCCTCCAAGACAATCTGAGTCCTAGAGCTCCCCAAACTGGCAATTAAAAGCCATGTTTTATGCTCTGTGAATTTATAAGCTATGTGAATTGCAGCTAATTCCTTAACTTCCAGGACAAGTTTGTCTTTTTCATTTGGAAAATGGGGTTAATATATATCTACCTCTTAGGGGTTTTGCAAGCATCAAATAAGCAAACCCAGGTAAAAGTACTTGATTTCTACTCTCCTTCCCCTCAGCAAGGTAGGAAGGCCAAAGAAAATCCCTGCAAATGACTTAAGCATATTGAGAAGAAAAAGAACATTCTGCCTGTGTATGTGTCCATGCATACACACACACCTATACATACATACACACACACACACAAACACATACATATATACCTATACACACATCCACATCCACATATACATATACACACACATACTCATTTCCCCCCTCCCCCAAGCCCTGCTGCTTCTACATCCAGCCAAGAACGCACTGCCCGGAAGCCATCCATACCCAGCAACCCCAGCCTGGGCTGACTCGCCCTAGAATGACTCTGGGACTGTGACAGCCACTCCCCACCGGTGGCAGTCACGCTGGAGGCCTCCTATGATGGAACCACTTTCACGGGTTGTTCAATATGTTCTCTTAGAAAAACTGTTTGTTCTGAAAGATATGTTGGTCTTTTTAGAAATATCTCTGGTGTTGGCTAAGATGTTTATTATTCTAAACTCTCTTACAGGCAAGTGGTTCAAGTCCTCTCAAGACCCAGCTAAGGAAGTCAAAAGGCCTAAAGAAAGATGAAGGACAGACTCCATGCCTCCCTCCCTCAAAGGAAATGCCTGGAAAACCGACTGGACACGTTTAATGTCCTGTAGTTTCAGATGACGAATACAGATACACTCCACTGACTGATATTCTCCCCTCCTGCTTTGGTCAAGAAAAGAAAACTTGGAGAAATGGGTATTTTGGAAAAGGTACTATTAATCCCCTACCCTGTTCCAAATTTAGTCTCTTGGCTAAAAGAGAGAGAACTGACACAGGACATATGTCACTGCCTGCAGCATGAGAGAAGATGCAAAGTTTGGGGAGGGTGGCTTTAATTCAAAGTGAAACCCCAATGCTTTCAAGGAATTTGATGCCATGTTAAGGAGTTCAGAACAGACGCAAGTTTGAAGTCATAGGAGATTAGGAGGCCCCACCCGCATGCCTGCCCCGGGAGCCACGGGCTGAGCCTGATGCTTTCTGTTCTTTCCAACCTACGGCGCTCCACATGGAGGCCGGATGAGCTGGGGACGAAAACCCTCAGGACAGAATAGACGTCCTCAGAACAGCCTGCTCTCAGGGCCAAAGAAACAGACGCACTCAGTCTGGGAGGGAAGCCTGGGCATGGCCTGGCAAAGGCCAGGCGGGCTCAGTGTCCGGGGCCCCGAGCTCCATGCTTCCTTGGAATTCTTTCGTGGCTCCCTGGAGACTTGACTAGCAGAATGGGAAACGCTGAGTCTAAAGGAAGGGGCTCCGATGGTACCAGTTCCAGGATTTTCTCTCCAGCAAATGTTCTCACTCCTGGGAAAACGGAGGCTCTCACCTCTGCTGCTTCTCTGGAGTAACTGCGCTGGCAGTCCCTGCGTGCCTGTGTGTTTGAAGATGGTCTGTGACTGGGCCTAACCCCACCTGGTCCTCCCTCCACTGGCACCTCAGCAGCCACCTGCAGCTTTTAGAGAATGGCAGGGCTGCAAGGGCCCCCAGGTTATCTATCTGGGTAATCCCGGCCCTTCGGGATTAGGCAAGGCACTTTGCTTACCAAGAATACCCAGCTGGCCAGTGACGGAGCCAAGAGGAGATTTTAAAAGGTCTCTGAACCCTCACTCCAGGGGCCTGTTATTTTCCCAGCTATCAGGCTGAATAAGATCAAGAATGCATCTTGCTTAAGCCCAAGCCAAGCATTACGATGAGAAATCTCCTGCCCTTAAAAATCATGCAAGTTCCAAGCTCAGAGAGCATTGGGGGATTACTGGGTATCTGGGATCCTCTCTGCTTTGTTTTTCTCCTTTAAAGATACGCAGAGTGGCCTGTTTTTCTTGTGTTGGACAAGTCGCATGAAGGGCTTCATCTGGGTCCAGCTGCTCTCTCCTGCCCGAGAGGCCCCTCCCTCACCTCTCCGAGGCTGAGGCTGGAGGCCCACTCGTGGGCAGAGGTCCTCTGCGCATCACAAATCCCTGCACTATCTCTTAACATATAATAATAATTAGCCTTCAAAATAGCTAAACATCACTCATTTAAAGTAACTGAAGGAAAGACTAATTTTTTTGAATGAATTTATGTATTTATTTTTTTATTTTTGGCTGTGTTGGGTCATCGCTGCTGTGCGCGGGCTTTTCTCTAGTTGTGGCGAGGGGGGGCTACTCTTCCTTGCGGTGCGCGGACTTCTCGTTGTGGTAGCTTCTCTTGTTGTGGAGCACGGGCTCTAGGCACGTGGGCTTCAGTAGTTGTGGCGTGCAAGCTCAGTAGTTGTGGCTCGCGGGCTCTAGAGCACAGGCTCAGTAGTTGTGGCACATGCGCTTAGTTGCTCCGCGGCATGTGGGATCTTCCCGGACCAGGGCTCGAACCTGTGTTCCCTGCGTTGGCAGGTGGGTTCTTAACCACTGCACCACGAGGGAAGGCCAGGGAAAGGCTAATTTTTATCATCATTTAAAGAAATAGGAGTCAGAGACTATCTGAAAAGACAGGGGTACTTTAAAAAACATACAAGAAGAGACATTTACCGCTAATTAGTAGAAGTTGTGCTAAACTGGCCTTATGTAGCTGGCTTACAAATGGGTGCTTCCAAAGTGCTTGTAACTGTCTGGAGTAGGCCAAACAATTCCTGTTTCATCTCATTTACATTTTACATCTACTTAATCAACCCTGATCAGATAATACACAGATGTCGCTAGAGACATGCAGGTAAACCTGGGCTTCATCCAGATTTACTTTGGACTGATTCTAAATCCCCAGGCTCTGAATGAATGTGGATTTGCTGTACCCATCAACGCGAGTCCTCATTTTATTGAGCAATTCTATTCTTAGCTTTCCAAGGGGGAAGCAGACAGAAAGCCCTTCCCCTCCATTCCATTCCCCTCCCAGGACGGCATTTAACATGCCGCTCCTGCCAGCTGGCGGACAGCCACGCCAATGGCCCTGTCAGCACCGGCCGAGGAGAATGAGAAACTCAACCATAAAAGGCCACAACTGCAGCCTGTATGGTGGTGATGGGGGAGGGGAGTGGGGGGCACCGTGGGGAGCGTGGGGGCAGGGGGCGCTGGCCACAGAAAGGCAGTTCCATGGACTTGACCCTAACGTTCCCCCAGCAGGAGCAGATGAGAGAGAACACCAAGGAAAACTGGAAACTGCTACCAGCCGATGGGCGGGGCGTGGCACCAAATCAATACTTCAGGTTCCGGTCTAAGTGGAAAGGCGAACCGGATCAATAGCACCAATCCCCCCCCGCAAAGTGTTCCTGACTCCAGGAGGAGACAATTAAAATAGGAGTCACCACAGAGAGTGAGGGGGTCAAGGGTCTCTCCTGTCTTTTATAGATGAGAAACCTATTCCCTGAGCCTCTGGTCCACTGGCCTTCCCAGAGATAAAACTCCTGACCTAAGGAAACTAAAGAAAGGGGATCAGATCAAAGAACACCAGGTGAAATCCGAAACTGGGCAGAAGGCCTAAATAGACATTTCTCCAAAGAAGATATACAGATTGCCAACAAACACATGAAAGGATGCTCAACATCATTAATCATTAGAGAAATGCAAATCAAAACTACAATGAGATATCATCTCACACCAGTCAGAATGGCCATCATCAAAAAATCTAGAAACAATAAATTCTGGACAGGGTGTGGAGAAAAGGGAACCCTCTTGCACTGTTGGTGGGAATGTAAATTGATACAGCCACTATGGAGAACAGGATGGAGGTTCCTTAAAAAACTAAAAATAGAACTACAATACGACCCAGCAATCCCACTACTGGGCATATACCCTGAGAAAACCATAATTCAAAATGAGCCATGGGGCTTCCTTGGTGGCACAGTGGTTGAGAGTCTGCCTGCCGATGCAGGGGACGTGGGTTTGTGCCCCGGTCCGGGAAGATCCCACATGCCGCGTTGTGGCTGGGCCCATGAGCCATGGCCGCTGAGCCTGCGTGTCCGGAGCCTGTGCTCCGCAGCGGGAGAGGTCACAACAGTGAGAGGCCCACGTAC
The DNA here is from genome assembly GCF_949987515.2 of Delphinus delphis. Taxonomy (NCBI): domain Eukaryota; kingdom Metazoa; phylum Chordata; class Mammalia; order Artiodactyla; family Delphinidae; genus Delphinus; species Delphinus delphis. Next base: position 68,841,229 of record NC_082686.1, read on the forward strand.
CGCAAAATGAGTCATGTACCACAATGTTCACTGCAGCTCTATTTACAATAGCCAGGACATGGAAGCAACCTAAGTGTCCATCGACAGATGAATGGATAAAGAAGATGAGGCACATATATACAATGGAATATTCCTCAGCCATAGAAAGAAATGAAATTGAGTTATTTGTAGTGAGGTGGATGGACCTAGAGTCTGTCATACAGAGTGAAGTAAGTCAGAAAGAGAAAAACAAATACCGTATGCTAACACGTATATATGGAATCTAAAAAAAAAAAAATGGTCATGAAGAACCTAGGGGCAGGACAGGAATAAAGACACAGATCTACTAGAGAATGGACTTGAGGACACGGTGAGGGGGAAGGGTAAGCTGGGACAAAGTGAGAGAGTGGCATAGACATATATACACTCCCAAACGTAAAATAGATAGCTAGTGGGAAGCAGCCGCATAGCACAGGGAGATCAGCTCGGTGGTTTGTGACCACCTAGAGGGGTAGGATAGGAAGGGTGGGAGGGAGGGAGACGCAAGAGGGAAGAGATATGGGGACATATGTATATGTATAGCTGATTCACTTTGTTATACAGCAGAAACTAACACACCATTGTAAAGCAATTATACTCCAATAAAGATGTTAAAAAAAAAAAAGAACACCAGGTGAAAAGCTTTCGTGTGCACCACGTATGAAGGCCCGAAAGTGCTCTAGGACCAGCCTGCTATCCATCTGCTGCTCCTTCGCTGTCCTGAACGCCTGCCACGTGTGTTGGGGGGGGCAGTGGGCTGAGCATGACGGACAGTAGGAGGCCAGTTAGGAAGCTAGTTTGATATTTCAAGAGAGAGTTGACCAGGGCATGAAAAACACAGTGATTGAGATGGAGAGGAAAAAGTGACCTTGACAATTAGTCTGAAGACAGACTCTGAACTCAATCCTGGGATGTAGGAGATAAGAAAAAGGGAGTGGATTGGGGATTAGGAGGGCAAGGTGACCTCAGAAGAGCAGTCCCAGAAGACTAATGGGGCCTGGGGGTGAGGCTACAGGGAGTTGAAGATTGTTGCCGGGGAGGTGAAGAAGGAGACTCAGAGGAGAGACTGGCTCTTTCAGAGGGTTTGGCTGTGAAGAGAGAGCAGGAGAAAGATGCTAGGGTGGCCAGAGTGAGACGAGATACTGCAGGAGTTATGCGTGCCTGTGCGCATGGCGACGATGGGAGAGTCCTGGCAACATTTATGGGAGAAATTGGGGAGAAGTTGAAGAGAATGGGGGTGGCGGGGGTTGGAGCCCTCAAGAGCCTGGGGTCCGGAGCACAGGAGAAAGGTGGGCAACACCCAGAGCCTGGAGGGTGGAGTCAGCACGGGGACAGATAGAGAGACGCCTGCAGGTGTGGGACCACCAAGCTAAGCAAGTTCATGCCTGATGCCTCCTATTTCTCAGAGAGGCCAGTGGCCAAGGCCTGCAGGGTAGGGGGTCTCGAGGAATGGCTGTCTCAGGGTATGGGAGCGGGCACTGACCAGCGCCGACGCCCTGGCTGAGCCTGGACATTGACAGAGCCCAGCACTGAGTCTGCAGATTGATGTGGTCTCTCTGCCGTGCCCTGAACTCAGGCAGAGCGGCAGTGAAGTTGAAAGGCAGCACTGATTCAAGGTGAGGGTTTGCGAGGGGACTGGGGTTGGGGGCAGGCAGTGGACCAGGGGGAGAAGGGGTCACAGGGGCTAGCTGGAGAGAGTTGGAGTGGTAGAGCTCAGAGTCTGGCTAGAAAGGGAAACTGGGAGGGGATTCATAGGACGAGGAAAATGCTGTGTGTGCAAGGTCTGGGATTCTCAACAAGCACGAAGGGCAGCAACAGTGTGAGAGCAGGGAGTGGGAGAGCGGGGAGAAAGGGAGCCTGTGGGCAGAGGGAACGCGTGCTGAAGCAGCGGCCCCGGGAGATGAGGCCTGGAAGTCCATCATCCCGCCTTCCCTACGCCCCATCCCCAGACTCACCCACAACGGTGAGGTTGACCTGGGCCTGCCTGCTGCCCAGCCTGTTCTCCACCAGCAGAGTGTAGCAGCCACAGTGCTCCTGGCGTGCAGCCCGGATGGTGAGCTTGCTGACGTTCTCACTGTTCTCCACCTTGATGTGCTCACTCTCCTGGATCTGGGACAGAGAGTGGGGCAGGCACTGGAGGCTTTGAGCCAGAAAGGAAGGGGGCTCCGACCCATCCTCACCCCTGGGGATGTGGATACAGCTGCCCGAGCTGTGTGGGGCTGGTCTTGTCTGGGCTCTGAGCTTCCCCCTAAGCGGGGAAGACCCCCTAAGGTCTAGACTCTGAGCTTCCCCCTCTCCTGCATCTAGAGCCAAGCTGCCCTGACAGGGTCGAGATCTGGGACAAGCAGGGAGGGTACTGAGCAGGGTCTGGTGGCCGGGAGTGAGCTGTCACTCTCTGCTCCAGACCGGAAACAGGGCACATTCCAGCCCCCTCCACTGCTCTGGGATGGGATGGTGGGAGAACAGATTTGATCAAAGTCACTTACAAAGCCCACCCAGTGGGTTCTGACCTCTTCTGTGCCGTCAAATACCACAGTCACCAGCCAGATGTGGCTATTCAAATTTTAGTTGAGTGGCAAATCATCCAAATGTCCATCAACTGATGGACAGATAAACAAAATGTGGTACATCCAGAAAACGGAATGTTATTTGGCCATAAAAAGGAATAAAATATTGGTTCATGTTACATCATGGATGTGCCCTGAAAACGTAACGCTAAGTGAAAAAACCCAGACACAAAAGAACACATATTGTACGATTCCATTTATATGAAATGCCCAGAATAGGCAAATCCAAAGAGACAGAAAGCAGGTGGGAGATTGCCAGGGTCTGGGGGAAGGGGAGAAATGACTACGAATGGGTCTGGGGTTTCTTTTCGAGGTGATAAAAATGTTCTGGAATCAGAAAATTGTTATGGTTGCCCAACCTTGTGAATATATGTACACTTTAAAAGGATGCATTTTATGGTGTGTGAATTATATCTCAACAAAGCTGTTACAACAATTTTTAATTAACTGAAGTATAAAATTCAGTTCCTCAGTTGCACTAGTCACACTTCACGTGTTCAATAGCCACATATGGTTAGTGGCTACTCTACTGGATAACAGACATGGTACAGTTACATCACTACAGAAAGTTCTGTTGGATGGAGCTGGGACTTGGCTCAATGCCTCTGAAGAGGGTTGAGATTCCATCTTACTTCAGACACCACTAGCCCAGACAAAACCCAAGCAAACATGCTTTGGGATAAGGCCAGCTTCTCTTCTTCATCTTTTGAGTCCAACTCTTCTTTCTTCCCCAGTACTAGCCTCCCACCTCTGGGCCTTAGGACAATTTGAATGGGTTGGAAATAGAGCAACAGAGGGCTCAGAAGAAGTCATCACACCTTCTGTAGAGGTCCTGATCCAGGGCCAGCCTGCCGGGCTGGGGCCCCTGCTCATCAGGCACATGGGCACACACTACCAACGTGGGATCAGAAAAATGGCCAGGCTCCCCAAGTTTCTCTAAAAGGAACTGGTTGTTTGGAAATTCAAACACTTTCCTGTAGGACTGTTGTTATAAATGGAAGTTAGATTTCTGGGTCAGTAAGCCAAAATTCTGTTTAACGTACAACTGATCTACTCAAATCCTCAGGTGCGCTTTTATCTCTCCAGCATGCGGTAAGTTTAAGTGGTCGCCACAGATAGGGTTCAGTGAGCTGGCACAGAATCACAGAAAGCTCTAGAGTCTGAGAGGTCATTTAGGTCACTGGTTCGATTTTCCTGACTCCAAGTAGAATTCTAGACAGAGATACCCAAATCAGGTGGGGGCCATAGGTGGTTTCTGTTTTCTCCTTCATATTCTTCTCTATCACACAAATTGTCTACAAAACAGGCGTCCTTGCTAGATGTAGAAGAAAAGGTTATTAAGAGCTCAGATGTGGTGGGTGGGTGACAGGGGTGTGAGGGGCTCTCCCATTTCTCAGGCCCCTGTGATGAGCAGCGATGCTGCCCTTCATCACAGCATTTCTCATCCCTTTCGGCCCACGACGGCTCTGGAACTTGTGTGGGCTGTTCTCGGGCCACTGCCCTCTGTTACTGACCTGCTTTCGGAACTTCATCCAGGTGCAGGTGATGGGCTGGGTGCCGGCCACTTTACCCAACAGCTCCACAGGCTCTCCTGCACGCACCTTTTGGTCCTCAGGAAACTGGATGATCTGAGGGGGCACGGCTGGGGGAGGACAAGGGAGAGAGTGAGCTCCGAGGAGGAGGGAGCCTCAGACATTCTAATCTCATTCGACGCTGCCAGCCACATTGGTCTGTTGCTCCTCTCTCACCTTCCGGAACCTTCAGGGTAAGACTGAGCAATGACCACTGCTTCAGACACCTGGGCTGACGGATCTGCTAGGTTTGCTGGTCTCTTGATCCTGATTCCCTCAGAAGTGACCCACACAATTTACAAGGCATGATTCTCCGTTCGTTGGTTGTTGTGGAATTTGTGCCTTACCCTAATTTTTTGAATCTGTGACCTTACTCCTTTATTAGTTACAAAGCATCTTGCCTTCTAACCTCCAGGTCACCCTGGCTGACAGGCTCAATATGGTTCACATCCTCAAATGTCTTTCCATGGAAAACAGACAGGGCTTCCTATCACAGGGACATACAGAGCAGAGCATGAAAACAGCACAAAGTGGATTATCTCAGTAAGGGGCAGACTGGAGGACAGAGAGGTGAGCAGGATTTCACAGCAGGGATGGGAAAGTCACCAGTATCGTGTGATGCTGTCCATACCAGAGAAGCAGGAGAAAAGGCAAGTAGTGGAAGAGGGTGGGGGACCAAGGTGTACAGGGACTCTTGGGGAAATTTCAGCCTGAATAATGCAGAGCTTGAATCGGGGAGCGGGGTGGGACCACATCCCCAGTGGTCAGTCTAGCAGAGCAAAGGGTAAACCCCTCAAAGCAGATGACTCCCTCGCCCGCAAATGTTGCTGTGACCAATTACCTGCCTTCGGAGGTGTCTTGGGGGCAGGTTTCTTTTTCACAGTTGCATCACCTGAAACAAAGAAGTTCACAGGTTATTTTCTGTTATTATTATTTTTTTTTACAAGGCTCCTGAATCCTAGGAGGGCACAGTCTGATCCACTGGCCCCTCATCCAGATGGAGCCCTCCCTTGAATATGTCTTTCTGGAGACCTTGCAGTCGCACATGGACAACCTCATGAGCGACTGAATACCACTTCTCAACAGGGCCTCTGGAGGGGTCCCCAGAGCCTCCAGGGAGATAAAAACTCTGAAAAATGCTTAAGCTTCCATTGTCCATTTCTATGATGATAACCCCAAACTCACTAACTCTTCTCTTACCCTTTCAGGAAACTCATAAGGGAAATTATGTCAGATAAACTGACTAAATTTAGTCCTTGGTGTGGATCCAAGGGTCTCAGGCTTCCTTTGGGTCACAGACTGTGGACCGTGGCTTTTATTTTTTTAATGTTTGTTGAATGGATCAATGAATGAACAAACAAATGAATGAACAAACCAATGGTCTCCTTCATTCTTACCCCACCCCATTCTCCAAATGACTCACATAAGAAAACTGACCCAGACAGACCAGTTTTGCCACACTAACCTATTCATTTGTCTAAATAGCAATATGGCGAATATGTAACAAGCTATCTTCATAGCTTATTTTCATATTTCTTTCAGAACTTTGTTCAAAAGTCATCTAACGTACTTACCCAAGTGAAATGAAAACCTACATGCACACAGACACCTGTATATGAATGTTTGTAGTGGGTTTATTTGTGATTGCCAAAAACTAGAAGTTATCCAAATGTCCTTCAACTGGAGAATGAATGAACTGTGGTACAGTCATACAAGGAAATACCACTCATCGATAAAAAGGAACAAACTTCTGATATACACAACATGAATGGATCTCAATGATTCATCTTTCTCTTCTGCTAAAAGAAGTCAGACTCAAAGGCTGTGTACTGTATAATTCTATTTGTAGGACATTTTAGAAAAGGCAAAACTGTAGGGACAGAGAAAAGGTGGGTGGGGAGGGGTTGACTACTAAGGGGCACAGGACATATTTTAAGGTGTAGAAACCATATCTTGGTCGTGGTGGTAGTTACAGGACTATACGCATTTGTCAAGAACTGTGCAACAGAATGGGTGAATTTTACTGTATGTAAATTATAATATGAAAAATGGGAAAGAGCTGCTTAACCAGTGAGATCCTCCCTAACCACACTATATCAAATAGCTGTGGTTTTATAATAGATTGTCCTTGTTTTTAGGAAATATATACTGAGGTATTGAGGTATAGAGGATACCACATGTGCAACTTACTTTCAAACTGTTCATAAACAATAATGTGTACGTGTGTATGTATACGTGTATATGTGTTTGTGAAGAGGTAGAAGGAAAGAGAGGTTGAAAAATAGAGGAAGAGAAAGAGAGAGAACATATGATAAAGCAAAAATGATAAAACATTAAGATTTGAAGAATGTGAATGAAGGGTATACAAGAAATATTTGTACTATTTTTGCAACTTTTCCATAGTTCTGAAATTATTTCAAAATAAAAGTTAAACAGAAAGTTAAACAATGTTTTATCCAGCCAACATGATGTAGTTGTTCAAATGGAGAAAGAGAAAGCAGTGTCTGTTGAGGAGATGGCTGGGAGGTGCGACACAGGGTGGACCTGAGGACTCGAGATGATCTAACCTGGAGAGAAGAGCCCCATTGATCAGGAACCGAGTGACTCAGAGTAGAGAGTCAGGGTGATGTTTGGTGGAGGGTGGCTGGAGCACAGGGCTGGTTTCAGAGAGCAGTGGCACGAAGATGGCGTGACAATTTAAAGAAGATAAAAAATTCAGTTCCTCGGTCACACTAGTCACATTTCAAGTGCTCATAGCCATGCATGTTTAGTGGCTTCCATATTGTGTAGACAGAGAGCACTGCTATCATCACAGAAAGTTCTATTGGACAGTGCTGGTCTAGAATGTCAAGTTTGAGAGTTAGGTCTCTGTCCTGAGTAACAGGAAGTCCTAACACAAACGGCAGTCCAACTGGGCTAGAGGACCCCTGGAGGTCTTTCTAGTTCCAGGGCACAAGAATATCCAATTAGGAGGCTATTGCCATACTCTTAGGAGAAACACATCAAGGTCCAGCCTTGGCAAAGGCAGCAGAAAAGAAAATACAAATAAGAGATGGAAGAAAAGTTAAAAGAATTCCGGGGCTAAACAAGAGGGAGGAACAAAGATTTCTCAGGGACATCTTCCTTGAATAAATGGGAAAAATTTTATCGATGGAACGTGGAATCTAGGAGTGAAAGATGAGGAGTTTGGCTTGGCTCAAGAGAATGTGGTCGATGAAAGAGTTTAATCTGTGTATTGGCTAGAAGCCCAGGATCAGAATTCTAGAGATAGTTGGTGGAAGCTGAACGACAAAGATTTTAGGATCCAACATGCAATCATTAATGGAAACTGTGAGGATGGGTCAGTTCTTTGGGGAAAAGAGTACAGTGAAAGATGAGAAAGGGCCAGGGTCTGATCTGAGCTGATACTCTCAGGGAGGAGCTGGGCTGAAGGAGAGGGGCTGTGGAAGGACTGTTCCTGAAACCCAGGGTGGAGGAGGATGGGTACTGGGAGGATACGACCAGCATCAGGTGATGGGTGGTATTTGAGAGGGCAGGTTGTGTGGGATGGTGGGGTCAGAAGTTGCTCTAGAGTAGATTCTCAAGGACACAGCTAGGGAGTCAACTAATCCATCAAGAATTCTGGAGGTGAAAGGGACAAAGAGAAGCAGGTGAAGAAGAGGAAATGTCAAGCTAACGTTTCTTCCAAGGTGAGAGAGAAGAGAACAGGTGTGAAAGCAGAAGGCTAGGACTAGGTGGAGAGGAAGAGCGCAGAGACGCTGGCAGGGAAGAGCCGGGGAAAGCCAGATCCCTCGGGAGTGCATACTGGATGGGATACGGAACCCTCAGAATTGGCCGAGCCACAAAGCCTCTGCTTCCCTGCATCCAGGGCAGCTGGAAGGGAGACGGCACAACTGGAAGAGAGCAGCCCTCAAGGGAAGGAAAGAGGGGCTCCTACCAGAGCCGGGATCTGACCTCCTGGGAGCGGGAAAGCCATCTCTTCAGAGGAACTGTGTGGAGGGCTGTTGTTATGGGCTGAGTGGTGTCCCCCGCAGTTCATATGTTGAAGCCCTAGCCCCCAATACCTCAGAATATGACTATATTTGGAGACAGGAACTTTAAAGAGGTGATCAAATTAAAAGGAGGCTGTTAGGGTGGACCCTCATCCAAACCGACTGGTGTCCTTATAAGAACAGGAAATTTGGGCACACGGAGAGACACCAGGGATGCACACGCAGAAAAAGGGCCGTGTGAGGCAAGAAGCCCGCCACCTGCAGGCCAAGGAGAGAGGCCTCAGGAGAAACCAAACCTGCTGACACCTGATCTCAGACTTCCAGCTTCCAGAACCGTGAGACAATACATTTCTGATGTTTAGGTCCTCCAGTCTGCGGTACTTTGTTATGGTAGCCCTAGCACACTGTAGCTGCGGATGAGCTCTGGGGGCAGGGAAGGAGACTGCCAGCCCCTGGAGTGGTGGGCTAGGAGTTAATCAGAAGGCAAGGAAGGGCACAAAGTGAAAGCAGATGACTCCAAAGTGCCCCCCTATACTATTCTTGGGGGCTCTGGGTAAACCTACCTGGCCAGAAGTAGAGCCTGAACTAATAGCAATATTTCTATGTTACAGTTAAATAAGATTGAAGGCCAAAGTTTTATGGTAGTTCTACAAATTCCGAGCGCCTCCTGTTTGAATTGGTTAGCATTTGAAACTGGTTTGGTTCCTATCAGTAACAACTATTTGAAACATTAACAATGTTCTGTATCCTCTTCTATACATATTTTATAGGACCATCTGCTGAAATCCATTAACTGCGTTCTGTGCTTAGGAGAACATATTTAATGGATTAGGAAGCAGAGTCACTGGATTCTAATCCTGGTTTCTCGTAGAGAGCTAGACTCAGCAAGTTGAGTTTCTAACCCATGATGTCATCATCCTTTTTCTCACTGGGTTCTTACCCCAACCAAACACAAGCAGGGCACTTCACGTTGTTTCCATTTCATGAAAAAGGAGATGGATTTGAATAAAAGTCAGATGACTTGCTGGGTTTATAAAACGACATGTGGCCAAGTGAGAAACAGGACTTAACCCTCTTGCTGCCCAGTGTATGGCTGCTTTCCTCCTGTTTCCTCTTAACTCCAGCTGACAATCTGCCCCGTCCTCAAACCAGGTCCTTGAAACCTTTCTCTGTCCCTTTGCAGAAATGCAGTGGGTGTAGGCTCTGGCACTGGACTTGGGTTTGAATACTGCCCTGTTACTTCCTAAGCTGTGTGACTTATAGCCTGTTATTTAACCTCTTGGAGCTTCAGTTTCCTCATTCAAAGACTGTGGGAAGAATAAATAAAATTTGTTGTAAAGAATTAAGCTACATTGTAAAGAAGGTATAGCAATAAAGTGCAAGCTCTAACACCAGCCCTACCACCCATTCACCTTTCTTCCCCAAACACATCCCCAGAGGACTGCTCTGTACTTTCCTTCACCTGTTTAGTCTCCACACTGTTGGTCAGGTCAGCTTTATACCTATACGAGGTCGCTCATGCTGCACCTGAAGCTCCTTCCCCAGTTCAGGTCCTCAGTAGAGGGAAAATTCTTGCTGGTCCAGATGCCCAAGCTCTCAGTACTTCTTGGGTCACTAACTAGTTTCTTTTCCTCTGGATGCACCCTTCTTATTATCTTATTATTGCTGTCAGCCCTTTGTCCCTCACCCCCTTCTCCAGCACCCCAAACTTTCTGTGCTAGCCATTGCCAGAGAGGAGTATCACAGAAGGAAAATAAAATCCAACCATCTTTGCAAACCTCAGACACAGGGTGAGGCAAGGAGGGCAGAGTGTCCTCCCTCTCCTTTTTTTTTTTTTTTTTTTTTTTTGGCGGTACACGGGCCTCTCACTGTTGTGGCCTCTCCCGTTGCGGAGCACAGGCTCCGGACGCACAGGCTCAGCGGCCATGGCTCATGGGCCCAGCCACTCTGCGGCATGTGGGATCTTCCCAGACCAGGGCACAAACCTGTGTCCCCTGCATCGGCAGGCAGACTCTCAACCACTGCACCACCAGGGAAGCCCTCTGAGTTCCTTTTTTTTATCCCTCTTTCTGCTGCCCTCATTTTTCCTGGAGCCCAGACCTCTCTCCTGGGCCCACCCATACATCCCACTACCTGACACCATTTCCCTAGGCACATACCGCAAACCCAACACATCCAAAACCAAATCCAGGTTCTTCTCCCCATACTGCTTCTCATCCCCATTTCTCCCAAGGCCCCCTCCCTGCCCATATCCGGTCACGAGCTGACATCTTTCAATTCCATCAACAAGATAACCTCCTTGGTCCCACTTCCACATCCCCACTGTCACCATTCTAGTCCTAACTGTACCACCTCCTAGACCTCTGGTCCCCTTTCCCCACACTAATACATCCATCACTCAGTGGCCAAAATGGTCTTTCTCAAATGCAAGTCTGATGTCACTCCACTGTTGAAACCTCTCCAGTGGCTGCCAACTGCCTCTTAGGATCAAGTCCAACTCACCTGACAAGGGCCTTCAAGATTTGTCCCCGACTTTCAGACCCAGCCTTCTTTCTAACTCTTGGGGAACACCCTCACCCATGCCCTGTATGCTCAATGTCAGTGGTTCTCAAAATCTAGTGTGCATGATGATCACCCGGGAGACTTGCTGAAAACACAGATTCCTGACCTTCCTGGGGTGTGGATGTTGCCGGTTCCTGTGCCAGCTTCTGGGGGGCACTGCTCTGTACTCTACACTGAAGGCCTTTCAGTTTCTGCAATGCCAGGATTTTGTTGTCAACTCTTTGCTGACTCTTGCACATTCTGGGACAGGTCTCAGCTCACGCATCACTGCTGCCAGGATGGGTTCCATGCCCCTCCAAGGCAGTTCAATCAGTAGTCATCACAAGGCACTGCAATTGCAGAAACCTGCCCCCAACACACATACACCCCAGCAAGCTCCCTGGGGACAGGAACGAGGCCCATCCTGTTCATTTTCTGTATCCCCAGGGCGTAGCTCAGTACCTGGCACAGGCTTGAAAACAGCTCTTAAAGGAATAAATGGAACCCCCGAGGATCTCTGTTAACATGGGAATTCCCGAGAACACTCCAACCCACCCCTGGGCTCTGATGCTCAGAGATAAAGCCCATTGGCTTGAATCCTTGTGCAACTTTCCACAAAAAGGAGAAGGTCCCTTGCTCTGTTACCAGTTAGATCAAAGCTGCCAGGTGCTGGGTCTTCTACCCCAGGCAGGGGACTGAGGCTGGAAGAAGTGAAGCAACCCAATAAGAACATCACAAATCAAAGCACTGAATTTAGAAGGTTTCTGGGAAACATGGGGCTGGGCTGGGAAGGCTGGCCTCCAATTATCTGGGTAATCCATCTTCTGCTTTTGCCCCAGCCTGCCCCCACCCACCTAGTCCTGGCCTCATGAACCTTCCTCTGCCCTGGGAGGGCAGAGGTCAGCACCCCACAGAAGTTTCCAGACTGCTCAATCTGAAGACACATGAGTCCCTCTCTCCAGTGATCTCCAGAAAGATCAGAGCCAGCAATTGGGAGATATTTACAGAGCCTGAAGGCGGGTCTTACAGCTTCAAAAGGGTCTGAGATAATGGAAAGCCAAAGGGAATTGGGGAGGTGGCATGAACAGCCTAGGGTACAGGGAGGTTCCTGGATCTCCGCCTCTCCGGGGACATTTCCTTTTTTAGGTAGCTAGCTAAAAATAGACATCAAACCCTTCACAATTCCCAAAATCAGCATTAACTTTCTGCCATGAGCTCCCGAAGGGGACTCGGGTTGGGTGACGTGTGGAGGGACAGCACCCACGCTGCAGGGCTGTGTCAGAACAGGACGGTGGAGGTGAGGACCTGGGGATGGAAGGCTGAATCTCACTGTCCTGCACTGGGGGAGGCTCAGGGCTCCAGAGGACTTGAAACCGCCGCCCCCCCCAGCAATGTCCCTCTCCCTCCCCCCACACACATTAGGCCCTTTCCAACCCCTCCTTACAAACCTGTGGAAAAATATTAGTCATTCTCCCAGAATGAACATCTCTGGGCAAATTTCCTATACACATCCCCTCATAGCAAAGGCTGTCACGTAAGAAGATTCCAGAGGAACACTGCTCCTCTTGTTACCACAAACACCCAGCCCTGAGCCCCCAGGGCACAGAACGTCAGGACAGTTGTGAAAGAGGCAGCCCAGCATGGCCAGGACAGCAGTGTCAGTGTTGTTTGATGGGCATCCTCCAGGCCCTTCCCTGGGAGGATCCATCCTGCCATTAAACTGGCTTGTGGGAGACAATGGAAGAGCTGGGAAGGATCTGGAGGTGGCAGCCCGGGAGTGGAAGCACAGGTCCACATGCGTGGTGTGGTGGAGGGTGGCATGACCACCATCACTCCTCAGAGACCAGTATTTTGGTTGGGAGTAACCAGGAGTTGGTGCCAGCTTTCAAAGACATTCATGGAAATAGTCCTGCTTCTCTCCCGGGCCCATATCTTTCCCTGTCAAGCAAGTCTCGATGCCAAGTCTTAACCCCTCCAGCATTTCCTTCCAGCCCTCTGAATCCTGGAGAGCGTTTGATCAAAAGAAAGATTTGATCCTGGAGAAAATCTTCTGGATAACTGGACACTGCTTTTGATATCCAAAGACGCTTTCAAAGATGACTTTGGGGTTCAGAGAGAGACACATACAGGAGTCCAAGGCCAAGATATCTAAGAGCATCGTAATCTGGGATAGTAGTCAGTGAGGTCAAAGTGACCGGTATGAGAGGTGAAGCTCAAGGTCAAGGCCAGGCATGGAATGTAAAGTGGTTCAGCTGTATCCTCCCCAGATCCCAGAAGCAGGGGAACTCAAAAATACATTGGAAAAGTGAAATACCTATTATATCCCTACTTCACACCAGGCACTGAAATTTCAGAGATGGACAGGCACTGGTTCCTGTCCCCTAGTTGTAAAAGCACCTTGTGGATGTTCCTCTCTCTCTTTCCTAAAAGACCGTCAGCTTTACGGACTGATAGGAGGAACCCCTGAGCCTGTTATCGCACTGGCAGTGCCTCTCTGTATTTTCTCAAACCATCCTTCAACCTCATCAATGCCTCTCTCACACAAAATTCCAGTCAGATCCCCTCCAGCTGGACACACTAAGCCTGGACTCTATGCATAGGGCCTCCTTCCCATCAGGATATCTCTGCTGCTGTGTGTTCATGCTTGCCGGAGCTTCCACCCTTCATGTACCAGATGATACAAAGGGTGTTGGCCAGCCCCACCTGCGCTGTATCACTCCAAAGAAAAGCATTCTATTGAATGTCTTGATGTCAGAGCTGGAAAAGGCCTGGGGGGTCAGTCGGAGAAAGTCCCCATTTGACAGGTGCAGAGGGAGGAAGGGCTTTGACTGAGGCCACATGTTCAATTAGAGGCAGAACCAATACGTTCATTTCCTGCTCTCCAGCCCAGGGGCTTGTTTGGCTATGGCCTGGGCCTGAGCACTGCCCCACCGGGCACAGTAAATGGGCATCTGGAGGTCCAACAAGGAAGGGTATTGCTGTCCACCCACGCCCCCCATCCTCGTCACAGTGGGGATACTTCTCCCCCAGGCCCACGCACGTCTCTCTTGTTCTCTCTCCAAAGGTGGGAGACGACCCACTCTGGGCTGGAGGAGTGCACAAAGTTTTCCAGGAGTGCTGAGACTGAATTCCCATCAAGATGGGGGAAAGCAGCCATAAAGGATAGAGGGACAATAGACAAAAACTGAATATGGGACCGTGGGTTAAACAGTATCGGTTCAATGTTAAATGTCCTGATTTTAATAATTGCATTGTGGTTATGTTCTTAGGAGATACACAGTAGATATTCAGAGATCAAGGGCATGATGTCTCTATTTGTAAATGGTATATATATGTCTATATGATGAATGGTGAATATATATGAACAGATATAGTGTATATATAGTATATATACAGTGTATATAGGTACACAGATATGAATATTTGATGAATGGTGTATATATATATGAGTTTATACACAGAGAACGACAAAACAATGGAACAAAATGCAAATAATTGATGAATCTAAGTAAAGGGTGTACAAGAGTTTCTTGTACTATTCTTGCACCTTTTCTGTAAATTTGAAATTATATCAAAATAAAGTTAGAAAAAAATTCCCATTGAGAGGCATGCAGCAAAGACCCTGACAGGTCTCAAGATCCAGGGAAGCACGCCGGCTGTCACACTCTTCTCCCCCAGCTCTGATGGTAGCAGATCTCTGTCCCCACTGGTGGACAGTGTCCACTGTGTGGACAGCACAAGGGATGGCCCTGAGACTATGGAAGGCACAGGGTGGCGTGGGAGGAACGGAGATCAGGGTTGCCCTCACAGTGCCCACATGTAACTAGCTGTGAGCTGTGAGACTCTGGGCAAGATAGTTTAGTTCTCTAAGACTCAGATTTGCTCATCTGTAAAATGGGAACAACTATTTGTAGCTCAGTTGAATAAGACTTGCCTGAAGTGACATAGATTGAGTGGCTAAGATGATGCCTGTTGCATGGGTGCTCAAAAAACTCTTGTTTTGTGTGATGGGCAGGTGACTGAATCGGAGGCCCTCACGATAATACCTGTGCATTCCTCCCTCCAGTCTCCCCTCACAAGAGGAGTGTTACAGCTCCTCCTCAACGAAACCACATTCCTCTCCTCTTTCATAACCTGGCCTAGCGTTTCCCTCATCCCCAAACCTTCCCAGATGACCCCCTCCTCACTTCTGTACCTGTGAGTTGGTGTCTGTCAGGTTAACTTGTACTCTCGTCAGTTTTCTCTCATCCGGCCCCTTGTGTTTGGGCAAATCAGCTTGGCTTTTCCCTCACGCTCCCCAGAGCTAGGCAGCAGCGGTGCCCCTGGGGGCTCTCAGGCCAGTGTAGACAAGGATTATCTACTTTCATACCTGACAGCTCCCTCACAGGACCAAACATCCGAGCTGGGGAGGGGAGGGCATGCAGACAGGGATCTGGCCACCATCTATTTGACTAGGAAACCACTCAGCCTTCCCTCAGTCACTGGAGGAAAGATGGATTTCCTGCTTAGATTAGGTACTTCCCAGCCCTTGATGAAAATGAACACACATACACAGTCAGACCACTCAGCAACGTGAGAATCTGGGCTTTCTCATGGAAACAGAGATGTCTGGGACTGGGGACGGCAATGCTAAGAGAAAAAGGCAAGTTGCAGAGGTGTACAGGCTGCATAATTCCATTTCTGTGAGAAAAAAATCCAACTGAGATATTTGCATGTGTATATGTGAATATTCAGAAAAAAGTAATTGTGCATTAATTTGAGGAGGTGAGTGAAATTAGGGGTAAGATGAAAGAGGGCTTTCACATTGTACTTGGTAAACTTCTGTACTAGTTAAAATGTTGAAACAAGAAGGCATGCATATTTAACTTATGTAATTGATAAATCATATAAATTATCCCCCAAAGTGAGAAAAGAACTGGGGGTGCAGGCCTAAAAGACACCCCCTTCATTCCCTATCTCTGGGCAGCTGCCTTCTCAGGAGCCTCCTGGGAAGGAAGCCCCACAGTGGTACACAGGCACCCAGGAAACTCTGCAGGTTTCGAAGGAAAAGTGCTGCTAATGCTCTCAGTGCCCCAGGGAGTGACAGGCTGGGATGATGGGGGCCAGGAGGCGTGGGCCGGCAGAGGGATTCAACATGGCCATTACTATACATAGAGACACACACCTCCATTCTTTTGGGAGTAAGACATCTGTCTGTAACTCCACCGTGAAGGCTTTCTACACAGAGTGAAATTCCCCTTCAGCAGACAAGCAGTGTCAGCTGGAGTTGATGCAGTCACGAATGCGTTTGTTTGCCACAGAGATGAAGCACTTGCAGTTGCCCCTTCCTCTGAACAGCACTGCCCACTGAGCCCCCTTCTCTTCACCCTTCGGAGGGGAAAGAACCATGGCGCCCAGACTCCACCAGAGCATCTTGCTCTCTCCCTAAAGGCAGGTGATGGAAATGCCCTGAGGACCTGGGCCGGGGGCCCGCGGTGGTTCCACATTTAATGGAGTTAGAAGAGTTAGACCCGGTTCTGCTTCTCAAGACCAGCGGTGCCAGGGCACCGGGCTTCCCTCTGGACAGCTAGTTTCCAACCTGGCTGACAGCACCTTGGAATGGCCCAGGAGCATAAACATACACTGAAGCCGGGATCCCACTGCCAGAGATTCTGATCTAATTAGTCTGGGGTGCAGCAGGGAGCAGTGGTTTTAAATGCTCCCCAGGTGAACCTAACATGCAGCCAGGGTCGAGGGCCCCTGCCCTGGAACTGCACGATGACAGCTTGGCTGGGGTTTTCCACAGCCTTCTCTTTTCCAGGGCAAAGAGCCCAGGTCCCGGGTCTGCTCACTGTCTCCAGTTTGTTTTTCTCTTTCACGGCTCTCCTCTGACCCCACCTCACTTCCCTTGGGATCTCACCGGAATAGATGTGCCAGAGCTGAGGACAGGAGGCTGCTGACCTCCCAGCTCGAACTCCAGGCACTCCTGCTTCTGCCCCCAGGAGAGGAGAACAATCGCATCAGACCCAGTTCACCAGCACTTGGCGCTCTTATGAGACCCCATGTCTCTCCCGAGGACTTTTTCCCGTAACTAAATAGAACACAGGCCCAAGAAATCCTTTCGGAAGCTAAAATCATTAACCCATTCTCACCAGGTTTGTCTTAGAATTGTTTATGCATTGTCAACAACTTATTATTAAACGTCGACTTTTGATAATTGGAGGCTCCCAGTGGTTAAATATCCATGAGAGGGCCTCCCTGGTGGCGCAGTCGTTGGGAATCTGCCTGCCAATGCAGGGGACACGGGTTCGAGCCCTGGTCTGGGAAGATCCCACATGCCGTGGAGCAACTAGGCCCGTGAGCCACAACTACTGAGCCTGCGCGTCTGGAGCCTGTGCTCCGCAATGGGAGAGGCCACAACAGTGAGAGGCCCGCGTACCACGATGAAGAGTGGCCCCCGCTCGCCGCAACTAGAGAAAGCCCTCACACAGAAACGAAGACCCAACACAGACAAAAATAAATAAATATCCATGAGAAATTATCATTCCACTTTGGCTGCCCTGTCACACTGAAGGCTGAGCGTGCTCCCCACCCCCAAAAGCTTGGCTGGTAAAAACTCCTCATTGGGAAGGTAAATAGGTGAAGAGATGAGGACAAAACTAAGTTACAGAACACTGCCTTGTAACGGAAAAAGAGAGGCAGCCTTTGAATTAATCTAGCTCACTTCCCTTTATTAGTATCGGTCATTAAGAGTTTGTCTTGTCTTTTGCTCTTTTAAAACACAGAGTGTGCTGGGGATGCCCAAGCAACCCCGTATCTTTTGTTAAAACTGGAGGTTTCGAAGCATGCTTCTAACAAAATTAGACCGATAATTAATCAGTAGCGGAAGCCAGGGCTGCGTTATGACCTTTGTGGAGTCTAAGCACTTTTGCCTCTGAAAGCTCCTTCCCTTCACTAAAGAAAAACAAAAAGTATATACTTACATACATACGTACATAAATTATATTTTACAACTGCACTGGTATAAAGATGAATATATTAATGTTATGAATTAAAACATTTTCTTTGACCTAAAAGTGAAATTTTCCCCTCATTTTATAAGATATTGAAATATTTTTGTGGGCCTAAAAGCACCGTGGACCCTAGGCACAGTGCCTAAAAGCTTGTAACGGGTTCTGGGGGAAGCCAAGATGCAAAAAGAGGGAGAGAGCCAGGCAGAGTCATAGGAGAAGCCCCTTCCCTGCTTGGCTATTAGACCACAGCTGCAAGCTTGTTCTAAGAGATGGTGGTAAGGCCTTTCTATGAGCAGGTCACGGCGCTGGCATCCTGAAAGGTGCACCCCTACGCTGGCCCAGCTGGAGGCCCACGGAACTTAAAAAGGAGGAAGGAGGATGAGACACAGACACGTCACCGTGACCCTGGGAAGAGGACAGCCAATGGCAGAAGGGGGATGCTGAGTGCTATGGGGGCTCACGGGAGGGAAGAGTTCCTTTCAGCTGGAGCAAAGACGAGCTCAGGGATGAGATGACTTTTCAGTGGGAGCCTGTCCCACAAGAGAGGTGCCAGAGCAAAGGCACAAAGGGAGGAACACAGGGATGTCCGGTGCACACAGAGGAGCTCAGTTTGGCTTGAGGATGAAACGGGAGTAAGGAGCTGGGGGGCAACGCTTGGAAAGAAAGGCTGAGGCTGGATGTCAGAATGTGTGCTCACATGTGGCAGGTGTGCCAGGATGGCAACATGTGAGGGGTTCACTTCCACGGGACTGGTGGGCTCTGGGGACCGCTGGGCACTCCAACCAGGAGTGATCTGATCAGAGCCACTGTGTTAGAAGGTCTATGTGGCAGGAAAGACTCAACTGGGAGAGATTAGGGGAAGGTCTCCCAGGGTTCTTGGTGGGAAGCAGAAAAGGCCTGAGTGACGATGCCACAGGATGTGGATGTGCAGCACTACTCAGGCCTTGGAGAGGTGGGAGGGGTGAGAAAAGGCCAGTGGCTCGGTCACCGGGAGCTCACAGGGCACCAGGGTGGTGGCAGGGTCCAGGCTCCGAGGAGCACAGGCAGGGAAGCGGCCGGCCCTCAGTCCCGGCTTTGCCTGGAAGGGCTGAACGAGTACTTACTCTCTGTTCCTAGCACGGAAGGAAGAGAGCTCTTTGGCCTCCGGGCTTTCATCTCCGGGGCCTTGGCGTTCTCACTGGTGGGGGCATCTGGAACAAAACAGGTTAACGACAAACATGAGTAGGCAGCTGCCCAGGGGAAGAAGCAGAAGAGGCATCGCGATAAACATCCCACCTCAACCCCAACAGGTCCTCCCCGTCCCGGCTCCACTCTGAGGGCCCTCAGCGCCTGCCGGGCAGGCCAGGCACCTTCCTCTCAAGAGCACCAAAGAAGGAGTGTCCTCGCCACCCAGCCTTATAAATCAGGGGCAGAGCACAGCTGCCCTGAAGATGGATGGACAGGCTACCCTGGGAGCTGGGTAGCGCTTTCGCCTCTGCTGCAGGCACGGGCCGCCAGAATCGCATCACTGGCAGGGCTGGGGGACAGTCAGAGCCCCTCTGCTCACCAGTGCCTATCTTTTCCCTTCACTGGGTCTTAACGCACTTGGGCTAAACATTCTGGATTTCCAAAAGCCCACTCTGTGTAGAGAGGTCTCTTGAACAGGGGACGCAGGGGATGGGCTGCTGCCCTGGGCTCATGGTCTGGAGGGGGCTTGCAGCCTGTTGTCTCTGACTCTTGTACCGAGGGACACTGACAGTCAGACCTCCAGACCTCCAGATGAAGGCCTCTGAGCAGGCGGCCGGCACGCCTCACGGGCTCTGGACTGAGCCTTGGAGCCCTTGTGGGGGCTTCCGCACCCTCCCCAAAGCAGAGCCACTGGAACCCTGCAGCGGCAGCCTCTGGGCAGAGCTGAAATGCTGCCCGGGTGAGTGCACCACTCCGCGGGGCTGTCCTCCGCTCCCCCTCTTCCCATTCATGCCCAGTGTGGAAGATGCCGGGGGAAACCCTCCTTTGTCAGGGCAGCAGGGTGACATAGCGCTGGGCTGGGTGGAAAAGGCCCTCACTGGGCCGAGAAGAGCCTGGCCTCTAGCAAGCTGCTGGGACCGGGATAAGAAGGGGCTGGCTGCACCGCTATCACTGGGCTCCAGCACTTTCCCCACAAGGAACTCTCTTCAGGGACTAAGCTGGGAGGGAGCCTCCCCCTCCCAGCCCCTTCCTGTGCATCCTTTTCCTGCTCCTGAAGAGGAAGGGCAGAGGGAGAAAGGAGGGGTGGGACTTTCCAGCTGCCGCTTGGCCACATTCCTGTGGCCTGTCCGGGGAGGAAGGGCCATCTCCCTGTCCCCGCCTCCACGGTGGGGCAATCCCAGACTCTAACACGTGCTCTCGCCTAGACTGGGCTTCTGGGGCTTTGCGGGGTGGGGTCGGAAGCACAGAACCAGGGGCTGGGCGGGTACACTTCCCTTGACATTTGTAGATCAGGCTGCCATAAACCAAGGTCATGGGGTGAGTCTATGGTTCCCTGTCTGGGGCCCTCCCTTCTTCCCTTCCTTCAAGACCAGCACTTCTGACAGCACCAATGACAATTTAAAGAAAGGCGCACCCAGAAATGTCTTTGTTTTCCCCCCTTTTAAGGAAGAGGAGGCGAGGCCAGAGTGTGCACAGACAGTCCTCTCTTCCTTGGCATGAGTACTCGCTTTGCCGTCTTTTTCCCAGTGAGTTCCGGGGCATCAGAGGAGGGAGACAAGGAAGGACCAAGATTTTTTTTTAATTGATGGGGAAACTGAGGCATAAGCAAGCAAAGGAGGAGAGGCTCAGTTTTCCTGGGCTCCTGAAAGAAAGGAGATGGGGACTGAGATTCCTTCTCTCCTCGTGGGGTCATGATGGGCTTTGCTTCCAAGCATCATTAGAGTAGGGATGGAGAGAAGAGGGCTCTAGCTGCAGCTCTGTCATCAGCAATCCTGGGATCGTGGGCAAATGATTTCAGCTGCCCTGGGTCTCTGTTTCCACATTTGTACAAGGGAAACTACACTTATTTTCTCTGCCTCACAGCACTACAAGGCTCTAGGGAGAGAATGCGTGCGACGGTGATCATTTACCTGTTCATTCATTTCTCCTGTTCGCCGCATTTCCAAATCCGCTTTAGAATCCTCCACCTTCATAAAGCCCTCCCGGATGGGCCCCTGCTGTATGTTTCCTGCCTCCTCATCCGTCCTCAGCTCTTGGGTGCCTGCTTTACACTGACTTGTGAGTACACCACCCCGTCATGTGCTTTGAGCCTTGTTTGTAGATGTTCCTTATCTTTCCATCTGGCCGTGAGGAAAGGGGCTCACGTTTCCCTGGCTGACCAGGCACACCCCCAGACTTGGAGCCCCACAGGGGTGCCACGAGCCCCCTCTTCCCTCTGCAGCACCCCCGCCCCCTGTGGGCTGCGCCTGCACCACGAGCCACCAGCCATCAGTCTGTCCGTGAGAAGCAAGGAGTGCGCTGAGAGGACCACGTGCTTAATCAGAACCAGCTTTGCGCTCACATGGCTGCCCAAGGGATAAAAATAATAGTAATAAAAGTTTAAGAGCAGCATGTATTTTCTGTCTATTTTAATCAGTTTGTGATGAAACTGAACTCCCTTTCTAGATCTGGGCCCCAGGGCTGGAGTTCTTTGCTGGTCTGCTGGTGCCCCCAAAGAAGCAGTGGGGAGGAAGGTGGTGGTGTGAGGAGGGGGGGTGGCCTCAACATAGAGAGGAAAACGTGTCCTTATATGGACAATGCCTCACCCCTTCCACTCCTGGGCTAGCTCTGGGCTCAGCCTTCCAACGCAGCATTTCTTCTTCTGTCTCCCCCGACATAGGTCATTCCCAGAGCTGCAACCCTAGGTAGGGGGAGTGAGGTCTTGGGAGGCTTCTGGGGGGCGGTCTGAGCTTCCAGGAGCCCCAGGAGGGGGCAGGGCAGAGGGGCTGGCCTCTCTCTCTCTCTCTCTCTCTCTCTCTCTCTCTCTCTCTCTCTCTCTCGCTTGCTCGCTTGCTCTGCCCAGGAGCGAGCAGCATGCTGGCAAAATCAGGAGGGAGAGAGCTCTGGCCAGGATGAGCGCCTTCCTGGCTCTGCAGGCCGGTGACTGTGAGTCCTTGGGCAAGTTCCTGACCTTCTTCAGCAGGAAACAGGGAATAACAACACCCCAACAGAGGAGCGAATGAGATGCGGAGTAAGAGGTGGCATTTGTTGGGTACTCAGGCCGTGCCTGGCACCATGCTAAGTGCTTTACACCCCTGTTTCGGGTTGAACCACACCATTTGCCAATATTCAAGTGTTTCTGACCTACTAAAAGAGCAATTTTATTTAGTTCAACCTAATACATTTTAGCTGCCTGAGACCATATGAAGAACAAATGGGGGTGGGAGCAGACTGAGGCCAACAAAAGAAGTGGGGTCGGCTCAGCCACAGTCACCAGGGCTCCCTGGCCATGGAGGCAGTGGACCACAGCGGCTAGGAGCCAAGGTGTGGGTTTAAATCCCTACCCGCTAGTTATTAGCTGCATACACCTCACATTAGGCTTTAAACTCCCTTCTTACAGTAGCAAATTGCCCCGAGTCACCAAATCCATGGCTAAGGCTCAGGCTTTGCCTTATTTTACTTGGCAAAGGCTTTTGACACAATGATCTCCATCATTCCTTTCTTATTGAAATGATCACCCTTTGGCCTCTGGGACACCCCCCTCTGCTTGATTTCTTCCTGCCTCACCATGGCCAGTCCTTCTCCGTCTCCTTCGCAGACCTCTGTCCTGCCTTACTTGTCAGTGTTGGGCTCTCTCCTTCCCTCCTCCATCCACATCCACCCCTGGGGACCTCATCTACTCCCGGGGCGTTCAGTGGCCTCACGAAGATGGCTCCTCATGTCCTGCCTCCAACCCCGACCTCCCTCCTCAACTCCAGATTCATCTAAAGGTCAACCTACACGACAGGCCCACTTGGATGTCTAATGGACACCTGAAACTTCACCTACACGAAAGTCTTGACTGTCCCCCACTCCTACCCATCCTGATCTTAGTAGGTGGTACCACCATTGACCTGTGCTCCCTCACGAAAACTAAGGGTCATCTTTGACTTCCCTTTCTCTCTGTTTCCAATTCATCAGCAAATCTTATCAGCGGTACTGTCAAAACATTATAAATCTGGTCATTTCCCACCTCTTCCATAGAGTCTAAGCTGCCATCATCTCATGCCTGGGCTATCGTGGCAACCTCGAATCTGCTCTCCCCCTTAGCCCTCCTGGGTCTGGTCACCGCCTGAGTGATCCTTTACAACGGCCAGGGCTGTCCCGCCGCACTTATAATAAAATCCAGCGTCCTGGTCACAGCCTACATGGCCTTGCAGATCTGGTCCTCCTCAGTCTCAGTTCCTACCACTCTGCCCCTGGCCCGGGGCTCGGCCACCCTGGCCTCCTTACCTCTCCTTCTGGGAGTGTCTCCCGTACAGTCTCAGCTCAGGGTTTTGCTCCTGTTCCTTAACCTGTGCCGTGCTACTGCTGGGACGCCCTCCCAGATGCCTTCAGGCCTCTGTTCAAATGCCTCTTCCTCAGAGAGGCCTCACCCTCTCCAACAACAGCGCGCTCCCCCATCACCCTGCTTTGCTTTCTTTGCAGCATGTGTTGTTGCCTGAGATCGTATGACATATCTGTTCATCCGTATTTTTGTCTCTCCCTCACTCGAATGTAAAGGCTCTGAGAACAGGAACTTGTTTCGTTCACTGCTTTTAACCCCAGCCCCAGGAGCAGAGCGGGCACTGACATACGGGTTGAGAGAAGGCCCATGGGGACGCCACCCCCTACCAAATGCACACACCAGCCTCCACGGTTACAAAGCCCCTGATCTCACTGGTAGCTGAGGCCCGATGCCCTTGGCAAGGTGGTTGGGAAGGGCAGCCTGATCTGCCCGGTCTTGGGATTTGGGCCTACAAAGGGCTTTGCTTCCTTACCTCTCACCTGGGTCTGAATGAGAGGGAGTGGGCCACTCAGGCCAGAGGTGCAGAAGGACTTCTCAGCAAGAAGGGCTGTTAGTAAGGAAGACCTGGATCTCTCGGAAAGTGGACACTGTCATGTTACTCACTAGACAGGGAGGCCGTGCAGGTGGTGGAAAGGTGCAGACTTTGGAACCAGACACACCTGGGTTGGAGTCCTGCCAGGGTAACTCATGCCAGGGAGTCATGTGACTCCCTGTGCAGGGTGGCTCGAAGGGCCTGGGCTTTGGGATCAGAGACAACCAGGGAAACGGCATCTCCTGCTTACTGTCTGAGTGACTGGGGAAGGCTGCTGACCCTCGCTGAGCCTGGGTTTTCCCACTGAGAAAGATACCCTGCCCAACTGCTGCATAAACTAAAAATGCACAAGAGTTTCTGGCCACGGCAGGCCATGGCAGGTCTTGAAGGTCAGCTTTTTCTCCTCCTGGGTGAGTTTTCTGACAAGTCCTTACCCACCCCAGGCTTCAGCTGCCTTCTGTGGTACAAGTTGACATGTCTGCTGCTAACCTGGAAG
Source organism: Delphinus delphis (assembly GCF_949987515.2). Lineage (NCBI taxonomy): Eukaryota > Metazoa > Chordata > Mammalia > Artiodactyla > Delphinidae > Delphinus > Delphinus delphis. The sequence goes on from NC_082686.1 coordinate 68,865,411, forward strand.
GAACGGCGGTATGACCATAATCAAGTGCACAGGGCTTCCCTGGTGGCGCAGTGGTTGAGAGTCCGCCTGCCGATGCAGGGGACAACGGGTTCGTGCCCGGGTTCGGGAAGATCCCACGTGCCGCGGAGCGGCTAGGCCTGTGAGCCATGGCCGCTGAGCCTGCGCGTCTGGAGCCTGTGCTCCGCAACGGGAGAGGCCACAACAGTGAGAGGCCCGCGTGCCGCAAAAAAAAAAAAAAAAAAAAAAAGTGCACAGAGCACGCTTTTTCTTATGGAAACAACCCAAATGGCAGGATTAAAAGAGCCAGATGTGCTGCATTATGAAGGCTACCTCCCTCTGTCTTTCCTATAAGAGGGAAGTAGTAGTGTGGCTAAGACGGAACAGCCAGTGAGCCAAAGTCGTTTTCATGAGGTCTTGAAATATATCATTCTATTAGCCACAGATATATAGTCTAAATGGTGTCCAGCATAGGCTACGTGAGTGATAGTGAGTGACTGTCGGGGGCAGGGCCAGCCTGACATCAGCATTAGCTGTGGTCCCCACCCTGAGACGAGAAGGACCTTGCAGCCCCTTAGGAGGGAAGCAAGACTGGTCTTATCCAGAGGTTCAGTAGGGCAGCTGCAGATGGAGAGCAATGGAAGACCCTGCCCAACAGCTAGGCTTCAAAGTTCAGGCAAGGTTACTTCTTAGGGCAAGCGGTTCTTCACTGTCTTTTAATTCATGACTTCTTTTAAGAATTTGTTTAAAACCTGTGGACCCTTTCTTCAGAAAAATGCTCTAACCCACAAACACATAAAAGTTTGCCTATAATATCAAAGGGTGCATCGGCCCATTGGGACCTCTAAGCCAGGTACTCTCGCCTAAGGGTGCGGGGAGAGCTGAGAGGATCGGGGACATTATGATGGCCAAGATTAGAAGGAGACTAACTTAGGGGCAAAGAAAGCCCTTTAAGTTGCAGAATGAATTCCCAAACCTTAAAAAAAAAAGAATCCCCAAATGTATTCTCTAGGGAAAAAGGAAATTTTTAAAAATTTTAAAAAATGAGCCATTTGCTCTTTCTGGAAAAGGTGCTGACACTTTGCAGATAAGGAGAATGAATTGCAGTCCTGCCTTCAGCTAGCCATGTAAATAGGACCCAAAGAGGCTAGGGATTCCCAAAGCAGATAACCTCATTAACAGGCAGGGCTTCCTTCTGGAACCAGCATGGGCCCCAAGTGTGGCGCTGCTAGAAATAGGCTTCTGGGGTCAAGTTCCCAGAAACACTGTTTTTTCAACTGCAGTACCTGTCTAGAAAGAAGCAGAACTCTGATCTGGGTGGGTGACAGGAGTAATCAGAAGCAGCGGCCCCTAGCCTCAAAACATGTGTTTCAAGCCCCCTTCTGAACTGACCATACACTTTGACCCATGGAATCTGCTCCCTTAGACTCCAGAGCCCCTGTGACAAACACATTCACAGAACTCCAGGGAGACACCCACAATATTCTACAGTTTCAGGTTTACTGTTGGCTACTGACAATTTAATTTGTGTTACCATTATATGTTTTTTTTAAAAAGACTTTGGTTTTTAAGACTCTCTTTTCTTTTCTCCCACTCATTAGGTATCACGGATCTCAGCTTTTATGATCAGGAAACCATATTACAAAATCCAGAATGGAGACAAGGATTCCACATCTTGTGGAACGGGGGTGAAACAGGTTAGGGGTTTAGAAGCCAAGTGATTATATTCAAAGTCAGAGGAACAACAAAACTGGTCTTCAAGATGCCTTATTTGGACACTAGCTTTTAACGTGTCACTGATAGTTACTAACCAGGCATTTCAAGGGCAAGAAATTGTTTCCCCCAAACTACCTTTTTAGACAGTTCCAGGCAAGTAACGAAATACCAAGAAAGGGCACTGGATTGCAAGTCCCAAGATGGGACTCTGGCCCTGGCTTGGCCCTCAATAGAGCAGGGAACCTCACGAGGGAAGCTTTCCCTCTCTGAACAGCCTGGGTGTCCTGTCCCAAGTGAGGGTGGTGGCCTAAACCATCTACTTCCAAGCCTCTTATTCTAACCCTACACAGAGGAGAAAAGGAAAGTCACAAACACACTACCTGCATTTCTTTAGGACAAATCCCCATTCCTTGCAGCTTGGATTCGCCCCTTCCTCACAAGAAACACCACTCAGACCTGGTAAGCCTCTCCGTCCCCAAGCGTCTCTTCCTCTCCCTCTGCTGTATCATGAGTACTTTTCTCTAACTGCAGAGGCAGGCCTGTCCCCGTTACCCGAAGCCTCAGCCCCTACTCACCTCCTGGAGGAAGTGTCCCCACTTGGACCTCGCTCTGCTCCCTCTTCCTCACGGGTCTGTCCTGCTGGCACTGACACTTGTTCTCTGCGGCTTGTAAAATACTCTGTAGTCATTTTCCTGTGGGTGTGTCTTTTCTCCTCCTGCCCTGTCTCACCCTTTCCTGCCTGGCATGTGGGGGTCAGGACTGGGGAAGGGGGACCAGCAAGGTGAGCCGCCCTCTTCCCAGCCGGGGGCAGGGCTGTGAGGTCACAGGGGACCACCAAGTAGAGCTCCCACTTTCCTTCCTGGCTCATTGTTTTGCAAAAGATGGTTGGTCACCCACAAAGTGAACCCACAAAGCCTCAGGTTGGGATGGCAGCCTCGGCTGCAGCCCTGTTCAGGTACGGTGGGCAGGGGGCGCTGAGAAGCGGGATTCTACGTGTGGCAGGGGTGGGAGGGCACGACCTACCGTCCACGGTGACTTGGCAGGAACACTCAGCCTGGCCGGCGCTGTTCTTGGCTACGCACTTGTATAAGCCTCTGTCCTCGGGCAGTGCCTTCTCGATGGAGACGGAGCACAGTGAGCCTGAGTGGGAAGAGGAACGTTTGTTGAGTGGACCAGGTCTGAGCCCAACACCTGCCGGGCACTTGGAGCATCAGAGCAAGTGTTATTCACACGCCCAGAAGTCAGAGGCCCTGTGGGAACCAAACTGCTCGCCCCACCAGAGCCAAGGCACTTTGCTGATAACCCAGATTCAAAATAACTGATCCCTAAGTATACCCAACCGCCCCCGACCCAGGCAAGTTCTCTCATGGGGATGTGATAGAAAGGCAAGAAGAGAGAGAAAGAGCCTCTGCCTTTGGAGAGCATCAGCACAATAGAAGGGGCAGATGGACCCAGGCCCTCACACTGGATGTCACCGAGAGAGACAAGCAGTAGTCAGGCTCAGGTCCACAGACTGTGGTAGGGACACTGGCAGGTGAGGACACTCTGCCCTGCTTACAGCAATGCTTCTGGGAATGCATCCTACAAAAGGGCATTTTGAACAAAGAGGTGAGCGGGGGAGGGCAGGAGCCCCTGTCCAGCAGGGACACTGGCCTGTGGGCTGATCTGTTGGGAGGAGACAGTGACCAGCCTGGGACCCTGGAGCTGGCTTTTCAGGAATGGTATCTGAGCTGAGAACCATGGCCGATGAGGGGCGCTGGGCTGGGAGAGGGCCTCTGTGGGGCTGCCTCTCTCAGTGCAGGGTCCTTTGGTCCCCTCAGAGAGTGATGGCCTTCTTTTCCACGGGGCTACCCTTGCCCCAGCACACCTCTTCTGGCCTGGTTGGGGGAAGGAGAGGTCAGGCTGGGCATGAACAGAAGTCTGGTCCTCACCCATCCTAGCTCTCTCATCCCAGGGCTGGCTACTTCCCTGGGGGACACGTTTGGGGAGTTTCCCTTAGGGTGTGGGGAGACACCAGGCTGAGGACTGGGCTCGCTGGGCCAGGCAGGAGCAGCAGTACCCTCGTTCCTGCCATCAGACACACACACAAGCCAGCAGCACGGCGTCCTGCCCAAAGCTGCCCTGTCGTCAGGGCAGCCGTCATCATACGAGGAGGAGGATACAGCCAGAGCCACGTGCATCCTGCCGCCTGGAGCCACCGGCTCCGGCCACCTCCCTTTCCGCCACACTGCCCGGCACAAGTCACTGGCTCTGAGCGGGCAAAGCTGTGTGCATCCCAGGTGTGCGTGCGAAGCAGCATGGCCTTTGATCTCAAAAGTCCCCGCACCCCCATGAGACAGATGCACAGACTTGACCAACAAACACCAGGATATTCAGAGAGAGGAAGGGTGATGTCAGTTCTGCCCAGAGAACCTCACTAAGGCTGGAGGAGACCTGGGTAAGGTCTTCAACAGGGAAACCTCAGTCCTGCCGACCCCTTGGGGGTTGATCTGCGCCCCTCCCTCCTACACTCTGAGACCCCACCTCTCAGAAGGACCTCACTATGCTCTCCCACCGGGGTCGGCAATGCCTCAGGATCGCTTCCCATTGTGGCTAGGAGACAGAATTTGCAGACGCTGCAACAGAAAGGATTTAGGTTGGATTTTTAGGAACTCTGTGGTGAGAGTGAGAACTATATGAGGCACAGGAATCAGGGAACGAGGGTTACTATCTTCTAGAGAGAGACACTTCCATTCATCTGGGAGGGCAGGGGCATGCGCAGATGACCTCCGGCCCCCAAACGTGAGGCTTAGAAGAAACGGACCCCATCTTGCCATCTTCCCTCAGTCTGAGGCTAAGGCTCGGGGAGCAGATATCCCACTGCCAACAGACATCCTGGTCGAACCCTTGATTGTCTCTCAGCTTCAGTCCCCCAGCTGCCTTCAGCCTTAAACCCAAATGGGACAAAACAGTAGTGAGACCCCCGGGAGAGGTGGAGCATGTAGACCACAGCCCTTGCCCTTCACGGGGGGGAAAGCATCAGAAAGGCAGTTTTTCCTAGCCGTTCATAGCCTGGACCCCTGGCCGTGTGCGCGGGCTGGGGGAGGGCCCCCGGCAGGCCTGGAGGCTGGGCTGGCCCAGATTGAAGCATCTGGTATTTCCTGTGGGACAGCTTATTCCTGACCTCCAGAAGAAAAACTGTTTCCCAGAGTTTTTTTTGAGAAGCCTCAGCCTGGTGGGGAATTTTGAGAGGAAGGGGAGGGGGATGGGAACCAGGGATCCAATGAAGGGCTCAGCTAGACCGGTCCCTGGGAGAGCCCCTCAAGGCCACAGAGTCTGAAGACCACCCCACCGTCTTATGCTTTCTCTGAGTGTGTGGGGAGAGGAGGTGCGGGGTGTACGAGGTAGAGGGAGGGGTCCCAAGCCCTAGAGGCTCTGTTCCGAGGCTGCCCTCAGTCAGCAGTGTCTCCCGACCTGGTCCCCCGGCATGCTGGGACAGTACAGCTCAGCTCCAGGTCACCTCCTCAGGGATGGTGCCTTCCTTGCCATCTCTAAGCACCCCTGGCCGTAGGTGGACCTCTTCTGTGCCCTGAGTTCACCTTTATCAGAGCTTGCCTCCCAAGGCCATTACTGAAACACACGCCTCTCTCCCACGCTAGATCATGGAGGGCAGCGACTATTATGAATGTTTTTCCTGAGCCTGGAATGCAGTCAGTTTAAAAACAAAAATTTGCCATTCTGAGAATGTCCAAGGCATATTTCTGGAGCAGGTGATCTGGTAGGATCTATGCAACAGAAAGTCACGAACACTTAATCAAACAACCTACCACTGAAAAAGATAGTATAGTTTCTAAAAGGAAAAAAAAAATGCCTAACTCAGAATTCTTCAAGTGGATTATGCATACAATGAAAAGGGCTAGAATACAGCCTCGCACGTAGTAGGTGCTGTATAGATCCTTGTGTTCTGTAGGATGGACTTACACAGGTTTTGAAAAAGCCTTTGCAAGATCCCACACTGAAGGCAATTAAAAATGAATCATCGGTTGACAGCAGCAACAAAAATGAATCCTCATTCATAGATGGGGAGAAATGTTTGCCAGGGACAGAAGCCTGGCCCGGGGACAGGAAACAAGGCATAAAGATGAAAGCACTTCTCAGGAGCAGCGCAGAGCCCACTGGCCAGCCATGGGCCTCCCAGTCCTGGGCCAAGGCCTGAGCAGCGCTGCTGCGGGTCCAGAAAGGGCCTGGTGAGGCCAGCCTGCAGGCCTGGAGGGCAGGCCCAGCTGCTGTAAGTGAGCACCCTCCGCCCTGCCGTTCCGGGGGACGCAAGAAGAGCAAGGACTCCTCCACAGGTCCCTCCAAGAAGGAACAGTCAACTCAACTGCCTGCCATCACACCTCTCCTGCTCTCCTTGGTGCTAGACAGAGTGGACATAATCATGTTTTGGGGGGCCTGCGGGCTATGAGCCCTATTCAAGTACAGGGTTCAGAGAAGCACCCCTGAAACCTATCAACAGTGCCCACCAGCAGTAGGTCACAGACACACACATTGATGGGGGAAGGGCACAAGAGTCTGTCATGGCCAAAGGCCCCAGGGACAACAGTCTGGGAAGGAGTCCTGGGGGAAGTGAATCTTGATCTTAGATGAGGTAACAGAAGGGGGTTCAGTGCAGTGGAGCAAGTACGGTTCCGAGCCAGGGAGGCGGGGGTGGAGGGGATGCTCAGGAGGGTGTGAAGGATGGGGAAACCCACTTAGCAACCCCCCTTCTCCCTACAAACCCCTCAAAACACCAGCTGCCTTCCTTGTTTCCACTGGTGCCGTCACTGTGAACCAGTCACCCACACATGGACACTCAGCGCTCCTCCACCCCTTCCTCTCCTCCACCCCAGCCGCCCACCCTTCCAAGCCAGGCAACAGGTTCTGTTAATTCTGCCTTTGCTTCTTGCACTGGTTATCTCCTGTCTGTGCCCATGGCTACCTTGGTCCAGGCCTCACCACCTGTCTCCCCACCCTCTTCGGTAAGCTCCTTCCTTGTCTTTGGGCACAGAATCAATCAAAAGCCGTAAACCCCAGCTGTGTGTCTATTGCTCTCCATTCCCAACTCTTACATGGCTCCCTGCTGCCTTTAGGATTGAGTTCCTTCTTAGTATGATAGAGGATGCAACGGGGCCGATGCTGGGAGCCGGCCTGCCTTGGCTGCTGCCTGTCCTCCTGCCTGGGAAGCCCACACCCTCCCTCTCCTGCTGCGGGCCCTGCCTGCCTTCACACTTCAGATCAAGGCCCTGCTCTTTCACCGCCAGCCTCTCCCTGCGGCCCAGCACTCAGCTCCCTCTCCTCTCACCCCCAGCAGCCATCATCGGCACTTGGCTGGAAGAGGTTTATCGCTGTGCGTGTGTGTCCTCTCTTTCCAGATCTATCGGGAGCAGATTTACTCATACCTCTCGGAGGTCCCACTCCCTGCAGCGGAGCCTCCTGAAGTGGTCACTGACGAGGCTCTACCACAGGTTTTCTCCTGGGTCTGTGTTTGACCTGGGCTCTTGTAGACTTGGACAGGGAAGCACTAGAGAAGGGACAGTGGACACAGTGTGGCTGCTGCTTTGAGACCAGGCCTTCTCCCTACCAGGCCCGTTTCAAGGTCAGCTTCCTCTACTGCAGTGAAAATACCAGAAACTCACAAGCCCAGAGGGCACGGCCAGTCTTCCAGCCTCCTGACAACTGTTGACAGTGTTGCGGAATAAACAGCCATTAGCCTTTTCCCTTGATAGACAACACTCTCTGGGGAGCTGATCAGGGAAGGACCAGGATGCTGACACGTTAACAAGAATTAACTAAGAGGTGATACAGCACAGCGGTCTAGGCGTTGGAACTCAGCTGCCTGCCTTCCAATCCCAGCTCTGTTACTAACTAGCTGTGCAGCCTTGGGCAAAGCGCTTAACTTCTCTGTTAGATGGGCAGTATAGTGGTTGTGAGGATTAAATGAGTGAAAAGCATAGTAAGATGCCTCAGTCAGTGTCTCGCACGTGGTGTTCAATTAGTGCAGGCTACTCTTATTTTTCAAAGGAGAATTACAAATATTTAGAACCTTTTTAACAGTTGGTTTGGGGGCTATCTCCATAATTCCCCCCCGCCCCCCCCGCCCCAGTCTCTCTCTATCCTCTCATTGTCCTGGCCTTCATTTAATCATGTCTTCTTCCCCAGCTTTAGACCTAAAGGGTCTGTCTGAGGTGCTTTCTGTGGGAGGTGACACTGGAGTAGCCAGTGTAAAAGGGTCTCGGCACCCAGCAGCTATGCTACATCAAGGCACCCTGGGTATGAACAGCCCATTCTAAGGGCTCAGGTGCGTTTCTGAGACCAGAGCTGAGGTGTGCTTACACTGCTTTGTCCAGTTGATTGTTTATAGGCAGCTCTTGGTGGCTCTGCAGGTTCCACGCAGGTCCCACAACAGCTGCACAGCCATGGGCATTGCCCTCAGCCGTCCCGACATCAGCTTCCCCGAGGGTGGTACAGCCACGGACCTCACAGCGTGTAGGACTGTGGGACCACACGTGTCCCCACGACGGCAGCTGCCCACCTTCGGTCCCGCCCCGAGAGGTCACCACAGGGTAACCTGGGAAATTCTCCTGGTCGAGGTTTCGGGTCAGTTTTACCCGAAACTTTCCAACAGGGAGGGGCCCACAGAGGTGGCAGGGAAGGCTGGGCATCCACTCCCCTGGACATCTCATCCCACCGTGGTGCTCCCCCATACCTTCCTGTGTGTGGAAAGGCCGAACTAGCAGAGGCAGGGGGATGGATGAGATGACTTCTGGAGGCCCCTACCAAGCTGAGGATTTTCATGTGGAAAAGCTATCGTGTCAACACATTAGCAGAAAAGACACCCTTTTTTTCTCTCCTGGCTAATTTCCCCTTTACTCCTTCAGCAGTTAGATTCAGAACGCTCAGCTGCTCCAGATTTGCTGTCTGAGCTGCAGAGTGAAGACAGACACTCCATCGCGAGGGCAGAGGGATGCCATTTTCAAATGCTTCATTAGGGTTTTTAAGAGGAAGAAAGAAAGCCAGATGAGGGGTGAGGGAGGGGTGGAGAGGGGTGCCGTCAGAGGACAGGAAGGAAGGCAGCACAGCGGGGGGAGTGCTTCTGTCTCAGCTGATCTGGATTTGACAGGACCTGACTGCTAGGGCCTCTGCCCTGACTGCCCTCTACCCCTCAAGGTTAAAATGCCACGACCCCGGGAGCTTGTGCCCTGCCCTGTCCAGAGCTACCAGCATCAGCCTCGAGTCAGGCCAGACTCTACCCTAGGGCCGGCCACCAGAGTGGGGCGTGGGAAGGCTGCTGTCCTTGGAGCTCCCATCCAGGACTGGGATTTACGGAAACATTTCAAACCAAATGAGGGGTCAGAGAAAATACCCGTCTCGTCCCCATCTCTTCTCTAGGTTAAACTGGCCCATCTGAGAGCTCCAAACCCTGAAAGGCCCCAGATGGCAGGCTTTAGGGCCCCCCCTCTTCTCTCCACAACCCAAGAATGTGAAATACCAGCAAACGAAAGTCTCATCCAAATTAGGAAGCGAGTGGCTCTGTCTGCCTGTGAGTGTGTGCCGTAGGGGCTGCTTGGGGTTTTGGCTTGCCCCTCGGGTCCCTTCAAACACACAACGTTATCAAGACTTAAGTTGTTGACCCCAAATCACATCCCGTCACTGCACACCCTGACCTGAACCTAAAATGCTGCTTCAAAGGCAGTTCTCAGCCCCAAGCCCCTGGTCAGCCCTAACCCCAGTGCCCCCATTTCCAAGCCTATGATCGGAGCCTTCTCTGGGCCAAAGCTGGGCATTAGCCCAGGCCTGCTCTGAGGAGCCACGCCTAGGGGTGCCATGAGGGGGCTCTGCCAGACAGATGCCGAGATCTGGGAATGTGCCTGGGGGACCAGGCACCCACCCCTGTCCCCCAGCCATGGAGTGTGGCGGGCACCAATCCCGTGAGTGAGGGGCACAGAGAGTGGCCTTTCCCACCCAGGCTCTGGGCTACTAACACCATCAACAAGCCAGGGCTCCAGGAGCTGACGGTGGCTGGGACAGAGCTACCCTTCCTCCCGGCCCCAACCGTGTTACCTTCTTGGGAGAGGACAATGAACTTGGTAGTCTTGAGCGTCTTTCCATTCAGGGTCCAGGTGATGGTGGCCGGGGGGTCAGAGGACACCTGGCACTGGAGCAGCAGTTTCTCACCCTCCACCACACGGAGATCTCGTAGCTTCTCCTTGAAGGCTGGGGCTGTCCCTTGGCTCTCGGGTCTTTTTTCATTATCTGTGGCCCCTGCATGGCCCCTCTTGCAGTTCACATCATTCTTAACCTCCTTCTTAAGTTCTTCATTCCCAGCTGGTTTTGGGGCCTCGGATAACTTGGCATTGCCCAAGGGTTTGGGGGTCTCAGTCAGCTTGGCATTGCCCATGGGTTTGGGGGTCTCGGCCGGCTTGACATTACCCAAGGGTTTGGGGGTCTCAGTCAGCTTGGCATTACCCAAGGGTTTGGGGGTCTCGGCCGGCTTGGCATTGCCCATGGGTTTGGGGGTCTCGGCCGGCTTCGCATTGCCCAAGGGTTTGGGGGTCTCGGCCGGCTTGGCATTGCCCACGGTTTTCAGAAACCCTGAAGGCTGGGCATTGCCTACAGGCTTGGGACCTTCTGCTGCCTTGGCGTTCAAGGCTTCAGAGCTGTTACTGCCATTCTCTGCAGGTAGCGTTTTCTTACTGCCCAACACCGAGCGGAAACCTGGGGTGGCAGGTTTTGGAGGTGGCACCTTCTCAGGCACAGGGGTCTTGGGGGTCCCCTTCTTGGCCAGGACAGAGCGGAAGTCCACCTGCTGGGGGCTATGCACCTTCCGCTCTTCCTCCGACACGGTCTTCGGCTTCACCTGCCGCTGCAGGTTGGCGCGGAAATCCATCTGCTCGGCTGGGATCTCCTTCAGGTCCTCTTCAGGCAAGGTCTTGGTACTCACCTTCTTGCCCAGGAGGTCGCGGAAGTCCAGCTGCCCCACCTCCTGCTGGCGGATGGCCTCCTCGGTGTGCTGCCGCGTCTCCACACGCCGCGTGAGCACCCCACGCACGCCCTCGCCGTCTCCCTCGTCGGGCCCGCCCTGTCCTCCTGCTGGCCAGCCGGGCCTCAGGCTCCCGTAGCCGCCACCGCCACCACCATCAGCGCCGGCTCCCCGGCTGCAGAGGCCCTCACCGCTGGCAGGCTCCCTTCCCCTGCGACCAGTGAAGGGAAAAAGGAAAGTAGCAGGAGGAAAAGGGGCTGGGTAAGAAAGAGACGTCGGGGAGAGCACATCCCCAGGGAGGGAAGGAGGGCGGGGGGAGGGGGGCTGGCCAGGCCGTGTTTATAGAAGGGAACTGTGGTGAGAGGCGCTTGCTTGCTTCGTTGGTTGTTACATCGGTAATGACTTCAGTAGCCTTATAAGGGTGCATGCCAAAAAAAAATAAATAAATAAAAAATTTCACCCCCCTCTCCTCCCCGGCTCTCCCTCCCTCATCCCCCTTCCAATCTCTCCCTCTTGGCTCGGGCAGCCTCTCCTGGAGGATACAAACAATCTGGGGCTGCTGGGCCGGGCCTGCTGGGACCAGGAGGAAGGTGGGCGGGTGGTGGCACGGGGCCTGGCTGGGCAGCCCCTGGGTGGTACTCACCGCAGGACAGCTCTGGCAGGGCTGCTCTGTAGCATCAGTGATACCTGGCAACTGCATTCACCAACCCGGTTCCTGAAGAATTCAAGGGATCAGTACAGATCAAGAGGCTTTCTGGGCCAAGGGCCTGCCCAGCCAAGGGCTGTGAGGAGGGTGGGGCAGGCAGGAACTTGGCCCTGGGCTGGCTGGCTGACCCCAGGGAAGACAGGACCCTGGGCTAAGCTGTGACCCTAACACACCCACACCAGACCTAGATTTAGGGCAGGGCCCTCCCCCACTTTGGTCACGCTTTATTTTTCCAGCTCTTGTTTAAAAAGAAAAAAAAAAAAAAAAAGAATCTTCTGGGCAATAGCTACAGTAGGCATCCAGAAGTAGGACTACTTTTATGTAAGTATATTACAAAAATTATACGATCCATCCATCACTCAGTCAAGGAAGAGTGAAGATTAACACAGCTAAGGGCTGGGATGGAGCCCCTTGGTCTAGACTGTGTGGCCCCGGTCAGCCTGCCCAGTGACCCTGAGTCTGGCTCCATGCTCCCTTAATACAGAGGTGGTTATTCCTTCTCCTCACAAGGTGCCCCTACCTGTAGATTTGTACTGATCAGCAATCAGTAGGGTGGGATGGGAAAGTTACAGGTCTTGGATTCAAGTAGACCCAGGTCCCAACCCCTTCCCCTGCTAACCAGCTCTGTGAGTTTAGACAAAATTACTTAACCTTGATGAACTTCATTTTTCTTACCTATAAAAACAATGCTGGGCTTCCCTGATGGTGCAGTGGTTAAGATCCTCCTGCCAATGCAGGGGACACGGGTTTGAGCCCCAGTCCGGGAAGATCCCACATGCCACGGAGCAGCTAAGGTCCCCTTCACCTGCTCATGAAATGAAAATACCCTCCAATCCCTACCCATCAGCAAATGCCTTAGATCAGAACCTTTCGTATTAAAAACCTAACAGGTATCTCCCTACAAGGGTGACCCATTTTCTTCTTCCATTGGGTGGAGAGGGCTCCGGATTCTTCAGCCCATTGTTAAAGCTCTTCATGACCAGCTGAGGCCCCTCTGCTCAGGAAGGGCTGCAACCAGGCTTGCTGTGCTGGGCTTACAGCAGATCAGCCCTCTGACCCCACAAGGCTGCCACCTGCTGGCATTTCTGGGCTCTGACCAGCCAAGAAGGTTCTGCTCAGACGAGGGGAAGTGGAGGGGCAGATCTGAGAGCCAAAGGTGACTCTGCCTGATAATAACCACGTTGTATGCAGCACCTTCCAGCCTTCGTGACTTGCAGCCACTATCTTTCTTCTCCCCACACAGCCCAGTGAGGCTCAGAGCACTGCTCTGCTCATTCACTGCAAAGGGAAGAAAGGGAGGCCCAGGAGTTTCCGGGATGCAGTGTTGGGCTCTTGGGGTCTCGCACTCATTCCCTGCATTTGCCATCTTACTTGCACTTCAGGGGCTGACACATGCCCCAGACCCTACCGTAGACACAATCCATCTCACTTACTCATGGCAGCTCTGAAAGGTTGGAGTCAGCATTGTTTTTTGTTTTGTTTTTATTTATTTATTTTTTGCTGTGTTGGGTCTTCGTTGCTGTGTGTGGGCTTTCTCTAGTTGTAGCACACAGGGGCTACTCTTTGTTGCGGTGAGCAGGCTTCTCATTGCGGTGGCTTCTCTTGTTGTGGAGCACGGGCTCTAGGTGCTCGGGCTTCAGTAGCTGTGGCACGTGGGCTCAGTAGTTGTGGCTTGCGGGCTCTAGAGCACAGGCTCAGTAGCTGTGGCGCACGGGCTTAGCTGCTCCGTGGCATGTGGGATCTTCCCGGACTGGGGCTCAAACCCGTGTCCCCTGCATTGGCAGGAGGATTCTTAACCACTGCACCATCAGGGAAGCCCAGCATTGTTTTTATAGGTAAGAAAAATGAAGTTCATCAAGGTTAAGTAATTTTGTCTAAACTCACAGAGCTGGCTAGCAGGGGAAGGGGTTGGGACCTGGGTCTACTTGAATCCAAGACCTGTAACTTTCCCATCCCACCCTACTGGCTGCTGCTCAGTACAAATCTACTCTGGGACATGTGTGTGTTTGTGTGTCTCTGTGTGTGTGTGTGTGTGTCTGTGTGTGTGTGTGTATCAACTGCAGGCATGTGGGCTCCACCTGATGGGCACCTGTGCCTGCAGGCCCATGTTTGGGAACGTGTGTTATGTCACTCCCACGTGGACAGAGAGCTGAGCATGTGTCCCGTAGCTCTGCCGATGTATGTGGGTATCTACCTTGCTTTGCCTGGCCTCCCTCCCAATGGAGGACCAGCTCCGGGTCAGGCCCCAGCAGCCCACTGTGTGGCAGATGACTCTTGAGGGTCCCGGGGGGGTCACTGTTCACTCCTAGACACTGGGACCCACATGACAGGAGGAGAGGTTGATCTTTCGTGCTCCCTAACCCTCCTCTCACCTCCTGGTCACCTTCCTCAATGTTCAAGCTCTTGGGGGTGCAGATTCAAGGTTTGGGGAGTTTGAGGGCCCAGGGCTCCTGTGCTCCACAAACAGCAGTTAGGTGCCTCCTCAGTGTCGGGCCCTGGGAAAGCTGGGAGGCCCTCAGAGCATCCTGAGAACTCAGCACAGAAGGCTAACAGGGCTTGGGTCAACCATGGGAGGTCACTTGGGGGTGAGGCCCAGCCCCCTGGCACCCCCCTTCTGCCAGGCTGCTGGCCAGTAGAGCCCACTCTGTTCCCGCTTTTCTTTCAAGCACAGGGTACGGGGCCTGGGGTTGGCGTGGGGCAGGACAACAGGATGCCCAAGGGCCATGTTTTCTGGGGAGCCCTTTTCGACACCTCCTCAGCTGAGTTTCCTCCTCTCACAAGTAGCACACAGCCCAGGTGCAAAACTCAGGAGCAGACACTGACCAGATGGCCCTGCTGTGCCCTCGCCAAGCCCCTCAGAGGCTCTAAATGGTGGGGTGCCCTGACCCCCAAGCTGGAGTAAGCTCTATCTCCCCATGGGGGAAGCAGGTAAGCACTTCTGTTGTTTCCTATTACCTGCCTTGAAGGAGGCAGGTACAGGTGGCCTTGCCTAGGCCTCACCCTGAGGTACCCAGGCAGTCTGAGGGGGCAGATGGGAGGTAGAGAACTTGGGATACCATGGCTGGCCCACTATGTATATCATTCCTTGGCATGGGGGTCACTATGCCTGCAGCCACAAACTTAAGTCTCTGCTAGACTTTGAAGGCTAATCCTGGGTTCTTCTGGAGCCTGCAAAGGTCAGAGAGGCCTGTTGCCTGGAAGCCACACCCCAGATAATCTAACCAGCTGATCAGCCTCTTCGGCCCTCTTTTTTTTTTTTTTTTTTTTTAATTTATTTATTTGTTTATTTTTGGCTGCGTTGGGTCTTCATTGCTGCGCGGGCTTTTCTCTAGTTGTGGTGAGCTGGGGCCACCCCTTTTTGCGGTGCACGGGCTTCTCATTGTGGTGGCTTCTCTTGTTGCGGAGCACGGGCTCCAGGCACACAGGCCTCAGTAGTTGTGGCTCGCGGGCTCTAGAGCGCAGGCCCAGCAGTTGTGGCGCACGGGCCTAGTTGCTCCGTGGCATGTGGGATCTTCCCGGACCATGGCTTGAACCCTGTCCCCTGCGTTAGCAGGCAGACTCTTAACCACTGCGCCACCAGGGAAGTCCCTTTGGCCCTCTTTGGTGCCTGCACATACTGTATTCAGTTACAAAGTCAGGCCTGAGACTGAGGCGCGACCCCCACGTACAGCCCAGGTGCTGCCACAGAGGACATGCGGCTGTCGCCCTGTAAGCTGTACCTTTTACAACTAACAGAATCCTTTGTGTTCCCTGCCTCCTAAACCCTGAATAAGAAGCCCCAGTCTTTGGTTACAAAGCCTTGGACGCTGTCCCACTCTGAATCACCCACCCCTGGAATGGATTTTATATGCAAAATTAGTTTAAAGAACTAATTTCCTGGCAAGTATCAATTTTTGAAATATTTCAGCTGGAATTTGGAGCTGACTTTTTGACATTTCCCCTTTTAGTTCAGAAGACAAGGGCTAGGGGAGGGAAGGGGAGGTAGAAACCAACCACCCGTATGTACCCCCAACTTCAGCAGGACAGAGAGTACCTGTCCCACCCCCACCCTCAGCCTGGCTTCTTCCCAGCCTCCTAGTCTCCCTCCTTGAAAGGCATTCTGTCCTGGGTCTAGGTCTGGTTTCTCTCTAGGTCTGGGTCTGAGAAAAGCCACAGGGCAGCGGGCCCCCTGGCAGGCCTGGCACACACTCCCCAGGGCAACTTTCCACGGACTGGCTCCTTCTCACTGGGGACAAAGCCAAGGCCAGGGCAGCAGCCTCCCAAAGGAATGAAGAGGCTGGACTCTGGGGAGGGAAAAGGGGCAAGGGCTGCATGTGTGGGGACCCTAGTGCGATGTCCCAGGCTTCCCAAGTTCCCAGTGCACTGAAACAAAGAATGGAGGAGCATCTGATTTAAAGACAGAGCTAGGCTTCCAGTCTAGGCTCTGCTACTCACCTTTGGGTGGCCGTGATCCTGAGGCCTCAGCTTCCCCCATTATTAAACAAGGAGGTGGCTAGATAACTTCTGAAGTCCCTTCCAGCTAGGACAGTCTAAGTTTTATGACTGTCCCCAGCTGGGCCCAGACAGTCTGCCTGCTGACCTCCCAGTGCAACCCTCCACTCTGGCCTGGCAGACTTCCCACAGCCTTGCTTTGTTCTTTCCTACCCTCTCGTGCTCAGCCTATCCAACGAGACTTTACTCATTTGCCCCAGAATCCCACAAAAACCTCATCTCTTCTAGGATGTCTAGCTTGATTACATGAGTATTATCTCAAAGCACCACTCCTTTCATACAGACAAGCTCTATTCTAGCATACCATCAGTTTCCACTGCTTGTACTGGCCTAGAGGAAGAAGGAACGATCTTCTCTCCATTTTGGAGGCAGATCGGCCTTCCTGATAATAAATGGTTCAGACACGAGGCAAAGGCCGTTGATGTGTTCTGAGCATCCTGCTGATGGTGGTAGGATGACCAGTCAGCCCATGAACATCTCATCAGCTGACCACAGACATGTCATTAGCTCAGTTGAGGTTTGCTGAGCCTTGCCCAGCTAAGTAGAATTCCCTAGCAGATCCAAAGATGCTCAATGAATAATAAATGGGTATTTTCTTAAAAGTCACTAAGTCTTGGGATGATCTGTTATGCAGCGAAAGCTAATGATGCAAATGTAAAGCACATACCCAGAAAGGACCCAAGCAGACGGAGCACACGCTGGGTTTTGTCATTACTGTAGGAACAATGCTCTGTCCTGGCAGTAGCTTTGCCCTATTGCTACAGAGCTCAGAGACTTGAACATGATGGGCTCAGCACAGGGAAATGATTGATCCAGGAGAGCAAGCCCCTTGCAAAGTGGCCAGGCACCTGAGCCAGAGCAGTCCAGCCATCTTCAGGACGTGGCACAACCTGTTTGCAGAGTCCAGGGGCAGACAAGTGCTCTTCTTCAATGCTAATACCAACCCTAGGGGCTGGCGTTCTGTCTCTGTCAACCCAGGGTTGGCATGGAATTTTACGGGTTAGAACATTTTGAGGGTAGAAGAACATTTCTGGATCACATTCATATAACAAATAGTTACCAAATGCTGACTACGGGCAGATACTGTTCTAGGCACTGGGAACACGGCAGTGTGCCTTCATGGAGCTTACCTTCCCATGTTTCCTAGAAAGACCTTGAAAGGGAGGAAGAAGGAGTGGGGAGAGTTACCGTCCCTGCAGTGGTTTTAAATGTCTACAGATTCTTTGATACTCCTTTCTCCAAGAGGTGGAACTTAATTCCCCTCCGCTGGAGTACGGGTTGTACTTAGCGACTCACTTCTTGCAAAGAGAGTGTAGCAGGACTAATAGTGTGTGACTTCCAAGGATAGGTCATACGAGACACTGCAAGTTCCAACTCGTTCTCTCTCGGACCACCAACTCTGTGGAAGCCAGCTGCCATGTCATGAAGACACTCAAGCAGCTCTAGGGAGAGGTCCACACAGCCAGGAGCTGAGGCCTCCTGCCAACAGCCCTGTGAGTGAGCCATCATAGATGTGGACCCTGCAGCCTCAGTCGAGCCTTCAGAGACAGCAGCCCCTGCTGACATCTTCACTGAAACCTCACGTAAAACCCTGAGCCCAAGCTCATTTAGCTAAGCAGCTTCAAATTCCTGACCCATACAAACTATGAGAGTATAATTGTTTGTTGTCTGAAGCTGCTACGTATGGGGGTAATTTGTTACTCTGCAATAGATAATGAATACATTCCGTCTATCCTGCTGCTTTTCCAATTTGAATCCATCTTCCCTCCTTCCTAGTCTTCATATACGAAATAATGGGGGAACAAAAGCCAGGATGTAATAAGACAGAGGACTCTGGGGAACTGAGCTCAGAGGAGAAGGCTCTCAGTGAACCTCTGTTGTATTGAAGTGGAAAAAACAAAAGCAAAAGCACCAATCCTGCACTCTCTTTACCTTGAAGCCCAACCCCACGTTACTTTGTGATTCCTCTGGCTTCCCAGTCCCAGGTAGGGACTTTGCCGGGAGGTAGGAATTTGGGGGGTAGGGGTTAAAGGAGGTTGGCAGGTCATGCAGACTCACTTGAGCAGGATCTCATACTGGCCGGCATGCCAGGGCTGCACGTTCTTTAGAACCAGGGTGAACACGTCCTCATTCTGTAGCACCTCGAAGTGGCCAGTGTCTCTGGAGAGGGCTTTGCCGTCCCGGAGCCAGTGCACAGTGGGGAAGGGGTCCCCAGCTATGGCACAGGAGATGAGGACACTCTGGCCCAGGCAGGCTGTCACGGAGCGGGGCTTGCTGATGAACCAGGGCTGGATGCCATCCTGAGGCTCTGAAGTTAGCAAAGGATTGCGTTAGAGAGGGAGGCCTTTCAGCAGAGAGCATTCACTCAACTCTCCATGGCAGTGAAGGTCGGAAGATAGAGTGTTACCCAAAGAACAGCTTGTCCAGAAATCACTTTTATTGAACATACAGGTAGAGCACATCCTTCTCATGGCAAATCTGTCTTGGTTACTTCTCACAGGATAATATTAACATGAATTTGTATATCCAAAGCATGGGGAGGCTGTCCAGAAGGTACAGGGGCACTGGGATAGGTGCCAATGATCTGCGTGACATGTGTACGATTAAGGTTGTCACTTGCTTCATGCGTGCTTAACTTGTCTCTCCCCTTAAATATGGGTTCTCTCAAGGCTAGGACCATCATAGGCCGTAACTCATCTGTCACTGCCAAAGCGTTAGTGTGTTAGGAGATAGCTCTCCCAGCACTCTCCGAAGCTTGACACCAGTACCCCAGAGAGGGCAGGAGCTTCAGAAGGTAGGGAAAGGAGGACCCACTCAGCCACAGCCTCAGATGTAGGATGGGGAGCTGCCACTGGGGCTGGGATGGGACCCAGGGAGCGTGGGGTCCGTGGTGGGGACAAAGTAGACTCACGTGCTTTTCTCGCCTCCAAATCACCTTCGGAGAGACCATGGCAGCAAAGCCTCCTGCCCCGCCCCTGCCCGCCACTGGTCAGCGGGGCAGCCTCACCTTGCACTGTGAGCATGGCCTGGGTGCGGACCTCTCCTGCGCTGTTCCAGGCTTCACAGGTGTAAGTGCCCGTGTCCTCCGGGAACACTTCCTGGATACAAAGGCTGTGCTGAGTGCCTCTCTGTTCAAAGTGGAAGTCCTCTGACTCCTGGATCTCATTCCCGTTGTGAAGCCAGATGACCTCAGGGGGTGGGTTCCCTGAACGGGGAGGAGAGGCAGGGGAGCTCGTCAGGGAGGTGCTTCCCCGGGCTGTGCAGCAACTCTACTTAATACTATGACGTTGTATTGCATAAGTTTTCCCATCCATAACATATTCTAACCCTATCTATCTCAAAGGTTCACTGGGAGGATGAAATAAATGAATACCTCAGCAGCCCACTAGAAACGCTGATTAGAATAGCATCTGGCACAAAGAAAGTACTCAATGCATGTTCATTGTAATTACTTAACGACGGATTTGGGGAAACCAGGAAGAATCCAGAAGTGAAAAATATTACTTCAGAGATAAAAGAGGAAACCTAGAAGAATGGTTTTTAAAATTAGAATTCAAACTGCTTGATAATGCTGAGTGGTAGCTGGATCAGTGGGTTCCACACTGTTTCCTGCTGTGCACACCTCACACCTTGTGTACATGCCCAGGCAACGCCATGGGGACTTCACAGAAACTCCCTTGTCAGTCTTCACCAAGGGAAAGCTCCCTTAGCACTTCATTTTGCTACCATACAAATGTTGTCCAAGGGTGAAGATGGGTACCAGGCTTTCCCGATGGGTACCAGGCTTTCTAAACCCAGCTCATGGTGGAGAGCATTTTCACTTTTACTAGTCTACTTCCCCAGGTAGCTTCTAGCCATTTTTTTGGGCATAAAACAATGGCCACCTGTGAGGGTTTCCTCTGCAGAAAGAGCTGAGCCATTGCACTCTGCTTCCAGGGGAGCAAGTCCCCGGGAACGGCTGCTGAGGGAGGCTGCGTGGTATCAAGCTCTTTCAAGGACAGAGGAGACCACCATCTGTCTCTGATGGGGTAGCCAGCACGTGTCTGGAGGCCAGGTGCAGGGTGCCTCTGATTTCTATCAACTCGAGGAGTATGTGCAGGGGAGGGGACCCGGCCTCTGCCTGCATTGTCCCGGGACTGCCTTCAGCCTTTGGGAGCAGGGAGTTCATCCTAGGATCCCTAAAAGGGTGAGCCCATGGGTTCTCTCCCAACTCATCTTTATCGCTTCTGCAACTCAAAAGGAACTGAAAAACCAGAAAGGACCTCCAGGCTGTCGCGGGACTGATCAGAGGCCAGCATGAGCCTGCGTCAGTAAGTCTGTCCCAGGATATTCCGCAGGCTTCGCTTGCCGGCTTCTAGCAAAAACAGTAAAATCTCTCACTGGGCTGTTCATCCCACACTCGTGTCACCCCACCCATTTGAGAAGGACCCCTGTTCTATCTTCTCACCTTAACATTTGAATAGAGCAACTGAGACTTACCTTCCAAGGGTTAGAAAGTTCTCACATCATCTGGTTTTGGACCTGTGTCCACAATCTTCCAGCTACATTGGCCATACTATGTTCTCAGTTAATCCCTCACCTCTCTAGCATGGCCATCTTCTTCCCTGGACCACTTAACCTCGAATCCAGAAAATCCAGCCCAGAGAAAGCAGAAGAGAGGGACCAAGAGGCTCCACTTCTTTGGGCCCACTGACTGACAGTCCTAGGCTGCCTTTCTGGTAGACAGTGATCTGAGCGGGATGTCGGGAAGCAAAGCCCATGTTGCAACCATGCCCGTTTTCACGTATACCCCGGGGACAGAGATGCAGGGACACACCTGACACCTGGACTGTCATGGTGACCTGGCTCCCGTCCATGACTCTGAGATCAGAGAGGCCTTGCAGGAAGAGGGGCGCGACGGGCTTGCTGGAGGCCGTGGGCAGGAGGTACTCACTCTTCTCGTCACTCTTCTTTTCTGCGTGGCAAAAGAATGTGGGGTGAACAGTCACTCATTCATTCCGCAGACACAGACGAAATGAGCACTCAGCACATGAATGTGTTGGGGCTCAGGTTCCCACCAGAAACTGACCGCTGCCGGATAAGGAGCTCGGGAGGCCCTGGAGATGCCTAGGAACAAGGCGTGCCCATTTCCCTGTGGTACGACAGTGCTCTTGCCTCACAGCAGGAAAGGATGAGGCCTCTGTAGGGCCATGTCCAACCTAGGCTCTGGCTCCCCAGGAGCACTTCCAGGGGATGGAGGCTGGGAGTGGGGGAGCCAAAACTTGGCACCGTATGAGACTTTTTTCCCCCTTAAATTGTATTTACTCTTTTGAATAAGTGATACATTCATATAGCATAAAATTCAAAAGGTACAAAGGGTATGTGTACAATCTCCCTTCTACCCCTGTCCTCTGGCCGAATGTCTCTCCCCAGAGGCAACTGATTTTCAGTTCCTTGTTCACCTTGCCAAAGATGGTCCATGTGTATAACACACAATAGCATATAGGTACACTTTTTAATTTTTCTTCTCTTAAAAAAAATGATAGCACACTATACACAATGATTGGCATCTTGCTTCTTCATCTAACAATACAGCTATCCTTCAGTATCTGCAGGGTACTGGTACCAGGACCCCTTGCAGATACCAAAACCTGCAGATGCTCCAGTCCCTTATATAAAATGCATAAAACCTAAAATCCTCCTGTATACTTTAAATCATCTCTAGATTACTTATAATACCTGATACAATGTAAATGCTATGTAAAGAGTTGCCAGTGCGGCAAATTCAAGTTTCCCATTTTGAAACTTTCTGAAATTTTTTTTCTCGAGTATTTTTGATATGCGGTTAGTTGAATCCGCAGATGCAGAGCCCATGAGGGCTGACTCTATATCTTGATGTTTCTCATAAGACAGAACTGGAGAGCTTCCTCATTGTTTTCTATGACTGCATGGTGCTCCTTTACCATCTCCTGAGATTTTAAGCACCTCAGGAAAGGCAAAGATGCTACATAATTAGAATGACTAAAATTAAAGACGGATCAACCTAAGTACTGGGGTCTGGCAAGGATGTGGGGCAACTAGAACTCTCCTACACTGCTGGTGCGAGTGTAAAATAGTACAGAGCCTTTTAAAAGCAGTTTGGCGGGCTTCCCTGGTGGCACAGTGGTTGAGAGTCCGCCTGCCGATGCAGGGGACATGGGTTCGTGCCCCGGTCCGGGAAGATCCCACATGCCGCGGAGCGGCTGGGCCCGTGAGCCACGGCCGCTAAGCCTGCGCGTCTGGAGCCTGCGCTCCGCAACGGGAGAGGCCACAGCAGTGAGAGGCCTGCGTACCGCAAAAAAAAAAAAAAAAAAAAGTTTGGCAGTTTCTTAAAAAGTTAAACATACATTTAGCATGTGAGCCATTCATTCTACTCCTGGGTATTTACACAAGAGAAATGAAAGCACGTATCCATACATTTTTGAGTTGCACACAAACATTCATAGCGGTTTTATTCCTAACGGCCCCAAACCGGAAACAACTCAAATATTCCATCAACAAGTGAATGAATAAACAAATTATGATATACCCGTACAATGGAATACTACTCGGCACTAATGAGAGACACTACGACAGGGACAAATCTCACAAAAATTACACTGCACGAAAGAAGCCAGGCGAAGGAAGAGTACCTAATGGATGATTCCATTGACATAAAATTCTAGAAAATGCAAAATATAGCGACAGAAAGGTTGCTTGGGGCAGGCGTTCTGGGGAGGGATTGTAAAGGGAAACAAGGAAGCATTTGGGGATGATGGAGATGTTCATTTTTTAAAATTGTGGTGAAGGTTTCATGGGTGAAGCCTTCAAATTAAACACCATAAATATATGCAGTTTGTTGTACAACCAAAACGGGGAGGGGGGGTGGCGGAATCTCTCTCTGGGAGGGGGAAGGAGTGCACGGGCTAGACAAAGACGAAAACTAGAACAGCTCTCTGGGTTCGGGGCTGGCCTACTCACTCCCGCTCCATTCGCTGGGGAGATCGGTTAACAAACAGGCTTTCCATTATTCTTAGAATCCTCCCTGCGCCGGGCTCTGACCCGCCTCGTGTGAGCCGCACAGGGGAAGGAGCCGTAAGGTTAGGTTGGGCTGGTGTCTGTTTCCCACACAGGATGGCCCTCGTGCAGGGCAAGCTCCCAGCTGCCCCGTCTCTGATCCTGCCCTTCGTCCTGTGAGCCAGGTGGCTTTGACCTTCAATAACTCTTTGTTAGCCTTCTTATTTTTGTCTTTGGGGGAGGGGGGCAGGGGTAGGGACCAAGGAGGCTATGGTATCTCTAAGTTAAACTCTAAGTTTGGGGGAAGAGGGACTGTGGTATTTTGAGTTCTTTTTAGCACAGGGCCACACATACCAGACCTTCTCCTGGAAGCCTGAAGCCATGAGGACACATTTCCAGGGTGCTTTCCATACCTGGGAAAGGCCTAACTCCAAACTGGCCACTAGATTTTTATCTGCTGGCACTGAAAACAAAATATGGTGCACTGCAGAGCACACCCAGCATGGCTTCTGGGAATGAGGCGAGAGAGAGAGGCTGGGAAGACCAGGTAGGTAGGAGGACAATTTTCCCCAAGGCACGTGCCGTGTGAAGGGCGTGGAGCCAGAGTGCAAGGGAAGACAGGGCCCATGACCAGAGGATGGGCTCTCAGAGCCATCCTGCCCCAGCCCCTGGCATCACTGCCTTTGACAGGGGGCAGCCTGGCAGCCTTGGCCTTGGCAGAAGGCCCCGGGAGTGGGCTCCGGGGGCCCAACATTGGAAATGCAGAGATCTCCTTTCTCTGACTGAGTGGCAGTAGCCAGGGAAGCAGGCTGCCTCAGGAGAGTTGAGGAATTTCCTGTCTTGCACAGACTGA
This sequence comes from Delphinus delphis, assembly GCF_949987515.2. NCBI lineage: Eukaryota > Metazoa > Chordata > Mammalia > Artiodactyla > Delphinidae > Delphinus > Delphinus delphis. The sequence continues at coordinate 68,889,186 of NC_082686.1, forward strand.
GAAGGCTCGAGGACAAACTGTTTTTGCCTGTCCAGGGCCCTCCCTGTTCCCGCCTCTCCGCTCTCTCAGCCAGAGTCCCCAGCTTCGCAGAGCTCCCTGCAGACGGGCTCTTATTCCTAGGTGCTGTGGAAACATCAAAAACTCCAGCTCCCTTTCCTTCAAGCCAGTGCAGCTCCTCTTTGACCCCCACCGTCTCCTGGGTCTTCCTACTGCCCAGTTTTCTGGCCTGGGGCTTTGGCAAAACCAGGCCACCCTACGGGTCTCGGCCAGTGGGGACTAAATGCCTATCTATAGCTCCCTGTCCTGAGAGGGTGGCCTGGGCACTGACTCCCGGGTGGCAGCTCACTGGTTCTCTGAAAGCCACTGAAATGTAGGATCTGAAGCCGGGTCCTGGTCTTGGGCAAGTCACTGTCTCTCTCGGAAGCTCGACTTCTTCATCTGTATTTAGGGTAATAACAGTATCATCACAGGACCCGGGGGTTTGAAAGAGATAATCTGTGAAAATACTTTGTCCGGCCATCCAACATCAATAGTCGCAGGTGTGAGAGGCTGGCGCGAGAGCTGACTCACACCTACCCGCTTGGGCGCAATTAGCTGGTGGGTTTATCAGCGAAAGAAGAACAAACAGAGCCTGGACCCTCACCCCAGGATTACAGACTCATTTTGATGTAACCTAAGGGAAATAACCTAAGGGGGAAGGAGTGCACGGGCTAGACAAAGACAAAAACTAGAACAGCTCTCTGTTCTAGTATTGTTAGGAATACAAATGTGCTGCTTCAAAATGCCACGGATGCATCTAAAGTAGATCTAAAGCAATCTGAGAACAAAACTTCACGGCACTCCCTCAGAGAGCGATGAGGGAGAGTGCCCGCATCTGTGGGAGCCGCCCCTGGCAGGCATTTAGTTCCAATGTCACCCATCGCCTCTGACCCTGTTCTTGCCTCCCCAAAGCCCCACTGTAAGAAGGAGAGAAGAGGGAAGTGACTGGGAGGAAATGTGCAGAATGAACCTATTCTCAGACCTGCCGTTCAGGGTCCCATGGGACCAGAGCTACGGTGAATCGGGCTCGTGGGTGGCTGAGGCATCCCCAGCATTCAACCTCCCCAGGATCTTCACAGAGTGAGAAAACCCACCCCCTACAATTACACTCTGCGCTGGGGTTCAGGAGCCAACAAGGATGTCAGTTTTGAGACAAGCAGCTTCCTCTAGGCGACCTGAGAGAAGCATCCCTAACGTGAATCCTGAAACCCCAGTCCTAACCCCACTGCCCCACTTTACTGGTAGTGAGGCCAGGACGTGCTCAGGTGAAGGGAGTTGCCCAAGGTCCCAGAGCCTGTGACAGGCAGACCTAGAGCTCACCCCAGGTCTCCTGACTGCAAGGCCAAGGTGTTCTGGAGGTTGTCTCTTCCAAGGGAGCCAGCCACCTCCCGTGATGCCCATGCTGAACTCCCCATGAGGGCAAATGTCCTATGCTGACCCCCATTCTTGATCCTTGACAAGCCAGAAGCTAACGCAGGGCAGGGAAAGCCGGGGAAAAGGGCAAGGCGTGTGTATGTCATTTAATTCCAGAGCCACACACAACTTCTTCTCGCTCATCTGTGGCTGACGGACCACGTATCAGTTTATGCTCACTCTTGTGTGGACTTAGATAAAACAAGAAGAGACAGATGGAGACAGGTGCTGTGAACTCACAGCCTGAGCTGCGTGATCTGAAGCAAGTTCCCTATCCTAAGCCTCAGTGTTCTCTCCTCTAAACTGATAAGAATACTACAGTTATCATCAGCTACTGACAATCATGCAACAGTGATAAGGTAATGCACATATCCTCAGTATAATGCATGACAAATACTGCAGGGTTTTCAGATGATTCAAAGGAATAACACCCATAAAACAGCTACAAGAATATCTGACACATGATAAGTACAGGAATAAATGTTTTGTGCCTTTCCTAACCCAACTGACTGTTTTTGGTTGAGCAAACTCAACCTGACAATAACTACGATGAGGAAAGTCTCCCAAATCTGGACATTCACATGTAATCAGGCAGAGAACTGAAAGGTCTCAGCTTCCATTGAGATAACATTATAATAATTCCTTACAAAGTTCAGCACCTCACCATTCTAAAGGATTCTAAAGGATGTCTGCAGCTCTCAGTTTATCCTCAACACCCCCTGAAGTAGGGAAGACTGTGCCCTCATTTTACAGCAGAAAGAGCTGAGGCTCAAATTGGAGAAGGAACTGTTAAAGCCAATAAAGTTGACTCCATCCCCTCAAACCATATATAAGTGGATTAAAGATAACATCTCTCCCAAACTTCATGTAGAGAAAGGATTTGTGCACATCTTAATGACTAGCTTCCCATAGTACATTTCTAGTGAAGTAAACCCACCCAGTGATGAAATAGATTCTTCCTCTGCTCCTTCCGAAAAACAACTGCTTCTTTCCTTCAAGCCAGTAATGTAGAAATTCCTTCATGATCACGTTGATCTACGAGTCAGTGCCCTCTATGCTCTTCAGGTGCACTGCTACGATAGCAACTTCCCGAAAGGCATGTTACTCCTCTTTTTTGTTCGCTTCTATGACATGGAGATTATTGAAGAAGAAGCTTTCTTGGCTTGGAAAGAAGATAGAACCCCAGAGTTTCCAGGGAAAGGCAAGGCTTTGTTCCAGGTGAATCAGTGGCTAACCTGGCTAGAAACTGCTGATGAAGAAGAACCAGAAGAAGCTGACTATAAAAGAACCAGCCAAAGCCTTAAATTGTGGAAAACATACTGTGGCTATGATGTAACTGCATTTGACCTAACCACTGTGAAAATTCATTCCGCTGTAAAGTTTTCACAATATTTAAAGCAGAAGCATGTCAGTTAGGATTTCCTTCTGCATAAGGTTTTTTTGTAGTATAATGTCTTCATCGTAGTCTACCAACAAATATTTTAGGAGTATCTTTAATGTTTAAGTAGTATATTAAATGCAGCATGCAATATTACATCATAAGTTCTCAAGCAGAGGCAGTCTATTGCAAAGACCTTCTTTGCTGCCAGTTATCATAGGCTGTTTTAGGTTAGAAAACTGAAGAGCAACACTGAATACTGTAGAAATGCACTTTGCTCAGTAATACTTGAGTTGTTGCAATATTTGATTATCCATTTGGTTGTTACAGAAAAATTCTTAACTGTAATTGATGGTTGCTGCCGTAAGAGTATATTGCCTGTATTTCTACCTCTAGTAATGGGCTTTATGTGCTAGGTTTTAATATCCTTGAGCCTGGTTTACTTGCACAAAACGGATCAGTTTTGAGAGATCGTAAATGCCCTTGAAGTGGTCTTCGTGGGTATGAAACAAATTGTGAGAATTTGAATTGGTTCCTCTTATTATAGTACTGAAATTAAGTCTACTTAATTTATCAAGTCATGTTCATGCCCTGATTTTATATACTTCCTTCAGAGAAGGAAGCTGGTCTGTCCTAAGAGCTGACATGGCCAACGGAGTCCTGGTCTGGATGCTTCCCTTCCTGTCCTGAGGACAAAGGCCAGTTGCCTAGATTCCACTGGGAGCTCTCTGTCACTGCGCTCATGCCCAGAGCCGCCGATTCTCCTAGAGATGTCTCTTCTAGGGCTGTGCTTTAGATGTCACCTGGCACAGTCCTGGTTTGAGGTGGGGAAGGCGGGCCAGGGTCTGAGGTGAGAGGCCCCCAGTGGCCATGGAGCCTCAGGGAACCTGAGCCTCCTTCATTTGGGGAAGGCAGGCACTGGCCGTGGCACACCAATAGCAAGGGAGGAATCCCTGGGACCCTATGACAGACTTGCTACCCAGCTCAAATGGGGCCAGACTAGATAGACCCCAGGGCTTCCCCACACCTGTGCTTCCTCTGCTTTGCTGAGACCAATCCCAGAGGGGCCCTTCTTTCTGGAATAAAGGATGGGCCAAGCCTCCTCGATTTATTGGCCTAGGACTAAAGATCCGAAGTGGACTTATCTGTTGCTCTGGTACTTGGTCAATTGGGCAGTGGCTCTCCACTCACTCACTGACTTAACTCTGCTGTTGAACTGAGCAGCCAGGTACTGGGGGCTCTGTTCCATTTTGAGAGAAAGGAAAAGGACCTGGCCTGTCCTCCAGTGGGAAAGACAAGAACTAAGATTAAGAATGCTGGGACTTCCCTGGTGGTGCAGTGGTTAAGAACTGTCTGCCAATGCAGGGGACACGGGTTCGAGCCCCGGTCCAGGAAGATCCCACATGCCGCGGAGCAACTAAGCCCATGCACCACAACTACTGAGCCTGCGCTCTAGAGCCCACATGCCACAGTTACTGAAGCCCGTGCGCCTAGAGCCCGTGCTCCGCAACAAGAGAAGCCACCGCAAGAAGTCCCCGCACTGCAACGAAGAGTAGCCTCTGCTCGCCGCAACTAGAGAGAGCCCGTGCACAGCAATGAAGACCCAACGTAGCCAAAAATAAATAAACTAAAAAAAAAGAATGCTTATAAGCAGTTTATTGACAAGTAAAAATGATGCCACATAGACTAAGCTGTAGCAAGACTTAAGAAAGGGAAAGAGGAGCGAGAGGAGAGAAGAGAGGGCGGGAGAAAGAAGGGACATGGAAGAGGGACTGAGGGAAAAGGAAGGAGAGAGATGTGGGGGGAGCATTGCTTTCTGACCCTACAGACCCTCCGAATTTTCCCTCCTTGGCCGTGTTTGCTCTGTTTTGACTCATCAGAAACTGTTTTTGAAGACAGTTCCTAGTCATGAACTTAAACATAAAATTCTTGCTCTGGGGAAGCAAAAGTATCAAACAAATATTTCTCAGGGTCCCAGAGCAGCAAAGTAGAAAGCAGATGGGCTGAGGCAGCTGGAGGCCTAGAGCTGCTGCCTATTAGCTAGGTTATTGTGACTTGACCTCTGAGCATCGATTTTCTTCATCTGTAAAGCAGAGTTAATTCAAAAGTGGAAAGTGGAGTTGTTATGGCAATTAAATAAAACCCACCAGCTTTTCTAACTGATTAGATTTTGTCTATCAAAACAATGTTCCTCATTAGAAAAGCTAATTGATAGTGGTCTTGTTTCAACACTTATAGGAACTGGTATTAACCCAATACTAGATTTTGAAAAGCTCTTATTTAGAGGAAGTGAAGTACCCACACAACAGGTGCTATTTGTTACCTTTCTCATGAATTCGCATACAATAACCGGTATAACCCTGCTCCTCAAACCTGGAGACACGAGTGAGGGCTTTGGCTTCTCTTGGGCTTGAAATTAAGAAGCCCCTACAGCCTTTGTCCCAGTGCTGGTGTGATGGCAGCGTCTCCCTCTGTACTGCAGTCATTCTCCTGTTCTTCCCTTCTGGGTCCTTCATCTCTACGGGTTTAGCAAGAAAAACAATTCTGAATTTCTCCTTAGAAATTTTCTCTGGAAGTTTTCTCCACCTGTCAACTTGTACCAGCCTACACGCTGCTCTCTAGAGCACCCCCATGGTTATGGACCTGAATTTGCACACACATTGAGTAGTTTGCCTTGAAAATGGCCCTTAGCAGGCTCCCAGCTCACTCAAAACTTGTGTCAGATTAAAACAAAAAATTATAGAATGTTACCTTTCAAGTGTTTAAACAGATGACACATATATGAAACAGAGACAGAATACCCTACCATCTTAAGAGCTCCTGAAACCGTGTATACAAGTCCCTGGGTCCTTGCCATGTTGTAACAAAAACAGAAATGAGGTTTTTCCTCTCTTGATAACAAGGAAAATAAAGGGAACAGTGAACAGGTGAGAGAAGAAACATAAACTGACCTGAAAGAATTAATCGATCCTAGTTTTACTTTAACTGTTACTAATCTGTAGTGTCTGTAACTAGATTTGCCCTTCACAAAGCTAACCTCTAAGGCGCTCTGACATTATGTGAATTACATCCTGCACCTATCACGCCCTAATTCCCTGTGAATTACATCCTGCCCCTAACACTCTCTGATCCTGTGTGAATTACATCCTGCACCTGGTGTTTATACTCCCTGAACTCTCTTGTAGCAAATCACCCCTTGTAGCATTCTGCATTTCAGAAAGGTGTGGGCCAGTAACTCAGACACAACAGACTGAGCTGCCGCAGGCAATTACCAGGCTGCCTGACACCAGCTGTGACTGTTTTGAAATAATGTAAGAAGAAAAATGCAAGACCTTCATTACTTTGATCCTTATCATCTACCCCAGACTGTGAGCTCCACCTGTAAGACCTCTTCTGATTCCCCGGGGGTGGGGGGTGGGGGGGCACAGTTCTTGAGGTGCTAGCCTACTCTTTGCCTGGCAACAAATAAAGTTTCTCTATTTCTTTTCCTCCGGAACTCTGTCTCCATATTTCCGCTTGGCACTGATGCACAGAGAGCCAAGATTTTTGGCATCACTCCCCAGGGCTTCTCACCTGGGGAGGGACCACTGCCTGTCACAGCTTTTACTAAGTCCTGCTGTCAGAGCCTCAGGCCCGGTCTCTCAGCATCTTCCCTGCTCTGACACCAGCGTCCCTGGACCCACAGGTTGTCACCAAATAAAGGTGGACATGGAAGGGCCCTCCCCTACTTCCTAGCATCCCCCACTCCTCTCAGGTGTGCAGCCACGTGGACCTTTTGAAGATGCATAGTTAGGGGGAGGGAAAATCATTGCATTTATCTCCAATCTGCTGAAGATTTTCCTTAAGCTTTGAACCTGAGCTATTTTGCTTAGTCATAAAAATGCAAAATACCATTCCAACAGCAAATCCGATTCACTCCAAACCCTGTTATACTGCGGAAATTAAGTAAATTACCAACAAAAGGCAGTTCTGGAAGCACAATTCTCCCTTCTTCTTTATTTGGTGCTCAAAATCCAGCAAGGTCCAGGGATCATGGTCTAGCTTCCTCGTTTCCCTAAGTTCCAGGACTGTTGACTCTAGAGGGCTCATCAAGGAAGCTTACCTTCACCCAGCCACTCCCCATCTGCAGAGCATTTATGCACAGTGCAAATCCCTTCCCCGGGGACGGATGCGAGCTCTCTTCCAACAAAAGTCCGTCTCTTAACCAAATAAACCTACTTAGAGCATCAGCAAAAGGTCTACTTCGGTGGGCATAAAAAGAGATCCTTCCCCCCATAGCCTTGCTCTCTCTTTTGGCTTTTCTTCTCCCCATTGATTTCTCCAGAACCTAAAAAGCAAATGGGAAGAAGCGGCAAGAAAAAGAATGAAAGGAAACAATGACGTATGGCATCCCCAAAAGGATCTCTGACCAGTAATGATAGGGTTGCCAGATGGGAGGCAGGAATCATTGCAACCATAGCCTTCTTACTGCCTTAGAAGTTATAATCAGACTCTAAATGTAAAGGTAAACCATCCAAGCCAGCAGACGTTCCCTCCCGAGGCATGTCTGGGAACCATACTCGCCACCACACTGTCAAAGCACACATCGCATTTTGCCATTAGGAACGCAAAGCTGTAATTCTGGATGGCATTCCTGACCAAGAGCTCTGGGCAGATGAATGCTAGAGATGACCTGCAATGGCTGTAGAGGTAGACCACGATGTAGCTCTAATTGTCCAATTAGTAAAATAAGGCTCCAGACCCATGACACGGAAACAAACACATACTCAGAAGTCCTTCTGCGACAAGAAGGGCCCCCATGGCGCACAACACCAGTTCCGTTGTATCAACTTGTATAAAACTAAAATATTGGTTATAAAATAATTTAACATTGATTTGCTGGCCTTCATAGAATTTAGAGGACTTTGGACACATATTGTAGGCAGACTAAAGTTCTTAAAAAACAAACAAAAACGACAAGGTAAAACTGATGTATATCCTTTCCCCTCAATAAGTTTCTCTTTAGCTGACGTAAGCATTAAAAATGTTTTCAATCTATGTGGAATCTTAAAAAATGGTACAAATGAACCTATTTACAAAACAGAAACAGAGTCACAGATGTAGAAAACAAACTTATGGTTACCAAGGGGGAAAGCGGGGGAGGAGGGATAAACTGGGAGATTGGAATTGACATGTACACACTACTATATATAAACTAAATAACTAATAAGGACCTACTGTATAGCACAGGGAACTCTACTTAATACTCTACGATGACCTATATGGGAACAGAATCTAAAAAAGAGTAGATATATGTATATGTATAACTGATTCACTTTGCTATACAGCAGAAGCTAACATAATATTGTAAATCAACTATACAGTACTCGAATAAAAATTAACAAAAAAAGGGTTATCTCAAAATTTTTTTTTAATGTTTTCAGTGTTTTTAAACTCATAGAGGGAAAGATTATACAACGTCCAAAGTGCCTGCCAGTATCCTCCAATTAATGGCAGGAGGCTGTCAGTACTCAAAGCTGCCCCACAGCGAGCTTGTCACTAATCTGAAAACCAGCTGGGCTTCTACGGATGCTTTCACTGCCTAGTGCATGGCTGACTTCCCTGGTGCCTGTTGCTTTCGTTAGAGGCTCTTTATCGAAACAAATACTCTAATAAATATGCTTTATTAAGTTTCATTTTTTATTTTAGAAATCAGGTTTTTTAATTATTTTTTTTTTAACTTACCCACATTTTATGTCCTTAGGTACCTTTAAGAGCCCAGCAGGTCTTCACTTAAATAAACAAACCATTAGGCTGAGACACTGTCTAAATGGGCACTATTAGCAGGTTAATAAATCTAGTCACTTAAGAATTTTAGCCTTGACAAAGATACTCCAGGGGGAGATAAATTAAAATATTCTAGCCTAAGGAAGCCTCCACACCAATGACTCAGTGCAAATACACGGAAATATTCACTCCCCTTCAGATCTTCCTGGCTTCTGCAGGAATTTAGATTAATCATCCTTTAGGCTCCATCTGGGTCAGGAGGGAAGACTTTCACGGCCTGGTTAACTACTAGGGACATTTTTCCTAGTGTGGGAGGAGGAAAGCAGGAATATTTGTTGGGGGGCTTTTGAGAGCTAGTGTGTGGGTTTGCTGAGCACTCCCATGAACCCTGAGACCCCGGACATGTGAGGAGGTGGAGGGAACACCCCCTGCACTACCGGGCAGACTCACCCACCGCCATTGCTCTTTCATTCATTCACTGAACACATGCCCTGCCTCTCTCTGAACCCAGTCTCTACCACTGGGCCCCTCCACTCCCTTTGCTCCAGACTCACTGTCTCTTAAATAGGCTGACTTGATTCCCAACTCAGGGCCTTTGCACTTGCTGTGCCGCCTGCCTGGAGCACTCTTTTTCCAGTTCATGAAGTCTCTGCTCAAAAGTCACCTTCCCCAAGAGGTTTCCTCCAGCACCTAACTAAGAAAGGATCCCTTCCAGCCCCCTCTCTATTCTCGTTTTCATAATAGCACTTGTCGGTATCGGATTAAGCCAGGTGTGGGTGATTGCCCATCTCCCCATCAGAATGTAACCGGCAGGAAGACAGAACCTGTCTCTTGTTCATGGCCGCTTCCCCAGAACGATGCCTGGCACCAAGGAGGTGCTCAGTAGAGACCTGCTGATAGGTAAGCACAACCATAAGGGAGGTACAGCTGGTTAGAGAACTCACCCCAGAGGAAGTGACATTTGTGGGAGGGAGTTAGATTTGGGGAGGAAGAGGTTACAGAGGAGAGAAGGCAGAGAAAGCAGGGAAAAGAGGCTGCAGAAATCACGTCAGAGCGATTGCCAGAAATTGCTGAGCCAGCAATCTCTGGATGATTGCAAAACCTTGGCGAAAGGTTAAAGAGGTGAGAAAGAGCACCCATGTCTGGCCTTCAACAAAGTATCTGCTGAGCTCTCCTCCAGCAAAAGTTGCCCGGGAACCTGCTCCTCCCTGGAAACCAGACCAGGGGAGGGAGAGCCATTGCCGAATGGCGCCCTCTTGTGGCCAGAGCCCCCAGAACGGATGCTCAGGCTATGGCTTTAGTGTGTGGCCCTACACTTCCCTTCTCTGATTCTGATTCTCTCTTCCCTTTACCAAAACCAAACGACCAGACAGACAGACAGAAAAACAACCACCCAGTGTGGCAAAGTTGATCCTTTGGTAAGACCGCTCCTCAGACTTGCATTTTGAAGGGAGTTCACCTGTTTAAAGGTCGGGACTCCGTTGCACAATCGTAAAGGCACCCACTTACTGAGCACGTCCCATGTTTGGAGATCATTAGTGCGTTTGTTAATGTAATCCTCACAGTACTTGGGGTGACTCTCAGTGTCCCCATCACACAGAAGAGGAAGGTGAGGCCCGGAGAGGAAACAGCAGCCCAGCGGCAGGGCTAGCAAGCCGTGCTCAGGACTCACACCTGGGCAGGTGCTCCAAAGCCACGCCCCAGCCGTGGTCTGGGGCCACACGGATGGGAGAAAAAGGCCAGGAGGCCTGGGCCGCTGAGGGAGAGGCCAGGACAGTGGTCGGCATAGTAGGGGACTAATGCCTCCACTACAGTCGTCTCCCTCCCCCTGAGCTGCGCCAGAGACTGCAGCCAAAGAAGCTGCCGATAAAGAAAGAAAAACTCCACGGCTGAGGCTGGTGCGGGACGTGGGCCGCAGCCTCCTGGGGACCCTGGGAGCAGAGCCAGGGCTGTCACGGTGCCAGGCTCGGCCTGCCCCGACCCTGTGCAGGCGGCCCAGCACGGTAGCCTGAGCTCAGCCACGTCTCAGCCTCCTTCACCATTTATGGTAGCTGAGCCTCTGTTTGGCCTTCACAGGCCAGTCCGTCCGCACACTGGGAGGGGGCCCTCGCTCACACAGGGCTGCTCTCAGAGCGGATCCATGTGGCTCTGGCAGAGTTCTTGCCGGGGACCTCTCTGTTTCTGCTTTGAAATATGCTCAGATGGGCAACCACCCAGGACCTGCCCCTCCCACAGACCTGGGGGCAAGGAGGACAGCCCCCAGGCCGAGTGGGAGGGCCTCCTCGGAAGAAGCAGGGCCGGTCTCCGGCTGGCTGGCCAGTGCACACGGGCACTTCACAGGAATCGCAGAGAACTCAGAGAGGCTGGAGGGAGCCTCTGCAGCCAGGCCACAGCCAAGTCAGGGCACCAGTGCCACTCCTCTATCCCTAGGGGCAACAACGGCCAGCCCCGGGGGCGAGGGTCAGCCCCACTCTGGGGCCAGGGGACTTGCACTCTGCAAAAGGGCAGGACGTTTCAGTGGCTTTGGCGATCTGGGTTCAAAAGGCCAGTGTGGCTCACGACCTTGGGGTGCTTAGGCAGTGACATTGATTTCTTGAGACCCTCAGACCCTTCTATGTAAGATAGGAAGAGCACTGCCCCCCACCCCTGGGCTGCTGCTGCCCACATACAGGGAGACTCTCCCCAGGAGGCTGAGCCCTGCGGGAACAGAGCGGGGAGGCATGTCTCCTGCTAGGCTGCTGGAAAAGCAGGGCACAGTGCATCTGTTCCAAGCACCCGGGCCCCAGTCACCGGGGGAGCTGGGGGCCCGGGCTCAGCTGGGGCTGGGGAGTCAGGCTTACCTGAACACCTGGGGCCCAAGAAGTCCTTCCCTGGCACTGTCACCATGCCTGCCGATACCACAGCCCAGACAGCTCTGTCCTGAGTCTGTGGCTCTCTAGGGACTTCCTGGGACTAAGCGCTTGGTGTTGAACGATGGAGGACAACCATAATAATCAGATTACTGGACACCAGGCTGGCGAGGTATAAGAGCAAGCCTGGGGCGCTGGGGAGGAGCAAGGGCAGAAGGAAAAGGGGGACAAACGGTGGCCCTCTGGAAGCCTCAATACTGGCACTCGTTACCCGGTGTCTCCCAGTGTCCCCCAGGGCGTGAGGGGTCATTTGTGAGAGCCTAAGTCCTCCAGGGATACTTTGTCTTTCAGTGCGTGCGGTTTTCTGCCTACCAGACTGGAAGCTTCTTGAGCCAAGGGAGTCTTTGCCTCTTTCCCCTGCATCTTCCCTCAGCCTTGGTGGGGTGAGGGGGTGGGGACTGGCCTTGCATGTCCATCTCCCATGGTAGACCCTGGTCACTGTGAGCTCCTGGAGGCCATCGCCTCCACCTGCCTTTAGGTGAGGTGCCCTTTCTCCAAAGCAGATGTGTTGGCAGGAAAGGTGCTTCCAAAGAGGTGCCCAGGGGCTCCTACCATGGACGGTGACCCGGGCGCTGCAGGACACCTGCCCCAAGGTGTTCTCGGCCAGACAGGTGTAGGTGCCCTCGTCCTCTGGGAGGGCATCCTGGATGTGGAGCTCAGCCACGCCAGCCTCGCAGGTGGAGTGAGCATACTGGATGGGCTGCCCTGTGGAGGGAAGCACAGGAAGGCTCAGGCAGGGAGCACCCAGTGGCAGGGTGTGAGCCCTGTCCTCAGCAGGGCAGCTGTTGTCCTGACGACGATGTTCCCCATACCTGCTCAGCCCCACTGAGGGCTAATGATGTGTCGGGACCACCCCCAGCCAACTGGACGGAGGTTCGAGGAGGGGAAAAAGAGGCAGGTGCTAGCGAGGTAAAGGAGAGGGAGTGATTGTGTGTGTGCAGGAGCAAGGCCGGGGCTGGTAGGACTTGGGGGGCAGATTCTGGAGGCACTTAGAATGCAAGCAGGAAAGGGACAGAGTCCTGTGCATTCTGTTTAAATAAATAGTCCCCAAATCTACATCTTAGACTTCACAGAGTCCTGAGCCTGGAAAGAATCTGACAGGGTCATCTGGCCCATAGCCCAGCCTCAGGCAGAACAGACCTCACCCAGACTGCACATGAGGCTCCCGGCTCCTTTCAGATGTCTCCAGAATCAATGATTCCATTTCCCATTGCAGATATTTACCAGAAGCAATTCTGCGCCCTCAACCTAACACTGCAATGACATGCATTTTAGGATTCACAGAAAAGATAAATACAGGGAACTAAAAAACGACTCTGGCCCTTTCTTCCAAGAGTCCCTTGCATGGAGGGCCCTTTATTCAGCTCACATAAAGTCCTGCATGGAGACAGAAGTGTGTGGCATGAAATTCAGTGGTTTCTTTAATGCTATATGTTCCCGTGATTTTATCATTCCAGGATGTGAGCTTTCATTTCCAGGGAAAAAAAAGGAATCTCATTACTGAAGATCCTGGCCTTAGAGCAGGAATGTTTCCATTCACCATATACGAAGCAACTGTCAGTTCCTTCCCTTGTCAGCCCAGGCTCCTGGTTTGCACATCATAAAACTGGGGGTGGGCAGTGGCAGAGAGAGAAAGTGCAGCAAAAGGTCCTCTCCCTGCAATCCAATGTTTTCTTCTGCACATAGCAACACTTCACATCTCCATGACAGGCACCGCCAAGTCAGCCACAGGGCCAGAGGAAAGAGATTCCGCTGGCCCGACTGCACTTCATAGAAGTGGGGCTGGGGGCTGGGAGAGCCAGGGGCCAGGATCCTGCTACTGAGAGGACTGAACACCCGTGTGTGTGTTTGTGTGTGTGTGTGTGTGTGTGTGCGCGCGCGCACGCACGCATGTACCTAAAACCTCTCTTCCTTAGGAATACCAGTACATTCCATGACTGCCATCTAAGTGCCTCTGCTATTGAAACCTGTGCCAACAAGCTGTTTGAGAGCTCTCCTTTTACTGGAGCACAGCTCATTTTGGCTCCACAAGCATGGGGGGAAATGGTGGCTCCAGAAAGGAGTTGTTGGCTCAGGGCACTCAGAATTAGGCAACACAGAACTCCCAGCTCCAAGACTGGTGAGATCAGAGTCGGCGGCCAAGGGTCCCCGACTTGTGCATGATCGCCCTCTAGTGGGAAGAGTGTGAAAATGCCAAGATTCGCCAAGAGTAAGGTGGGGTTGCTTTTCAGTTTGGAGAGGTGTAGACCAGGGGTCAGCAAACTCCTACTCGTGAGCCAAATCCCACTTGACGCCTGTTTTTGTATAGCCCAAAAGCTAAGGATAGTTTCTCATATTTTAAATGGTGGGAAAAAATCAAAGGAGGAATATTTCATGACGTGTGACAATTGTGTGAAATTCACATGTCCATAAATAAAGTTTTATTGCAGTACAGCCACACCCATTCATTGACATGTTGTCTCTGGCTGCGCTCTGTGCCATGACAGCAGAGTTGAGTAGCTGTGACAGAGACTGCATGGTCTGCAAATTTGGAAATACTTACCAACTGGTCCTTTATTGACAATGTTTCTTGATGTCTGGCCTGGAGTGTGAGCCAGGCGGAAGGGAAACTCTCTTGCTCAGAGCCCTTCCTTTAGTCCTTAACATCCATGCTCTGTTCCAGTTGCAAGGAGGCTGCCTCCTCGCTCAGTCACGGAATCCGATAGGAGCTCTGTCCGTAGAGAGGGGTGGAGACCCCAATTCTCACCTCTCTGCCCAAGAAGACCACACATAGGGAGACCCCAAGGCAACTTCTCTCACTGACTAAAGATCATTTCTAGCAAAGCCTAAGCAAACTGTACCAATGAGGCAGGTTCACAGGCAACATGGCATGGTGCAGAAATGACTGGGGCTATTTGGTGCACAGGTGACGGGCCGCTGCTCCCTTAAGGAGCCTATTCCATCAGCGTGAGAGCTGCCAGAGACCCGAACCCTCTGTTCCAGCCCAACTCCTCACCAATAAAGAAGACGATACCCAAAGAGGTAAAGAGGGGTGTCCAAGGTCACCCAACCACTCAATACGGAGAAGGACAAGTGCAGATCCTTCATTCTCCCTGCAGATCCCCAAAGCAGACCCCACTCAATTTCACCAATTTTATGGACTGTTCTCAATTCTAATAATAGAGTACTCCCATACTTTTGGAATTTAAAGACTTTTTTTTTTAAAAAAAGAGAAAGGTGATAATATATAATAATTTTTTTTTCCCAAAGGACCTTACTTGTCAAAAAAAAAAAGTTGGATGTCTCTATAGGACTATAATGTTAAAAAGAATTACTGGTCTATAAACCCCCAAACCACTTGCCGCCAAATAAAAGGCAAGATCCCATGAGCAACTGCTAGTGTGGTTCATTAATCTGTTGGTATATTTGTTCATTTATTGACTCAACAAATATTTATTGAGGCCCACTCTGAGCCTGGCCATATGAAAAGGAACTAAATTGCTTGTGCACCTAGGTGCCAGGCATCTCATTAACTGTTTTATATAAAGGATCTAATTTAATTTTCACAACTGCCACCCTGGAAGGTAGGTGGCATTATTCTCGTCTTGCAGACGAGGAGCTCAAGGTTCAGACTGGAGTAAAACTTGCCGAGTGACCCCAGCCAGGCATTAGCAGACTCCCAGGTCCCGCACTCTCTCTGTACCCCGTGCTTCCTTCTCATGCATAAACGGTTCAGAGTGATATGTGGGGAAGCCAAGTGAGAATGCAGCCAGGGTCGAGGGCCCAGGCAGCTGGAGCAGGGGGGGACTCACCATTGAGCAGCCAAGTGATTCGGGGCACCGGGGTCCCCTGCACCGAGCACTGCAGCACAAAGTCCTGGCCCTCAACGACAGTGCAGTCCTTCAGGACACTGGAGAATGAGGGGGCCGCCTCCATCACGGCCAGCCCTGTGAAGGCAGAGAACAGACAGGCCATCTCAGATCACAGCTGACCCGTGCTGTTGACTGACCGGAGGCTGACACCTCACTGCTCTGGGCGCCCAGGGCTTGCTTCTTTGGTGGCCTGGCTTTGCCTGACCCATCATCACACAGGGAAGCAGGCAGCGCCACTGAGGCAGAGACCTGGAGCCTGAGGCAAAGTCACTGGCAGGGGCTTTTTCACTGTCACAAGACACCCCAGGTCTGGGAGTGCTCAGGACGAGGCTGGCCTCTCCTCCGGGACACAAGTCCCTCCCCACTCCCTATCCTGTCTTGACTTTCATTATCCTGGAGCATCCGCAGAGCTCCTCCTTCCCCCTTTCTTGGCCCTATTCTACTTTCTGGTGTCTTTTATCGTCTTTGACGTGTCCCATCAGACGATGCACACATTTTTTTTCTTTATTTTAAAAATCCTTGGCCAAAATGTTTCATTAGATTGAAAATGTGGATAAAATAGATTTTTTAGGAAAACATAAATTGCCTAAGCTGACTCAAAGAACAATTTATAAATTAAAAAAACAGACTGGCAACCTCTATGATCTAATCACAGAAATATCCCCTTATGGTTTACTCAAGAGATATATGTACAAGGACGAACACTGAAACATTGTATGTAATAGCTAAAGACCCTGCACACTCTTGTGAATATCTTTTTCACTTGCAGAGACCACATGCCCATTGGTAAGGACATTTCAATTTTAAATTATTATAATTAATTTTTCCAATTCCAGGACAGAATCAAATGACAAGGACTTACATGGGTTCTAGTTTTCCAACCTAGGTCAGTGATTCAGAAGCACTGGGGGCCTAGGACAATGCATTACTCAGTCCCCCCATGATTCTGATGCACAATCTCACTGAGAACCACTGAGCTGAACTCTCCAGAAGCTTTCTAAATAGGTGAGTTGGGGAGTGTTTTGTAGTTTGGGGGCCATAATTAAGAGCAATAGGGATAGAAAATCTCTTCTACAACACCCAGAACATGCTGCAGAAGAGTCAAGGTGGCTGACAGCTGAGAAAAGGCAACTGGATTTGGTGATGAGAAGATATCTCACTGGTACTTTTCAAGAGGCTATTCCATACAGTGATGAGGGGAAAACCATATTATACAGCAAAGGTTTAAGGGCAAAGGCTAATATTCGAGGGCTTACCAGGTACTTTTCCAGAGGTGACAATGCCACGAGACTGCTATCTTTAGCTCGTTGTATAGATGAAGTTCATAATTTCCCATAGTCAAGCCCGATGGTGAAGCAAGGCTTTACACCCAGTTCTCTGACTTTACATCCACACTTCCTCTAGCCCCGAGCTCCCCTAGAGGGAGAGTAGCAGTGGGAGCACAGCTACAAGTCAGGATGTGGTGCATCTGAATGGGACTGGCACTGAGGGAAGGGATGCCAGCCTATCTGGACAGGTGGGGGGAGGCTCCACCTCCACCCCTTTGGACGGCATCGAATTCCCCCATTAGAGAAATGCCTTTGGGAGTCACTGAAAGCAATATGGGCTTTTGTGTCAGACCAACACGGGTTAGGAATATGCTATTTTTTACAAGGCACGGGACCTTGAACAAGTCACTGAACCTCACTACAGCTCAGTATTCTCATTTGGAAAATGGGTGTAACTCTATCTCGTGAGATTGTTGGGATAACTGAACGGGGCCATGCAAGTAAAGCTTTTAGCACGAAGTCTGGCACATTGAACAGGCTTTCGGTGGGGGATTAGCTGTTATTATCAGCTAATAACTGGAGACTGGAGTAGCACCAAGTTTTGGGGTAAAAGAGTGAGAGAGAGAACGTGGGAGCTTAAGGTTCACTGAAGCAGAAGGAAGTTTTTTTTTTCTTTTTAGTTGAGGGGAGAGCAGAGCACACCCGTAGGGAGGAGAAAGAGGCCTCTAGATAGGGGGACAGGGAGAGACTGAAGAAATAGTGGGAGAGTTAATCATTATTAGACCCGATCTTTGTGGGGATGGGAGGGATGGAAAGAGAAGTCTTGGTAAGGGAAACAGGCAGCTTTTCTGCAGCGATAGGAAGAAAGAGAGGAAGAGGCGTTAGACGACCGACATCTTGGTGAGGCCTTCTAGAGAACAGCTAAGGAGAAAAGCAGTCAAGCAGGGCTTCTGGAATGGCAGACTAAGGACTTCCATAAGTCTGCCCCTCCAGACGAGGAACAGGGACGCTGGCAAAAGGACTCAACACCCGCTTTCTCAGAACTCTGGAAATTACCCGAAGGCTTGCAGCATCCTGAGCAGCCTTCATTCTAAAACAAACACACACACAGCTGAATCCTGGTGAGCACAGCTAGCTTTGTGGCATGCCCAGTTTCCACCCCCTTGCCCAGCTCTGCGGTGGCTTTAAAACCCACAGCGTCTTTCACCCCCAACTTGCTGCAGGTACGGTCTCCACGCACAGCTTCCATTTAATAATAGTAGCTAACACTCCAACCAAAGCTTCTTGGTTTTTAACCTTTGGTGGACCCAATGTTAGGCGAGTCCCCCGCCCTGACACAGAGTCCTGGATGACGAAGCTCAGGTTCCCGACATGGGACCTCTGCCTACAGGCGCTCCCCCCTCCAAATGAATGGATACTATTCCTTGCGGAGGAATCCACAAAGGTAGTAAAATTCCCAATTAAGAAGTGAGTCAATGGTATACAGTGAAAAGCAAGACTACCTCTCACCCCTTCCTGGACCCCCAGTGTCTCTTCCTAGAGGTAACTTGTGGACCCTTCCAGAAATGTTTATGCACACACAAGCATCAGTTTGCTTTGTGGACACAGATTTTTTTTTCCTTTAACACAAACAGCATATGATACACACGGCTGTCTCTGCACTTGGCTTGTCCCCCGTACTCACATATCTCGGACGGGTTTCACTAGCAGGGTCTACAGGTCAGGCACATTCGTTCCCCTGGCTTCATGGCATCTTACTGTGTGAATGAACTAGTAAGCTCTTTTGTTTGAAACATTTATTATGGCAAATTTCAAACATACACAAAAGTAGAGAAAGCTGTATAGTGAATCATCATATCCCTGTTTCTCAACTTTCATAATGGCCAATCTCACTTCATCCATACCCGCCACTGAGTCCCACAACACATGGATTATATCTGAAGTAAATATCACAAATCATATCATTTCACCAGTAAATAACTCAGCTTATATCTCTAAAATATATGGACTTTGAAAAAAATCACCACGAGATCCACCATCACATCTTAAAAATAGCACTAACTCCTTTATACTGGATATCCTGTCAGTGCTCAAATTTTCCTGATGTTCTTACAAACAAAAATTTTTTAAGGTGTCTCCATCAGGATCCACGCAAAGTCCATGTATTGCAACTACTGGTGTCTCTTATGTGTCTTTTCATCTAAGTTTCCTGCAGTTTGTTCCTTCTTTCCTTTTGGCTTGCAATTTACTTGTTGAAAAAATAGGTGAAGGTTATTTGTCTCATAGAGTTTCCATCAGCCTGCAATGTGCTGTGGTTTAATAAGTTCCTCAACAGTATGACATGAGTCTAGGGTCCCTAAACACAGTTCTGTTACAGTAGTGAAAAAATATAGAAACAATCTAAATGGAAACAATAAGGCCATGCCTAAACATCATTCTATGAAATATTATAAGGCCATCACAAAGCATGCTTTTTTTTTTTTTTTTGCGGTACGCGGGCCTCTCACTGTTGTGGCCTCTCCCGTTGCGGAGCACAGGCTCCGGACGCACAGGCTCAGCGGCCATGGCTCACAGGCCCAGCCGGTCTGCGGCATGTGGGATCTTCCTGGACCGGGGCACGAACCCGTGTCCCCTGCATCGGCAGGTGGACTCTCAACCACTGCGCCACCAGGGAAGCCCCAAAGCATGCTTTTAAACGATATTAAAAAATATAGAACGATGCTTACGTAATGTGAGCAAATTAGAATAGCAAGCAGTATACAAACAGCACAAAGCTAAACGTGTTCTAAAAATATTAAACTATCATTTACTTCTGAGTCATAAGATTATATAGAGTGTTTACATTCCTCTCAATGAACATGCACTGCTTTTATAAACAGACACTATAACGAGCACAAAAGATGTGGCCCTCACATCACCTCACATCACTCTCGGTGTGTCGATCTGGTTCTCTGTGAGACTTGGCAGCCCACAAGCTGGGCTGAGCCTGGGGCCTGGGCATGTTTATTCTGAGGTGATTCGGATGCGAACTCCTGATCAGGAATCACTGTCCTGGAGCAGTGACTCTGGCCTTGGCCGGTGGGTGGGGGCGATGTTTCTGTTGGGTGGTACACCCTGGGCAGGGGGCTGCAGGAGGTGACGCTTGTGCGGTGTGTGAAGCACCCCACAGAGGTCCTCCCTCAGGGAACCCAGGGTGACCTGGAGGAATGTACTCACTTTTCACCAGGAGGGTCCAGCCACAGGACACCCGGCCCCGGACATTGGTGGCCGTGCAGCTGTAGTTCCCGCTGTCCCTGGCCCGGGCTCTCAGGAGGCAGAGGTAATGGGTCCCCCCAGCTTCATACACCTCGATGGTGCCTTCTCTTCTCCTCAAGGGGGCCCCGTCCAGGAACCAGGTCACTTCAGGCTTCGGGATCCCTGAAACTACAGGGCCAGGTGGAGGACGGGAGGCCCCCGAGAGCACGCTGGACTTGTGGGGCGCAGGTAGGGGTGGAGAGGCTGAGCCGGAGGGCAGAGCCCAGTCCCGTGTGCGGCCGCCCTCCCGCTTCAACCTGCTTTCTTACCCCTCCACCCCACATCCCAAGATGGAGGCAGGGTCCCTGGGGAGGAAGGCTACAAGGTGATAAGCTAGGATTCCAGGTCAGCCAGAGGGAGGAAAGAGGAGGGGCCCCTGCGGCTTGTGTGCGGTGGAGATGGTGGTGATGGGTTTCCCGCGGAGGGTGGTGAGAATTAGGGCTCAGGGTCAGTGCTGTCTCTAACCATGAACAATGGGTCACTGCTAGGAGTTTCTCCAGAACAAGAGACATGACGAGATTGAGTCCTTCCGGAGGGGAGACCCCTGTAAGGTGCTTCCTGGGGTCGGGGGATACAGGAGACTCTGACCACTGAGCGGAAGGACGGGAGTGGCCCCCCGGGGGCTAAGTGTGGGCACCAGCGGCCTCAGGCAGCTCTACTCACCCTCGCATCTGAACTTGACCAGCTGGTCCTCACTGACTTCCTGGCTTTGGGGCTTGGTCTCAAATTTGGGGAATGTTGTGTCCCCCTGGCCCTCCGTGGGGACCTTCCTGGTAGCAACCTGGCCCACAGTGTCTTGGCTTCCCAGGCCACACTGCCTGGCATGGAGGGCGGCTGGAGGGCGAGCAGCTGGCTTCTCCCTCTCTTCTCTGGAAGGAGACGGGGCACCCGAGACTGGCACTCTCGGTGCCAGCTGCACTTTCGCGGCCTGCAGGGTGATGGTGCTGGAAGTCTTCTGCAGGACGGGGGTCCTCAGGGCCTTTCCGGGCGAGTCCCCCACTGGCTCCGGCTCAGATTCCCTCAGGGGCTGAGGCTGGCTCCCCGTGGCCCAGGCAGGGGAGCCACCTCTCTGGATGCTGGAGCAGTTCTTACTCTCAGCTGCAGCCTCCAAGCCATCCAGTTTCAGCCCCTGAGCGACTCCATTGGTCACTTCCTTCCTGATGTCTGAACTGGCCACCTTTGTTCCTCTCACAAGCGACCTGTTTGGTGGGTTGCGTGGCGGGGGACAGTGGGGCAGAAGAAGAAATAGAACAATCATCTGGTTATGCATTACAAGCCCAGACTCCAGGGATTACAAAAGCCTACAGATCAAGACAGAGTAAGAGCCGATGTCTTTCTATGCAGTTTGCTCAGTTTCCAGGCAGAAAACAAGCAGCCATTCTTCAAACCCATCCCTAGCCCAGTGTTCTATCCACACTTATTACATCTGCCCTTTTTCTCTTCTCCACGAGCCCCGACCTGGTTCGAACACGCGATGTCCCCTGTCCACGCTGGCCCTAACCCAAGTTCCACGTAGCACGCACCGTCCATCTTTTAAAAACATAAATTGAATGACATTTTAAGCTTAAGAATTTCCAACAGCTTTTCCACTCGATTAAGAGTAAAACTGAGCTGTTCAAGACGGCCTGCAGGGATGCCATGTGGGAGGTGGCTCTGCGTGGACGCCCCCCCGCCCAAGACACTGTCTCCAGTGCCTACCAGGCTGCAGCCCCTCAGGGTTCTCTGGCCCCCAGGCTCCCTCTCAACTCACCACTTTCACACCTGCAACACCTCTGTTTGGAACACTTTCTCCCTGGGCTTTTCTTCTCCTAGCTCATACTACTCCTCACAGGCCTGGGCTCCAACATCAAGCTTTCGAAGAGGGGTCCTCTGACACTCTACTCCAAACGAGCGCTTCTCGCACTTATGCTTAGCGCTCATGTTTTGTGTGGCTCTGCTTAAGGCCCTTCTCTACACCAGACAGCTCGCCATGCCTACCCAGCATCTAGCACAGAGCCTCACGCTCAGGAAAGGAAGCTCTCCCGGTGAAGACGTGCTGGGTGAGCAAGTAGATTCTGGCCTTGAACGTGGAGGGCATCCTTGCAGAGCAGTGCCCTTCCTAATGACAGCTAACTAGGAAAGACACTGAGCAGGGTCTTCAAGAGTCCCGATGCTGATGGCAAGCCTGACACAGGATCTGGACAGCAAATTTCAATAGAATAAAACTAAACACCCCAAATAAAACAGTGCCTCCTAAACAGTCAGTTCTCCCCCCTACATGGTGACTCAGAAATTCAGGGCGTTTCTTGATGACGAGCCCTCTTTTCTCTCAGGGCGTTTCAAGATGGAAACATGATGATCACAAAGCCTTCACATACCTATTGGCAATGTCCAAGCCTGGAAAAAGGGAGAAGGTAGAAGGACCGTTAGTGGAATGTTTTATACACCAAGAACAGCAAGTGACACGACAACCATCTCTTGTTTATGACAGAGTTTGGCTTCCCAAACTCTCACTTTCCCCATCACCTATGGTCCTCCCTCCCTCTCTCCTTTCAGCTTCCCTGGTCCTGAACTTCTTGGGTTAATCTGATAAACTCCTCTGAGCCCTGGAGACACTGTTAAGCTTCCAGCACTGCCCTGGGACCTTTATGGCAGGCTCTGCTGCCCCGCCCTGGGCACTGGAGCTGCCTGTTCTCTAGCCCACAGAAGGAAACAAACACTACTCTACTGACAACTTCAAACCCAGAAAGTTTAACTTGCATGTGGCCCTCAAAAAGAAACCCCCAGTGATCATTTTTGACAAATACCTGCTTCATTTTAAAGTATACAGAGAAAGTGTAATTTTATTCAGTTCTTCAAAGAAAAAACATACAATTACTAGATATGTTTTTCTTGCCACACGATTTTAAAACATTTTTATCACGGAAAATTACAAAATATACAATAGTACAGAGAAGGATATAACAAACACTGAAAGCCTACACCCAGATTAGGGAAATATCAACCTTTTGCCAATCTTATCTATCCCTTTTTGTTTTGGTTATTTGAGGGGCTTTTTCTGGGAATATTTTCAAACAAAATGTCATTAAGTGCTTCAGAAGGAGACAGTTCTTTAATTCAGTGCCAGGGCAAGTAAAGGGAGAGGGACTAAAACACTTCTCCAGATGACTAACAGCAGGTCCTGAGCCTGTAGTGAGTTGTGAAGCCAAATGCTATGGCCAGGACCAGGGTTTTTTCTTTTTCTTTTTTTAAAATTGCCAACGTTTTCTTATGTGGTAGTCCTACACTTTATTTATTTTTAAATATTCATTTATTTATTTATTTATTGTGGCTGCACCAGGTCTTAGCTGCGGCACGCAGGATCTATTTTTTTTTTTTAGTTTCAGCATGTGGGATCTAGTTCCCCAACCAGGGATCGAACCCGGGTCCCCTGCATTGGGAGCATGGAGTCTTACCCACTGGACCACCAGGAAAGTCCCCAGGGTTTTTCCTTTTAATGGTGTAGAATGGAAGAGAAAATGCCAGCATGTACTGTACATACTACTACTCAGGATTGTTTCATAAAACTTGTTTTAGTTAAATCTCTCTCTCTCTCTCTCTCTCTCTCCATCTATCTATCTGTCTATTTATCTATCTATCTATCTATCTCCTGGGCTGCAATGTAGAATAAGTTTGTTTCTGTGGGTAGCGAACACACTTGGGCCAAAAATGTACAGAAAGCTAGAAGGGGTATTTTCTGAGAAAGGAAAGAGACGGGGAAGAGGAAGATCAAAGAAATGAGGGTAAGAAAGGAGGAGAGAGTAAGGTCGCTTCCCTCCCAGATCCCCAAATCCCACCCCGTTCAAGGTTCCCGCTAGAATGAAGTGACGTCAATCCCCTTCCCCCTCCACACACTCTGGCTTCCCCAGGCTGGACTTGGCAGAACCAAGGGGAATGTAAGGGAGAGGCGTATTCAAAGAGATTTCAAGAGAAGAGTTTACTGGGGCTGATGACTACAGCAAGAAGAGACAGGAGTCATAGGCGATGCTGAAATGCCCAGTCTGGTGGGAAGCAAAGAGTTACATTGAGGGAGCACCTGATCTGAACGACAGGATGGATGACAAGATCAATTTCAGGCAGGTTAAATCTGAGGTGATGGCAAGACATTAGCAACGCCCACTCTTCCAAAAGGCAATTAGAGATGTAAATAAAAAAGGAGTCTGGGCCTTCTCTGGTGGCGCAGCGGTTGAGAGTCCGCCTGCCGATGCAGGGGACACGGGTTCGTGCCCCGGTCCGGGAGGATCCCACATGCCGTGGAGCGGCTGGGCCCGTGAGCCATGGCCGCTGAGCCTGCGCGTCCGGAGCCTGTGCTCTGCAATGGGAGAGGCCACAGCAGTGAGAGGCCCGCGTACCGCAAAAAAAAAAAAAAAAAAAAAGGAGTCTGAGCAAGAAGGAAAAACTGAACACAGGTGTGCAGACACATGTGAAGCATCTTCCTCCATGGCCGTGTCTGTGCTACCCTTTCTTCTGATTCAAGACCCTGCCCCTGGGGAGGGACACATGAGTAGGTAAGTGCGACACGTGTCACACACAGACACGTAATGAGCAAGCAGCTCCTTCTAGGAGGGTAGGGACTCCAGGAAGGGACAGTCCGGCACTAGCCCTCCCACCGCCTGATACCTTGGATGGAGAGCTCAGCAGACATGGAGGCCTTCCCTGACCCGTTCACCACCAGGCACGTGTACACTCCCACATCATCTTGGTTGACCTCGTGGATTTCCAGGACTTGCATCCCATTCTTCTCAGACATAGACACACGGGAACTGGGCTGCAGGGGAACATCTCCCTGGGGATGGCATAGGCAGCTTGGTCAGAGAAACTGCTCACCTTTTGACTCTGTCCTACCTGCTGTCAATCCAGGTGGGACAGACACCAGGCATGCACAGCAGGGCCCTCTGCTCTGGGCTCTGTCAACATGCTTGGCGAGCAGCCTGAGGGCAACCCAAGGGTCCTGACTCGAGGAGCATGGATGCGCTGTGGTGTTCGGTCCAGCTGAGGGCAGGTGTATGGAACCTGTTTCGAAGGAGCCCTAGTGTGAGGCGGGAAATCCTATATTCCTCACTTTAGTTCTCCTCTGTCTTCCTCTTCCTTTTACTGATGTTCCAGGGTCAGTACAGGAGAATCAGGAATCAGGGAAAAGGCATCCTGTCACTCATTTTTATACAGGAGTTCCGTCTGTGAAAAAGCTCCTCTCCCTGGCCTTGACCCCCAGAGCTCCTCATTGCCCTGTTAACATGGGCTGCCCCCGGCCACTGCTGCCTCCTCTTCCCCCTCCCCCACCCCCCCACCTCTGTCTTCACATTGTTCAGCCCTGAATGATTTATAAAGCACTCCCACGTGGAGCCTCCCAACAGTATTTGGAGGTAGGTGGGATCATCTCTGCCTCATAGATAAGGAAACCGGGGTTCTAAGAGATCAAATGCTTTGCCCAGCATCTCATGCTTTGTCAATCAGGGAGCTGTGCCTTGAAATCAGCCCCAGACTTCAGACTCCACTCTCTTGACATGGTCAGGTCTGTTTTGACTCGGAAGTTTTATACTGTTTTGTGAGCGTGTGGATTACGGGACATCGTGGGCTGAGTAACACAGGGAGAGTGTGCAAACAGGGGCAAGAACCGGCACGGCTACCAAACACATGAGAACCTCAAGGACGCTCTACAGTTGAAGTGGAAGGGACTGATTGGGAAGACCGACTCCCCGCAGTCCAGGGATCTAACCCAGAGTCAGGGCAGACAAAACCTCACCTTGAGCCAGGAGACCTGTGGCTGGGGCCGGCCAGTGATCTTGCAGGAGAATCGCCCCATCTGTCCTTCTTTGACCACCGCTCGGCCCAGCTTAGTAGCAAACTTTGGTGGGCATTCTCCCCAGATGCTGGGACGGGCCTCCACCGCAGGGGCTGCAAATCTGTCCCTGTAAAGAAATCAGCAGAGAATCTACAGCAATGCAGATGCTTTTCTCTCTGTCCCCACCCAAGTTACTTAAGTTGGGCTCAGAAATCAGCAAAGGGCAACCTTCCCAATTCTGTGCCTCAAACACATGTCTGAAAAGATCTGTGGCACCGAAACCGATTGCCTCCACCTCCTGAGCGTGCAGCCAGCCTTCAGTCACTAGCCTCCCGTGAAGTTAGGTATGCTTGAATTCTACCGAGGTCTGGCCAAAGCCCAGCTTTGGCCCACAGACTGTGATCAGAAAGCAGAAACACCATGTGCCGTTTCTAGGCTGGACCCATCAAAACCTCCTGTGCTATTCTCCACAGCCTCTCTTGCCCACTCTTCTGGCTGGATGCAGAGTCCTGCTGAGGCTCCGAGGCCTAGGAGACGATGGAGCCACAGAACAAAAGGAGCCTGGGTCCCTGAAAGATCATAGGAAGGTTTTCCACCTGTGCAAGAATATGTGCACTGACTTTGCTTGAGTAAGAAATCACCTTTCCCTGTGTCGAGCCATTGCAATCTGGGGGCTTGCCTGTTACAGCAGCCACTGTTCCTTACCCTCACCAATTGAGGCTTACTTGCCATACGAAATTCACATACTGACTGCCCCTTGTAAGTCTGCTTGTTTAAGTCTTCTGACTATTTGCCTTGGTTGTTAGGGACTCCTGCAGACTCTGGCCACATAACCCACTTGCATTTAGCAACTGGACTCGTCAAAGGGGTATCCATAGAGGCCTCCAGGTCAGGAGATGCGTGTGACTGACACATCACACCACAATAGGCTCCCGCTTTAGTCATCACAACCCAAGATGTTTGAGAAGACTTGCTCCCCAGGCTGTTCTGCCAAGGCCTCAGGAAACGCCAGTGACCTTACGCTGGGTTGGACATCCTGGAACTTACCCCAAGGCTTTGGAAACAAGAGGCTGACCGTGCTTCTTCACAAAGCCCCCTGCAAGTAGGAAACAAAGAGAAAGAGGCTTGAAAAGTCCGGTCTGAGCCACACACTGGGAGCAACAAAAGCCAGAAAGAGTCAGCGGGGGCGGGGCGCGGATAATGACGGAACAGTTCACCCTGACCGAGCCCATACTGGGTCAGGCTCTATGGTGGGCGCTTTACATGCGTCGTCGCACGGATTTCCTGCAATACTTTAAGGAGGCTGGTATTACAACATCCTTCTATTTTTTTAAACGGGTGAGAAAAAATGAGATTCGGAGACATAAAGTCGCCCAGTTGAGTCACAGAGCCAGTAATGGTACAGGAAAGCATCCCGGTTTACCTATTCTAGAACACTCCACCATTCTGCTGAGTGGTTATATGCCCCTGGACCTTCCACTTGGGGATGATCTGTGGCGATCAGGACCTCTCCAGAAAAGGAGCCAGTTGAACGGACAGGGGAGATGCACATGCATCTCTCTTACTACATCTACTCCTTTTTGACCCAATCACCACGCCACCCTTCCACTTAAAGCCCAGCAAACAGCAGGGTCTGTCCCGCTGGAATGGAGCAGATCACAGGAGACAAGCTCCAGAGCAGCCAGCACCTCCCAGAACCTGTACCAGCGGGACGCTGGGCACTGCCAGTCCTGGGTGAGGGGCTGCTGTGCTGGGAGGGAAGCAGTTAAACAGCAGACTGTGCAAGGCGGCTGGGCTCAGCTCCTTCACCCAACTGCGGCTTCACCCAACGTGACCAGGAGGTGACTATACAGCAGTGGGGTGTTTTTGAGGAATGGGGAGGGGGAGAGGAGGGCATTTTTGAGATAACAATCAGCCTGGAAGCTGTTCTCTTTCTGAGACACACTGGGAATGTTTTTGTTTTTGTTTTTTTTTGGCGGTATGCGGGCCTCTCACTGTTGTGGCCTCTCCCGTTGCGGAGCACAGGCTCCGGACGCACAGGCTCAGCGGCCATGGCTCACGGGCCCAGCCGCTCCGCGGCATGTGGGATCTTCCCGGACCGGGGCACAAACCCGCGTCCCCTGCATCGGCAGGCGGACTCTCAACCACTGCGCCACCAGGGAAGCCCGGGAATGTTTATTAAACTCCACCCAAGGCACGCATGGGAAGGGTAGAAGTCATTCCCTGATATCGGCAGGCAGCTGTAATGGGAGATCTGCAGGGTGTCTCCCGGAAAAGGGTAAACTTCCTTAAATTCCAGCGCTGATCACATCTATGTGAATGCATAGGAACATCGGAATGGAAGGTGAAGGTCATGGCTGAGTACCTCCCTCAGCCATATCTGGTTGAAGGTTATACTAGGACCTTAGTGGAAAAGGGTTAATAACAACGCCTGCCTCACATGTAAGCTGTGATGCCACATGGGTTGACACTTGCTGTACCTGCATTCTGCTTAACATAACTATTTAGTGAGCCGTGTACAGTTTTCATCCCATAATGTGGGTTTAGTTCTTGTCATTCAATTCTCTGTTCAAGGTTAAAAGAATTTATACGCTGATAAAAGGAGAGACCTGCTCTGGGAAGGCCCAACTGACAACTGCAGTCAAGATGCTGGGGTCCCTCGGACACCGCTGGAGGAAGTGCTTTTAGAAGGTATTTGAGCAAATGAGAATCATCAGCTTTAAAGATGCTCTGCTCTTAGATCAGCATCTTCCTTTCTGTCTCTCCAGTTAAAGGAAACGATGCTAAAAGTAGGAAAGAAAGTTTACAAAGCTACTCACTTTGGTCTTGTTTGTAGTAGTAAATATTGGAAACAACATAAATGTCACACAGTAGGGAGACAATAAGTGGCTTAGTAAAATGTACAATTAGACATCGTATTCTGCCACCAAATTATGTTTAAGAATATATGAAACATGCAGAAATATGTTAAAAATATTATATCATTTGCTCTTCAGCACACTCCAGCTGGGCTGTGATGCTCTCCACTCCACGGAGCTCCATTCCGACCACCATCTTGCCAAACCCAGTGGTTAATCCTCTGACAATCTCACTCAGTAGCACCTGACAGCAGGGGCCACTCCTCTCCAAAGCACTTTCTCCTCCAGACTCTCCTGCTTTTACCAGGTTGCCTATTCTTTCCTCAACCTCCTTCTCTTCTGGAACTTTATCTCTGAGAGCACCCTAGGGCTGAGTCTTGGGTCCTCTCCTCAGCGCTATGGACTCTTCCCCGGGGGGGTCTTAGTCCTATAGCTTTAAATAATATCCATAATAACTCCCAAGCCATACTCCCACCAGAACTTTTTATTCCTCAGAAGTATCCAGGCCAGTGCCCAGCACATAGTAGGTATTCAAATATTTGTTAAACGAATGAATTTTATGAAAAAAGAGCAGCATGCAAAATTTTCTATTCAATGTGATCATAATCAGGTAAAAATAAGATAAAATACCCAAACATAGTGAAACAACCAGAAGAAAATATATCAAAACGTAATCGCCTCTTATACATGCTCTATCCCACAGCATTCGGCACACACCAATCACTAAGACTCTCATCTAAAATATCCAGGTACCATTCACTGCACTTATCATGCTACTGTACCACTCATTTCACATTGGGGTAAAGATCTGATAAACATTAGACTGGTCAATAGATAACCAACAAGGACCTACTGTATAGCACAAGGAACTACACTCAGTATTCTGTAATAACCTATAAGGGAAAAGAACCTGAAAAGGAATATGTGTACATATAACTGAATCACTGTGCTGTACACCTGAAACCAACACGATACTGTAAATCAACTATACTTTAATAAAAATAAATAATTAATTTAAAAAATTAGACTGATCAACAGATGAATGGATAAACAATATAAGGTCTATCTATACAATTAAATATTATTCAGCCATGCAGAGAAATAATGATACATGCTACAACAAAGATTAACTCTGACAATTTTTGCTAAGTGAAAAAAAGCCAGACACACAAAAAATGTATGATTCCATTCATATGAAATGTTCTGAAGCGGCAAATCCACAGAGACAGAAGGCAGATTGAGTGGTTGCCGGGGGCTGGGGGAGGGGGGAGTGGAGTGACTGCTCAATGGGTGTGGGGTTTCTGTTTGGGGTGATGAAAGGTTCTGGGGCTAGACAGTGGTGAGGGCTGCACACCATTGTGAATGTACTTAATGCCATTGAGTTGCACGCTTTAAAAGGGTTAAAATGGCAAATTTTATGTAATATGTATTTTATCACAATAAAAAAATTATACTAAGAATCTTTAAAACTCTTGGGAGCTAAATGTCTTAATCCAAAGGTTAAAATTCCTCTACTCCTTAAAAGATAGAGCAAAAATATGGCATTTCCTCAAAGAATACCAAAAGTGTGCTGTTTGGAGGTACTTCTGTATCACAGTAAGAGCAGTTTATGGTACAATCCAAAGGTAACATATAAAGCAGTCAGCTAAAAATGGAATTGAGGAATGCTCATCTTTTTTTTTTTTTTTTTGCAGTACACGGGACTCTCACTGCTGTGGCCTCTCTTGTTGTGGAGCACAGGCTCCCGACGCGCAGGCTCAGTGGCCATAGATCACGGGCCCAGCCGCCCCGCGGCATGTGGGATCTTCCCAGACCGGGGCACGAACCCGTGTCCCCTGCATCGGCAGGCGGACTCTCAACCACTGCGCCACCAGGGAAGCCTGAGGAATGCTCATCTTAATGTGTGTCAACACCAGAGACATACATCAAAGCAAACAGAGAATTGGGGCTAAAATAGCTAATAGGCAAAAATTTGAGGTTGCAAATTGTCAGATAAGGCAAAATTAATTTTGTGAATGTATGAAAATCTGGCAGAACAACAGGGCTATGTAGAAAAATCAGTGGAAAGGGGATTAAGGTAGAAATGCCCAAAATAGAAGAGTAGGTTAAGAGAATTAGTGAAGACAGGATCGAGTTAGTGAGAGGGAAAAAAAGGCCAAGGCACCAAAGGTATTTAAACAGTCATCTCAGATTTTTCAAGAATGAGTAAAAGAGGATGCTAGCAGGTTTTAGGAATGAAAAGTTCCATAGTGGAGGTACTAAGCACACTTTGTCAAAGACTGAGTAGACACAGAGAATGCTGCTGAAAGGGGAATAATGTGATCATGATGGTAAGAAGAAGACATACTTCTAAAAAGGTGCGATGATATAATTTATCATCCAAACAGAGACTCTGGACACTGAAAGGGGCATAATTAATAATTCTGCCCGGACAACAGGAGTAAAATCAGGACTGTTCCAGGCAAACCAGGGAGCAGTCACCCCACTTGCAGGCAACTTCAAAGGAGATTTTAAGGACTGCTTAAAATAGTGGTTCTTCACTCAATCAGAACAAATACCCACTTTTTATAACATGTATTTAGCAATGTCCCCTGTGCCATGTTGAATCAATATTGGCCGCTAACCATCCGTATATATAATTTCAAAAAGAAAACAAATGTAAAGCCCTGACTGAAATGTTAAGGAGAAACAAAAGGAAAGGGAAGTATAGTAATGTTTATTTCAATATGGAATTTCAATATTTCGATAGTGTACATCAATAGATGTTCAAGCATGTCTATTTCAATGTAAATGCCCAAGCACTTTAGAAGACATAATGAAATAGATGCCTGCACTGACTCATATGCATGTTTGGATCTGAAGGTGAATGATCAAAAAACACACTGTACAAGTAGTCACGGAAATGAAGGAACACAGGTATACAGGTGGACGCTAGAATAAAAAGTAGTGTTAGCAATGTTATATGTCAATTATATCTCAATAAAGAGAAAAAAAGAAAAAATTAGTAAAGAGTCGTGTTAGGATAAATAACAGAGAAGACATTATATAACAAAGAAAGAATGAAACCTTAAAAGAAGATAACACAGCAAGACAAGTTACAGACCCCTGAAGTAGAGAAAATGGGGGAAAAAATGACTATAAGTGTGGTGTCAAAACAATTTTCTGCTGTATGACATGGGATCCTTGAGACCTCATCTGTACTAAAACACTGATTCGGTCCCTATTATGCATAAGGCATTGGTTAGAGCTTCAGCAAGTAGACTGATGTGTGTAATAAAAGCTAGCATAAAACTTGAGCCTTAAGAGAAAAGCAAAGTGCTTCAAAGATGGGGGAGGGGACACCCCAGAGCAGGGCCTATTGAAGATCTTGAGTTTCAGTTTAAAGGTGGATCATTGGAGGATTCGAAGGGAGGGAATGATAAAATCCCATCTGAATTCTTTGAAAGATATTTTCAGCAGCAATGCGGAGATTAGAGTGGGGTATGGGTAGAACTGGGGAGACCATTTGGAAATCTGTGCAACAGGACGGAGTGGATAGGACCACGATGGTGGCAGTGGGGACAAATGAGAACTGGCACAGCAGGATCTGGTGACTGACCAGGGAAGCGGAGGGAGGGAGCACTTGAGGATGACGAGGTGGCTGGGCTGCCCTGCTTCCAAAGGAGGTTTGGGTTATCACCTGTCAAGGTTTCAGCTGTGTCTTCCAGAGGGCGCTAAAGTCCTAACCATAAATGTTAATGCACCTCGGCCAGGGGTTGCCTGTCATTGTGTAAATGGGGGCCTCACCCTATATAAACAGTTCACTCTACAGCCTCCACTCAGGCAGGGAGCTCTGGAGGTCACTGCCACAGTCCACGTTCACTGGAATGTACACATGTACATTATTCTTACACTATGACACTCAATAACAAATACAGTTGACCCTTGAAGAACACGGTGGTTAGGGATGCCAACCCCGTGCAGTGGAAAATCCACGTACTCTATCTCTGCCTCAAAAATGAAGGAATTCATACATGGCTCACCCAAGGGCAGGAAGCTGAAGCTGTTCTGCAGAATCAGGACTCAAACCCTAGTTCTTTTGATTCTGCATATTGTGATCTCTAATTGAACACAAACTTCCTCCCACACTAAGTTAATTTAAATATCTGTAAAATGAAAATACAGGTACTCTATTTATTGAAAAAAAATCCATATATAAGTGGACTCATGCAGTTCAAAACTGTTATTCAAAGGTCAACCATACATCCTTGCGTAGAGGCTAAGGAGGTTATCCCAGGGCGCCTAGTAGACATTTCAGGAGTTCTATTTGGGTCCCCAGGAAACTGATGCACTAAAGAACCAGTTCTTCCTCAGGGGGTTGAAATAAAATATCCACCACTTAGAAGACAAATTACTTCCTGGTCACTGATGGATAAGGTAGTCATATATCCTACCCAATGAGTTCAAAGGAGTAGTGACACGAAGTTTTGTTTTGGAGGGGGGCATAGTTGAATAAATTGTGGCCAGCGATCTCTCAATTGTCTTACATAAGTGCTCTGAAGAGGAATTTAGCTCCTCTGCAGAGACAAAATAGCTGTTTTCCTTAGAGTCTTCTTTCTGAGGCCAAGGAGCACAGGCATGCCAGCTCACTTCTCAAGAGTCACTTTCCACTGTGATTCCCTCCCGAAACACCAAGCCAAGTAGCAGGTATTCCCTTCAGTACTTAAGTCATAAAGACTGATCTTGTGTCAATTTATCAGGAAGGAAACCAAGAGAAATTTACCTCTGGTTTGAGCCGCTCCCCGCTTGTGGGTCTGATGTGGTAGGAGTCATCTGGCTGTGGCTACTGTACAGGTGTCTGATCAGAAGCCACCCAGTGAGCAAGTGCAGCATAGGGGAAGGTTATTTTAAGCATGGTTCTGGAGAAAGTCATTGTACTAATAAGCAACCCATTTTTGTTGGGGATCATGCAGAGTGATGGTGTATCAAAGACTAATGGAACACATGAAAAATCTGTGATCGTAATCCTTGTAGTAAACCCATGTGTTCAGAAAAATAAAGGTAAAGTTAAAAAGATTCATGAAGCAAAGCAAGCACATAGTAGGTCTGTCCCTCAAGCTGTGGCTAAGAGCAGCAGTTCATCTGGAGAGCTACATGCCGTAGGAAAATGGAAAAGCAACAATTCAGGGCAGAATCGTCCACTCATACTCTGGAACGGATATGACTCTAAAAACCGCCTCGCCTCGTGCTCCAGACCTCCCACAGGCTCCTCCCAATCTGTCCTTCAGCTTTATTTCCCACTACTCTCTGCTCCTGCCCGTCTACTCACCCCACCCTCCACCCCAGGCCCTAACTCTTAACCACTTTCCTCTCATCCCCAGCATCAGAATCATAATCTGCCATCCCAATCTCACTCGCTCTGTCCGGGCTAGCCAAGCCCCGCCTCCTCCAAGAAGATACCGCAGACCATTTCAGCCTCCAGATGTCTCGTCCTCCTCTACGTTTACAGAGCGGAAGCGCCAATCATTTGGCAAACAAACCTGTGCTGCCTTGGGGTTGTGCTTTTACTTAGCTTTCAATGTGTCTACGTCTTAGCTGACCAACCAGGTTCTTGCAGAAAGGACCTGACAAAGCATTCATCTCCCACACGGCACCGCACAAAGCCAGCACTTCCTAAATGCAGCCTGATGTTGTTGCTTAATTGCAACATAACAATGAAATATGAGGTCAAGAAAGTCTCTTGAGAGCAATAACCAAGTCTTGCTGCTCTTAGATCCCAGCACAAAGTTAGCACATGCAATGAGGTCTGATGAATGAAGAAGAGGCTAGAACTACAAGCAACTGGGAAAGGTCTGGGGGTGGAGATGGGAGAAATGGGTAGAGGAGTTAGAGATGGGAAGAAAAGATGGCAGCTGGGCCAGCCAGGGGTACTGGCGTGTATTTTGGAGGGAAAAAGAGGCAAAGTGAAACTGGAAGGTGAAAACAAAAGAGGGAAGGGAGAAGGAGATTTGGAAGGCATGCTTCCAGAACAGAATGGGACCAAGTCATTTGTCATCTAACTCTTCCGTGTAGCAAATAAGTGAGGCAGTCTTGACACACAACTGTTTCACGGCAAAGAGACTGGAGGGGCAAAAAGAATCATCTTTATCTCTACCATATTTATATTTTTCCCATTGATGAGACAGAAAAGGACAAGAACTCAGAACATTTTAATATTCTGACTGGGTAAGAAAAAAAATAGGGCATATGCCCCTACAGAAAGAAGAGTCATCAGCGAGTATAACAGACTGAAAAGAGTTTATAAAGAATACAAATGGGAAATATAATTACAGGTCTTTAAGAAGGTAGAAAATTTAGGTAAAAGAAGACAGTACAAAAGAAGAGAACAACAAAACAAAAGGAGAATCACGAAAGACGTTCTTGAGGAATACAATAATTTAAAACTCAGCCATTGTAAATAGACATGGGCTCAAATATATAATGTCATCAATTCAATCCAATGTGAAAATAAAGGGATCTGAGAAGTCTGACCCTGGAAAAGGGTAGTAGCAAAAGACATGGCGCAGAAGCATTTCCTACAAATTCAAAATCACCAGAGAATGCTGGTGCCAGCAGCACCAGAATAGCTTGGCTAGCGGTCACTGAGGCCAGTCTTCTCCCTTAAATCCCATGACATGGGGTCACTCTCCTTTCTGCCGCCACATTCTAGGTGGCCTGGCACCTGGCTCTCTTTTGCTCGCATGGTCAGGGAGCACTTAATTCTATTGCAAAAGTGATATTTGTTACCTATTTATAGTCTCTCTTTCCCCATTGGAAGTAAACTCCAAGGGGGCAGACAGCCTGTCTGAATTGGGCCTGACACAGAGAGAAACAGAGTGGTGAACGAGGCAATGGATAGAGGGATGCACTCTTTGCTTGTGTGAGACATTCCAAGATGAGGGGACATGTCTTTGCTTTTCCACAGAGACAAAAGTGGCAGCCTCAGAACCTATCACCTACAGGGGAGGGAGCTGGGGGAAGAATCACCCAGGAATGGAGGTGAAGGAGGAGGAATTTGCATGAAGGATAGTGCACTTAATAGAGAAGAAAGAGTGATGGTCAAGGCTGGATCCAGAAAGGAGGGAGGAAACAGGTCTTTGACTACCCCCCACCTCCATTTATTCATTTCAAAGAAAACTCCCAAGAGGAAGGAGCCCCTGGCCGAATCTATTCCCCAGCGAACACATATTCACTATTTTTAAAGTTCTTTTTTCAGTTGTTCATTGCACTCTTAGGCGGAGTCGTTAATGGCTTGGAATTTATTTTTCAGAGACGAAAATAAACTTTATCCACTTCCTCTGAAACTATCGCTCTCCACTCTCTTGCTACTCTTCTTCCCCTAGATAAGCCCTTATTTCTCAACATCATCTTTAAAGCTTTACTCACTGCCCAGTGCACCAGACATGTTGATCATGACTAGAGTAACCATGCAATTTATTATCCAAACTGGGACTCTTTTGAAAGTCAAAGGAGGCTCTATTTATAATTACATTGGTAGAGCAGGCATGCTGGGATGAATGGTCACCCTAAGGACACTTGCTGT
The DNA here is from genome assembly GCF_949987515.2 of Delphinus delphis. NCBI lineage: Eukaryota > Metazoa > Chordata > Mammalia > Artiodactyla > Delphinidae > Delphinus > Delphinus delphis. The sequence goes on from NC_082686.1 coordinate 68,925,323, forward strand.
GACCATGGGTCTGCAAAAGGGCAACCACTTGCCCAAACGCTCACATTTGAGAATCATTTGTACTAGGAAAAATATATCACATCTGTAACTGAATCCTTCCTTGCTACTCCAAGTGTGACCTGTGGACCAGCAGCACGGGCACCCCCAGGGGCTGGTTAGAAGTGCAGACACTTGGGCCCTACTCTAGGCCTACAGAACCAGAATCTGCATTTTAACAAGATTCCCCCAGGTGATTTGGGTGCCCTTGCATTTGTATTAAACAAGCCTATAAGGTGAGTATGAGCCATCCTGAGGCCCCGATCACCTCTGGGCCTCCAGTTTGGCTTTCCCCGGGTTCCTGAGCTCATGGCCTTAAAATTAACCCTCTATTACTCAAAATGACTTAAGTGACTCTCTGGTCCCTGAAACACAAAGGATCTTCTCAAAGTCAGACCACCACGGCTCGGGTAAATCTCTCATTTCAGCCCCGCCCCTCACTCCACCCCACGGCCCTAGGTTCACTCTGTGGATGTGATTGCCCAGGACAACCTGCCACCTTGTTCCTACACGTGGGCTTCTCTTTTTTCTCCGTGTAAGCCTTGTTTATCCCTATTCAAGCTTCTAGAGCTGTGCTGTCCAGTACAGTAGGCATTCGTCACCTGTAGTTATTGAGCTCTTGAAATACGGCTGGTCTGAATTGAGATTGTTACCATGTAAAATACGCTGCAAATGTTGAAGAATGTAAAATATCTCAGAAATAATTTTTATATGTTGAAATGATAGTATCTTGGATATACTGGGTTTTATATACTGCGTTAAGTTAAAGTATTTTATTAAATTCGATTTCAACTTTAAAAAAAAATGTGGCTACTAGAAAACTTGAGATGACACGTGTGGCTCACATTATACAGTCGACCCTTTAACAATGAGGGGGTCAGGGGTGCCCACCCTCCCCGCCGCTGAAAATCCATGTACAACTTAGAGTCAGCCCTCTGCACGTTCGTCGTTCCTCTGTGTCTGCGGTTCCACACTGCAGATTGAACCAACCTCAGACTGTGTAATACTGTGGTATTTACTATTTAAAAAGATCCCCATATAAGTGAACCTGCGAGGTTCAAACTCATATAGTTCAAGGGGCAATTGTATTTCTCTGGACAGTGTGGGGCTAGAGAACAGGCTGTGGCCCCTACATTATACAGAAAGCTCCCAGAAAGCAGGCACCGCGTCTCTTCCCTGCTCTGTGACCAGTCCTCTGGAGGTAGGCGAGTGTCAGGGCTGGCTACACAAAGCCTTTCCAGGGCTCAGGCTAGGGCTGCACAAGGTCATGAATGGTCCTGTCATGAAGATGCTTGCCCTCAAGGAGGAGAGTGCATGCTTCTTGGCCCTGGTTACCAAAGGAAATCAGAGGAGAAAGCTTTCTCCTCTATTCTCCACACAAGGATTTCCCTCTGCAAGTAGTTCTCAGGATATTAATGCCACGTTTGAACATCCCAAGGTTACCATTTATTGAGTGCCTACTATTTGTCAGTGCTGCACTGATCTTTACACAACCCACGGGGCAGCCATTAGCATCAGTTTACGGAAAAGGAAATAAGGTTCGGAAAGGTTAATTTCCCCATAGTCAGAAATGAGTGGAGCTAAAATCCAAGACCGTTGGATAGCACTGCCTTCTAAACTTGACCATTAGGGGGTCAAAAGGCTCCATACATGAGTCATACTCTTAATTCCTGAAGCTCTGCTCTTTCCGAATAAGAAGCATAGCTAAGAAGCAAAGCACAGGGAGCTGGCGAGAAGCAGGAGGGCTGCTGAATTCCCTTTGCAAGGGTTGGGCTAGCCTGGCACCGTCAACAGCTTATCCACGGCATCAGAGACCAGAGTGGATCCTCCCAGGGCTATGGTCTATGGGGTAGTCCCAAACCACCCATGGGCTGAAACTGGCCTCTGATGCAGAAGCAGAAGGTATACAGGGCCATTCACATTTAAAGGTACTGCAGCCTTTAGGTCATTCTCTACCTCCTAGGGTTAGAAGGCATAAAGCATCTTCGATGATCTCAAATTGAAACCAGAGGGGAGGGCGCAGGGCTGAGAGCCTTAGCCTTCTCTCATTTGCTATAGTTCTCCTGCCTTCTTTCTTTTCCTCTGCCCTGAGCACCATGACCTAATAAAAATTTTCCTGCTTAGTTGAGACATCAGATCTAATGTCCTCACTGATGGGAACAAAAAAAAAAAAAAAGGTTTCGTACGAAACCTGGGTTTTATATAGCTCTCCTGTACTCCTAACCCACTCCCTTCCTTTACAATGGATCACAAAAAACAAGGGCTAGCCCAGGTTGTAGAGACCACTGAATTCAAACCCTTTATTCTACAGAAACAGAGATCCAGAGTTTAAAGTCGCACATTGACCGGCAAAAGTTGGGACCAGAACCCTGAACCTCTGATTCCCCGTTTCCCCAGCTCCAAATAGAAAATCAGAAAAGGGGTGTTATAGACTACATTTTTGTGTCCCCACCCAAATTCATATGTTGGAGCCCTCACCCCACACAATGTCACTGTATTTGACGACAGGGCCTGTGAGGAGGTGACAAAGGTTCAGTGAGGTCCTAAGGGTGGGGCCCTTAGAAGAAGAAGAAGCGACACGAGAGTTCCCTCTCTCTACCATGTGAGGACACAGCAAGAAGGCGGCTCTCTGCAAGCCAGGAAAAGAGCCTTCACCAGAAACCAAATCCTGCTGGACTGATCTTGAACGTCCAGCTTCCAGAACTGTGAGAAAATTCATCTCTGTTATTTAAGCCATGCAGTCTGTGGTATTTTGTACTGGCAGCCTGGGTTGACTAACACAAGGGGATAAAGTAATTTTTATTTGTGGGCCTCAACTCAAAGCTTGGGCATTGAAAAGTGTATATTGTAGGGGAAAGCACAGCACCAGAACTGGCCGAGACGAGGGTCATTCAGAGAGTGACCAGGGGCCACCTTCCATGTGCAATGCCCCAGCCCACAGGTACTTGAAGGCCATTAAAAGGAATGCGTCACTCAGTTAAAGAATTTGGGGAAAGTATCCAAACTATGCATATTCTATTCTGTGAAACAGCCTGTCTGTCCTTTCATGATGCAAGCGAACAAGAAAAACACTGGCCGAGGTACACCTCGCCCCCTTCTGGAACCTTCTCTGGCACACAGTGTCCCCTGAAAACCAGGTTGGGAGGATTGTTTTCTGAGAGAGGAGAAATGAGTCTGACCCTCTGGTTTATAAGCCCTTAGAAAGGCCTGGAAGGGTGGAGGGAACCTTGCCATATTTCTGAGGGTCTGACGAACCCACATGTCCTTTTAGACATCAGGGCTTTAAGCAGCAGCCAGTGGCCTGAACTGGAAATGTTCTCGCCAGTGGAGTGCCTTCAGCATGTGGGAGATACACCGGCAGCAAAAGGAACAGTTTTACTTATGGTCAAATGTTCTCCTGGAATTTTTAAAGTTAATAAACTTAACAGAATTTTATTTAAGTACAAAGGAAAAAGAAGGCAAAATAACTAATCAGTGTTAACACACTTGTATGTTTACCTCCTATACATTTTTCTGAGTTTTACAAAGTTGTTTATGATGGGCATGTACTACTTTATAATGATGATAATAAACATTGCTCATTCTCTAAACAGTTCAGTATCTAGCATGTGCCAGGAAGTTTTCCAGATGCTGGAGATAACAGCAGTAAACAAGCTAAAGTCCTTCTTCTCCTAGAGCTTCCAGTTAGAGGCGGGGCTTGGGGGAGATAATCAAAGGGGAGGCAGTGACAGTCCCAGGAGAAAAATTTCGGGTGGAGTGAGAGGATGGCGAGTCTAGGGGATGAGGTCGTCAGGGAGGGTTCTCTAAGGAGGGGACGTCTGAGCAGAGACCTGAAGGAAGTGAGGGGCCGAGTCAGGGGCCGGGCTGCGGAAAGAGCTCTTCTTTACGCAGGGAACAGCCGGGTGAAGGCCCTGAGGCTTTGCTCAAGGACAAGCAGAGGGCCAGTGTGACCACAGTGGAGCGAGCAGGGTGAGGAGTGGTAGGAGAAGGGTCTGGAGAGCCAGGCAGGAGCGGGATGCACTTTGTAAGGCCATGATGAGGAATCTGGTACCAGTCTCAGTGTGAGGGGAAGCGAGGGGAAGGCTGGAGCAGAAAGGGAGGCGATGTGTGACTAGTCTGACATTGTCCCCTCGGATGCCTCCCTTGTTCCAGGGACCACATTGCCCCCATCAGACTAACAGGTCCTGAGTTCCGGGATGGGGATGCTTTCTCTTGTGCGTCCCTCTCCCAAGAGAGGGCTGAGGCAGGAGCTGCAGGCCTTGGGGAAACTGATGGCTCATTTCTCCCCAGGGCTTTCACCTCTTGGGACTCACCTTCTACCGTCAACTCCACTGTCACCTGGCGGGCACCACTACCATTGGTGGCTTCACAGGTATACTTTCCCTTGTCCTCCTCACGGACAGCATGAATCACAAGGCTGAAAGTCCCCCGGGTACCACAGTCCAGCAGGAAGCGGCCCCCACCGGCAATGGGTTGCCCATTTCTGTGCCATGTCACTTGGGGCTCTGGGTAACCCCGGACCTTCAAGGAAAAGAAGAAAGGGTGAGAGCTTGTACATAAAGAGTACTTCCTATGTGGCAGGTATTGTTCTGGGTGCTTTACATGTATTAACTCTTTTAATCCTCGTAACATCCCCTGCAACAAATACTATTTTCATCTCCATTTTGGAGACGAGGAGATTGAGACGCAGGGTTTTGGTAGATTTCTCGAGGTCTTGAAGGTAGCAAGTGGCCGAGTCAGGCATCCTGGCTCCACAGCCCACCACACAAGTGTCTCTCAAGCCTGGATGCATGACTAGAATCACCAGGGGGAGATTTAAAGCAATACTAGTGCCCAGGTCCGACCTTGGACCAATTAAATCAGAATCCCAGTGTGTGGGGACTGAGCATGGGGATTCTAGAGCAGTGCTTCCTACTCTAACACGAATCACTTGTTAAAAATGCCGATTCTGCTTCTATAGGTTTGGGGCAGGCCTGAGATTCTGCAGTTCAGACAAGCTCTCAGATGATGCTGAGGCTGCTGGTCCCTAGAACTCACCTTGGGTAGCAAGGTTCTAGATCTGAGCTGCCCAGTAATGGCAGCCACTAGCCACACGTGGCAGCTGAGCGCTTGAAACGTGGCGGATCCTGAGTTGCACTGTAACTGCACTGTGAATGTAAATTATACGTGGGGTTTTGAAGAGTTAGTATGAAAAGAGAATGTGAACTACCTCGATAATTTAAAAATACTGATTACATATTGAAAAGATAGTCATTTTGATATACCGGGTTAAATAAAATATATTGTTAAAACTAATTTCACTTGTTTCTCTTTACTTTTTTAATGTGGCTACTAGGAAAGGTACAGCTACATACATGCCTTGCGTGATGTTTCTATCAGGCGGTGCTGCCCTAGACCACTCTTTCTCTACAAATAGTTAGCAGCTAACATCTGTTGAGCGCTAAGTGTTAAGCACTTTTCTAAATACTTGGCATATCTGAGCCTCACAGCAACTTGTTCAGAGAGAAGATACTTTCCCAAAGAGGGGAAAATGCAGAGAGAGACAAATTCCAGGAAATCACCTTGTGTTTCAGAGAAAGTTCCCCAAGGGCGCTGAAACCCCTGAAACTCAACAAGTCCTTTGGAATGGACTCATCTTCGGAGGAGCAGGGCTCAGACTGGCCCGTCAGTGCACAGCCTGGGACCTGAACTGGGGGATTTTAGCACTGGAAATGCACAGAAGACATCACAGAAACCTCCTGAGAGAGAAATTGCTGGCGTTACAAACAGGTTGTAACAGTAGCTTTTATCCACGGATCCACTCCAAGACAAGAGAGCAGAGATACAGATGAAGCCAACCCAAAATTCCCTGGATGACCCCAAATTACATTTACAAAGAAAGCCTTCAGTGACCCACAGCAATACTCCTCCTATACGCCCCAGCAAGGTCAGAGAGGAGGTTTTATCAGCACGTGGGAGAAAGGGGAGGGGAGGTGGCTGTGCCGTCACGCCTGGCCATTGCAGCCTCACCAAGCACGTACCCTATCTCAGGGTGATGCTGTTGAAGGGGACTACGTGCATATTATAATGCCTATTATAATATGAAACAAAGTGTCAACAGCGATTGCCTCTAGGTCTCTCTTTTCCTTTTACTTAACTGTCATTTTCTGATATTCCTGCAAATAACACCCCTGACCTTTGTAAAACAGAAAAAAAATTAAATGAAAATATGTGTTCCTTTTATATTCGTGTGCCTGTATAATGAATGTATACCACAACCATTCATTAATCTGTGGAGCCCCTCAGGGTACTTAAATCTAGAAATGGAAATAAAAGTGGTACACAAAAAACATTATGCATGTTTGAAGGCAGCAAATGCCACATGTCTGTATAAAACACATCACCTTGTGGCACTATCTTGGCACAAAGGTTCATGCCAAGGAATATCAGAAAATCACTGTGTTAAAGCATTCTTTTTCTCTGTGAAAGCATATTTTCAGGAAACAAGTAAGGAAAGAAACTCTTTCCTACAGAAGGAAGCCCCTTGGGAGTCTGGTCCTATAGTGAATCTGCGAATCATCATCTTCTCCTCCATCCTGTCAGGCAGAGCCAGCCTCACCTCCAGATGATCAGGTGGCCTTCTGTTAGCGTCAGAGAAAGGCAGTGCAGAACCCTGGGACTGGGAGGAGATGAATCATTAACTTCACCAAAGGCGTCCTTAGCATTCCACGAGCAAGTACTCTGGCCCCCTGCAGCGGTGTCAACTCTGTGGCCACCAGGGCCTGAGGCGTCAATGTTTAACTGGGGACATTACAAGTGCTCCAGACCTCAGGGACACAGATCCCTCTTTCCCTTTCCATTTTCCTCTCATTTTCAATTTTTATTTATTTAATTTATCCTGGTTGCACCAGGTCTCAGTTGTGGCATGTGTGCTCCTTAGTTGCAGCATGCATGTGAGATCTAGTTCCCTGCCCAGGGATCGAACCCAAGTCCCCTGTGTTGGAGGGTGGGTTCTTAACCACTGCACCACCAGGGAAGTCCCTCTCATTTTCTACATACATATACATTCCCCTCCACCCCACACCAACAGATCCACCTTTGCAACACCCTTCTATATTAAAATATCCAGGGATTTTTAAACATGCTGAAATTGGTACCACTTAGAAAGCTGTGGTTTGCAATGGACTTTTGTACACCCTGCATCTGAAGCAAAGGCAGGAATTTCTATGACCTTTTTCCGCTCCAAGGTCTGAATGATTTTCAGCTCCAATTCTTATCCTCTCAATAATGAAAAACTTGTTCAACCACTACCTAACGTTACCTAAAAATTACTCAACTTCAAGTAAACTCATTTTTATTGCCGGCCCACTATCCTGGGCTCCTGGGTGGGGAAAGAAGAGAAGCCTGGACTCACACCCGTGGTTGTGTGACAGCAGCCCTGCCCTCCCTGGACGCCTTATCTGCCTTCACCAGGGGCCTTCCACCAAGAAGCCACAGATGGGGGATTTCTTACAGCCCAGTCTAAGACCACAGTAAAAACCCAGTGATACTTTAGTTTTCAGAGGTCTTCCACATATAGAATCTTACTTGATTCTTGCAACACTACAAGGGAGGTGTCTTGGGTTGGGTTCCCAGGAAGCAGAACCTGAGATAGGGATTCAGGAACCCAGGTCTTAGTCAACAATCAGAGCAGCTGGGAATGGGTGTAGCAGCCTGGTGCAGGGGATCTGAGTGGGGTACCAGAAGTGTCTGTGACAGCATGCAAGGCCAATCATATTATTAAGCCCAGAGAGCAAAGGAAAGAGGCCTGGAGAAGTGGATGATTTGCCAGCAGTAAAGTGGCAGATCTGGGACCACAATTTTGGTCTCCAAGTTGAGTGGCTCTCTCTCTGTGCTTCACTGTAAATTCATTTTTTTGGTGACATAAATATTATAGAATCCAAAGCATTAATAAGGGTCTATCTCTAATAGACCCTAAGCCTCCTCTAGGCTACAGCAATATCTGCTCCCCACTTTGGGAGAAAGCCAAAGAACTCACAAAAGTCATGGCCATCCCATAAGCAAGTCTTGGGCTGTTTCCCTGGAGTAACAGGAGGACAGTGCTATAGACTGAATGTGTCTCTCCAAAGTTCATGTCGAAATCCTAACCCTTAATGTGATTATATCAGGAGATGGGGACTTTGGGGTGATTAGGTCAGAAGGGTGGAACCCTCATGAATGGGATTAGTGCCCTTACAAAAGAGATCCCAGAGAGTTCCCTCACCCCTTCTACCGTGTGAGGACAGAGTGAGAAGCTGGCCAGCTATGAACCAGGAACCGGACCTCTCCAGACACTGAATCTGCTGGTGCTTTGATTTTGGACTTCCCAGCCTCCAAACATGTGAGAAATAAATTTCTGTTGTTGAAACCACCCCACCTGTGGTATTTCTGTTATAGCAGAAATACCCCAGTGGTCTAAGATAGACAGGGATGGGTGCCATGCACATGCCCAAGACATGCCTAGGGAAGTCAGTGTGGAACAGAGAAGACAGTGTAAGAGCCAGGCCTGAGTCCTGGGTCTGACTTGTCTTCCTAGCCTCTTCAGGTTGTAATTCCTTCCTTTCATGGAAGAGAAAACAGCTCTTGATAGCTCAGGCTCCTTCCATTCCTGAAATAGTCTGGATCTAAATAGTGACCCACTTAGCTTCTGGGGGAAGATTCTTTCCTCTCCCTCCAGTCTACCCTGGGCCCCAGCCCACAGCCTTAATACTCTCTAATCCTCCATAAGGGAAAATCAAGTGACCACAAGGAAGAAGGCTTGTGAACATGAGTGGGCAGCCCTGACTTGTCACCATAATGAGTTTTTGGAAATGGCCCCAAAGAGGGTCATTCTAAGGAGAATCATATTTTTGCCACAGTAAACCACATTTAATTGGAGGTTGTGTTCTTGAACAAAAGCCTGGGATCAAGTAAATCAAGGGCATAGCTGACAATCTGTCATACAAATAAAGATATAGTAACCATAACCCCTATAATAATTTAAAATAGTAAAATTGTGCTCCAGTGCCATAAAATGTCCCCAGCGACTTTACGGCCTCAAAAGGCCCTTAAAGGAATGGGGGCTCATTCTGTGTGTGTTGGATGGTGAGGCGAAAGCTGGGCTGCAGGCGGGCAGCTGCTCACTGCCATGTCACACCAGCTGGCCGTGCTGGAGAGCTTTTCCAGAACCTGGTGCTGTCTCAGGATCTACTTAATGATTGAAAGTGAAACATTCTTAAGGGTACTGTCTCTTCATTTTTCTCTGATGTGTGTGAAGGGCTTGCAGTTAATTCCAGTTTGCCCAGGACAGGCTACCAGAGCATAAGCCCAGAACAAGGCCAGGTTCTCTGGCCTTCACAACCCCTACAAGACTCAGAGCAACACATCTGCCTTCTCAGCTCGGTGAGTGGTAGAAAGGGGGTGATTTTGCTGTTTTTGATGCTCTCCTGCACGTCTTTTGTTCCCGGGTGGGCCTGTCCCTGTTTGCACAATGCGAGCCCACACAGCTGCAGTGCAGAGCTGGGCAGGACATGAAACTGAGACTCTGCCCACAATGGGGACGGAGGGAGACCAAAACGAGTGAAGCCAGGATTACCCTAAGGCCAGGGTGAAAGGAGACGGCCCGGCAGGACGCTGGGGAGTTGGGAAGATACACAAAGAAGACGTGAGCAGTGAGCTGAGAAGTCCTTGGGGCTGGGAACAATAGATGGAGGGGTTGTCAATAAGTATTTCTTTGAAACCTGTTGAGTAACTGAATCGACGATGGGAAAGGCTGAGCCTGAAGAATGGGAAATTAAGGAAACCTGCTGGACAGATGCCCCACCTCACCCCGCCGCAGGCTGGACAAGCTGATTCTGCAACACAACTGTCTCCGTGCTTCCTATGATTGCCGGCCTGTCTGTAGCACATCACTCTGAACCTCTTCCCCTGTTTCAAGGCAGCTTCTTCTATAATAAAGAAATTCTCCTATGATAAATGACTAGAACAGGGCTGGTGATTTAAAAAGTGAAGAATAATGGGAAGTTAATCAGTGATGCTGAGGAATGCGTGGAAGAATTCTCTGTCCCATCTCCAAGTATAAGCTCACCCAGATAATAAATGGACATGGAGGCACAGAAAGGAGAATTAAAACATTAACACCCCCAGCAAATCAGACCACAGAAAATGCCTATGAAACTTACATCATGGGTGTATTATGAGAGTGGAGAGTGAAGGGTCAGCCATGGGCATGGCATGACTGAGCTTAGCGGCCTGGGTCTGTGTCAGCAACTGGCACACGGCCCATTGGACAGGCGGAACTTAATGAAGGCTTTGAATAATCCTGTTAACCAACAGTCAAAGCCTTAAGTGAACCCACAGAACCCATCAGGAAGAGATCATACCAGCTAAAAACAGCAACTAGTGAGAGGCTTAAACTGCTGGATGCTCCCTGCCCTTAAGTTCAAGTTGTGAAACAGCGAGGACCAAAGCAGTTCCACGAAACACAAAAGCAGAATGCAGAGCATCAGTCCTCAAACTGGCCCAGAGAATGCCACCTGGGCCATCAGGGAAAGATGCTCCAGGTCTCTATCTGTGATCAGCCACTCTTACTTTCTTTTCTTTTCTTTATTTTTAACATTCTTTATCATATTCTTTTCCATTATGGTTTATTATAGGATATTGAATACAGTTCCCTGTGCTATACAGTAGGACCTTGTTGTTTATCCATTCTATATATAACAGTTTTTATCTGCTAATCCCAAACTCCCAATCCATCCCTCCCCCACCCCTCCTTCCACTTGGCAGCTACAAGTCTGTTCTCTAATGTCTGTGAGTCTGTTTCTGTTTCCCAGATAAGTTTGTTTGTGTCATATTTTAGATTCCACATATAAGCGATAGCATATGGTATTTGTCTTTCTCTTTCTGACTTACTTCTCTTAGTATGATAACTTCTAGGTCCACCCGTGTAGATGCAAATGGCATTATTTCATTCTTTTTATGGCTGAGTAATATTCCGTTGTGCATATGTACCACATCTTCTTTATTCATTCATCTGTCCATGGACATTTAGGTTGTCTCCATGTCTTGGGTATTTTAAATAATGCTGCTATGAACATTGTGGTGCATGTATCTTTTCAATTAGTGTTTTGTCCAGATGTATGCCCAGGAATGGGATTGCTGGATTATATGGCAACTTGATTTTTAGTTTTTTGCACTCTCACTTTCTATGGCGTTTTCTTTTCCTCTGGCCCAAGACACAGACAACCCCATATCCCTACAGCTGCCAGACTGAGAACATCCTGTTTCTCCCACAGAGAGTACGAGACAGGCTATAGCTTGGCAGTCTTGGGTTATACCTCAGGCCCTTCTGAATGTTTCAAACAAAAAGCTTGATTTCCTTTTATCTAGCTCACCTTATCAATGCATGCACCTTTTTGATTCCCTTTCTTTTTTTAAAAAATTTATTTATTTAATTTATTTTATTTTTCATGTGTTGTATCCTTGTTGCTGTGCGGGCTTTCTCTAGTTGTGTGGTGAGCTGGGGCTACTCTTTGTTGCAGTGCGTGGGCTTCTCATTGCAGTGGCTTTTCTTGTTGTGGAGCATGGGCTCTAGGCGTGCAGGCTTCAGTAGTTGTGGCACGTGGTCTCACTAGTTGTGGCTCATGGGCTCAGTAGCTGTGGCTCACGGGCTCTAGAGCGCAGGCTCAGTAGTTGTGGCACACGGGCTTACTTACTCCACGGCATGTGGGATCTTCCCAGACCAGGACTTGAACCCATTGTCCCCTGCATTGGCAGGCAGATTCTTAGCCACTGTGCCACCAGGAAAGCCCCTGATTCCTTTTCAATGACACAAGCACCTAAAATTCTGAAGCAGTCCAACAAAGAAATAGAATTCTAAGTGTAATAGGGAAACTCTCACATTGATGTTTTCCTAGTTTTTCCAAATTCAGAGTTTTCCTATAAAAACAAGTGTTCTTCTGTTTGAACTCTAGTCCTTGTGGGATGGCTGTGGGATTCCAGCCTTACTGCAAACCTCTCTACTCAAAGCCCTGAGTTCTGGCTTTACCCCCATCATGATGGTGTCCAAGGACACGGCATCTCCAGCTGGTGAAGCTGGCCTGGGAGCTCACTCTCCAGTTTCTACTGCCAAGTTGAGATATACTCTCAGATATATTAAAATACTAATAAGAGGCGTGTGGTATCATAGAAGTTTAACACATTAGTGCTGTGGCTTGGTTTTGTTTGATTTGCTCAGGATCTCCTGCCTACCTTTCCCAGTGTAAGCTACTCCTTTGAGGCAGCAGACTCACTCCTCTACCCACCACAGGTGAGTCAGGTGGAGATGCATTAGGCAGCCGCCTCCCGGCCCAAGCGCTCAGACCTCCATGATCCACGTCAGCCAATCAGAGCCCTTCCCTGCAATTTCAACCAGAATAAAGGGAGACCAAACTGTCTCTTCACAGGGACCTCAAGCTGGGAAGATGTAAGCCTGAAGCTATCTGTCCACAGCCATATTCTCCCATCCCTGCCCCCTGTTTTCTTGCCTCCACCTAAGGGAAGGAAGCCATGTGCAAAATAAGACATCACATACACAGTGAAGAAGAAAAGAGAGGGAGGCACAGCCTGGCAGAGCTATGGCAGAGCGGGGATCCACTCAGTCATACGAGACAGTACATGTCTTTCACTCAACCCATGGAGTTGGTTTGTCCCTTGCAAACAAGAGTCCTGACTAATTCAGGAAGGTATATGGCATCTGGAATCAGACAGACCTGTGCTGGATGCTGGCTGCACCAAGCAACAGCTGCCTGACTTTGGGCAACCCTCAGTTTATACAACTGTAAGATGGGATGATATCACTATCCACTTCCATGGACAAGTTTCTGAGCAAATGAGATAGCATATGTACAACAGTATATTAACAAATTCGAAAGGTTAGATCCTCTGTCTCTCCTTTTCTTCAAAGTCAGGAATTCCTTATAATAAGTTACCTTAGAATCCATTCAGCTCCCAGCTTTAACAGCAGAAAGCTGTATTTCTGCCCTAAGAAACACCACTACTTTGTGAACTTCTGGGCTTGTTGAACCTCATCTTACACAACTCGAATTCTTATAGACAACTTTGAGGCACCACGCCCTTAATTAGATAAAAATCTAACCCTTTAAACTGAAAACACCTTCTGCCTTCGCTGAACTGGCTTATTATTTTTATTTAAAGAGCAAACCCCTTTTGAAAAGTGATCATTGATTTTATGTAACATCACAAAGCACATTTCAAAACAAATATCCACTCTACAGTTTTGTCTGCACCATCATTCCACTCCTGTAATACCACGTGCAACTCTGAGACAGAGGCCATCCCCTTGATTTCTGCCTCACTGACTTATGCAGCCCTGGAATGTCAAGGGCATGGGCAAATTTCGGGAAGGAAATAAATCTGGGGTAATAAATCTGAAGTTTCTAGCCAGTCCTGGTTGGATCTGGGGAGACAGAGACATACTTCACTGGCAGAAGAGATGGAGCACAGGGCTCCTCCCCAAATAATGCACAGCCCACTTGGCAACGGCGCACGACCCCTCACAACAGCACAGCCCAGATGCCACAAGACTCAAAAACTGGCCACAGATTGTACTGGGAAGGTCCCGGCCTATGAGGACTCTCAACGAATATGAGGCGATTCTGTTTAAAGCAAAGGTGGGCCAACGTGACCAGGGGGTCCCAACAAGCTAAGAATATCTCGGCTTGGCCCCCTTGGCTTAAACGGGCTCCCCTGGCAGCCGCTGACCACCCGCTCTGCAGGCACGTCATCGCACAAAGCCTGCATTCTGCTTGGACTCGCCCAGGTGGCAGCCTGCGAGGGAGGTGGGGGAGCAGGTGGGGCTTTGGCAGCAGGACCTTGCGGGCTGCCTGCATCCGTATGGCCAGGAGGGGGTCTCTGTGATGCTGTCAGAAAATACCTGGCACGAAGGGTAGAACGCAGCTGTGTGAGTTTGCTGCTCTATGGCAGAATGTCCTCCCCAGGCCCTGCTGCTCGAAGGTACCCTGATCTGCATAGAGAATCATGCCAGATAAGGAACTGAAAGCTGCTCCCTGGGCAACGTCAGTGTCTGACTGCCCACTGGGCTGAAAAACACAATCAAACATGCTGTCTTAAACTGTTTTCACTCTCACCAAGACAGGTACACGGTCAAAATGTACATTAAGTCATTAAAAAAAAAAAAAAAAAAGCAGGCCTCTGCTCTACCCCTCCCACCCCCAATTTCCACTTCCTTCAGGAAATCACCTTCAAGTCTTTTAGCCATTTCTTTTGGTATTTTTTTCCCTGTATTTCTAAATAACAGCCTTACACAACGACCTATTTTATTCTTTTTAATTTTAGACTTTATTTCTTAACATCTCTATATGGAATATGAGCTTTCAGCCCTCAAATCTTCCCCCACCCCCACCCCCAATAACCACATCTGAATTTTTATTAAGCCAGTGTGTTAGTGTTTGCTTCATTCTAACTTTGCTCATTGCCAAGCTACATAGTATATTACTATTACATTTTTCCTGGAGTTAATACCTGCCATACTTTTGGTTTGATTCGTTTTTTAAGAACCCAACTTCTCAAGAGAACTATAAAATTCTTCTCAGCAATGGTCAAATGCATCAGATAATGAATTCATCAGTGGCTTTTATTTTTTCTTCTTTGGAGAGAGCCCTTCTGGAATCTTCTGTCATTGTCCTCCAATCTAAACTCTATGCTGTCTAGGTCTGACACACAGTGGTCCAGGGACTTTCAGTCACCCATCCTCTTTAACCATCCACTTTGGTTAAACATGTCCCCTTCCAGTGGTTTCTTAAGGACAATTTAACCTTTCTTAAGGTTAAATTTTTAAACCTGGCATTTCCAAAAGTATCAATATTCTACTTTATACGCAACTTACAGCTTATCTAGGAAAGGAATTAGAGCAGAAAATCTCTTTCTCTTCAGAATTTTGAAGGTATTGCTTCATGGCATTTGCAGGCAATGATTCTGGCATCCAGTGTTGCTGTGAGAGGGACAACGCCAAGGCGGTCCTTCCTCTATGACCCGGTGTGTGGTGTGTGGTGTGTGGCGTGCGTGTGCATGTTTTCATTCCAAATTTTTAGAATCTTCTCTTTATCCCTGACAGTCTAGAGTTCCGTGACGATTTGCTTTGGTGTGGGTCTTAGTTCACTCGTTGTATTGGACCCTTGGTAATAGGTCTTTTCATTATTGGCAATGCATATCTTCCAATTGTGAGGAATTTTTGTGTTTTGACAGTTCTCTCTCTATTGTTTTTTACTATGTTCTCTTTACAGAATTCCCGAGTTGGATATTAGCCCTACTAGACTGACCCTTTACATTTCTCTTCTTTTCTCATTTATTTTCCCCTTCTTTTTGTTCTCTCTGGGAGACTTCCTTGACTTTCATCTTCCAGCCAGTCTACTGAAGTTAATATTTTAGCTATCATTAATTTTTTCAAAAAATCTTCTTTCTCAGTTTTTCAAAACTGCTTTGAATAAACTCCTCTTCTTGTTTAATGGAAGCAACATCTTATCTCTGCGGTGAGATGAAATGTCTTCAAAGTCTTCTGTAGTCTTCTGTTCCTACTTGGTTCTTTTTCTGGTTCTTTTTGTCTCTTTCATAACAGAGGCTTCCCTTGAACAGCTGATGGTCTTTCACTGACTCTTCATGCATGTGAGTGAAGAAATTAAAATCTCTGTGCACACAAGTGGGGCCTTATCAATTTGTTGGATCTCCCAGTACTGTGAATGGGTAAAAACTCTCAACTATCCGTATCTGTGGATCTTGTTTCTTGAGATGATCAGTTTTCACAAAGAGAAAATCTTCTGATTCCCTGCTTAAGTGGTGGTGGTTTGGACACAGTAATTAAGTCTGTCTACCAGCATTTGCGACTCTGACTGAGGGAAGGCCTTGAGGGGTCTCATCTCATACGGTGACTTTCACTTAGCCCCTTGCCCTTTCGAGTACAACACCTCACCCTGCCTGCAGCTGTGCCTTGTGCCCAGGAGTTGAGAGTTGGTCAAGTTCAGTCTGTCCTCAGAGAACCTTCGATCTTTCAGGTGGAGGGGAGGAGCAGTGGCCCGGCACATGGAGTATGGAAGGGGACTGGGGACCCTAACTGCTCCTTATTACATTTTCTTTTTTGCAGTATGCGGGCCTCTCACTGTTGTGGCCTCTCCGGTTGCGGAGCACAGGCTCCGGACGCGCAGGCTCAGCGGCCATGGCTCACGGGCCCAGCCGCTCCGCGGCATGTGGGATCTTCCTGGACCGGGGCACGAACCCGTGTCCCCTGCATCGGCAGGCGGACTCTCAACCACTGCGCCACCAGGGAAGCCCACCTCCTTATTACATTTTTAACCAATCCTCCAGTTTTCAGTTTCATTCCACAACCCAGGCTTTCAAAATACACGGTGCCTCCCACTTCTCAGCCTCTTTAGGAATTGTTTTGGCACAGGCAGGCTTACTTTTTCTTATTTCCCACTCCCTAGCCACAGGCACGGCACAACACAGAAAGCTAAAACCCGTCAGCCAATCATCTATTCATTTTCCATCATCCATCAATTCGTTGACATGGCCCATCAGCTGCTGTCTCTCTCTCATTCTATTTGTCCCCACAGATTAATAAGTTTTCATTTTCTTTTAATAAAAACTCATTTTAAGGATGGTTATCATAAAAACAACAACAACAAAACAGAAAATAAGCAAGGATGTGGAGAAACTGGAATCCCTGTGTACTGTTGGTGAGAATGTAGAATGGTATACCTGCTGTGGAAAGCAGTATGGTGGTTCCCCCCAAAAATAAAAATAGAATTACCATACAATCCAGCAATTCCACTTCTGGGTATAAACCCAAAAGAACTGAAAGGAGGGACATGAACAGATATTTGTACACCCATGTTCACAGCGGCACTATTCACATAGCCAAGAGGCAGAAGCAATCCAAGTGTCCGTCAATGGATGCCTGGATAAACAAAATGTGATATATACATACAATGAAATATTATTCAGCCTTAAAAAGGAAGGAAGTCATGACACATGCTACAACATGGATGAACCTGGAGGACATTAAGCTGAGTGAAATAAGCCAGTCACAAAAGGACAAACACTTAGATGATTCCACTTAGATGAGGACCTAGTGTGACGATATTCATGGAGACAGAAAACAGAATGGTAGTTGCCAGGGCTGGGAGGAGGCGTGAAATGGGGAGTTAGTGTTTAATAGGTACAGAATTTCCGTTGTGTAAGATGGAAAAAGTTTGGGAAATGGGTGGTGGTGTTAGTCGCACACCATTTGGATGTATGTAATACCACTGAACTGTACGTACACTTAAACACGGTTAAAATGGTCAATTTTCTGCTATGTGTATTTTACACGATAAAAAAAATCAGTGAGTCATACATACGTGGATCTATTTTTGAACTCTGTTTCAATTATCTGTATGTTTTTACCCCTTTGCCAAATACTACATACGCTGCCTTTGGTACAATAGCTTTATGTTAGGTACTAAAATCAAGAAATAAGTTTGAAAACATATAAATCAGACCAAAGTCACTCCTCTATTTTAAAAATTTCCAATGGTTTCTCACTGTACTAAGAATAAAACCCAATTACCATGGCTTACAAGGCCCTATGTGCCCTGGTCCCTGCCTATTTCTCTCCCCGCTCCATCCTTCCCACTGTACCCCTGCCACACAGGTCTTCTCTCCACCAGGAAATAAGATGAAGACAACTGGTACTCTACCCTGGAGCGGGTCCCCACCTGCGGGATGACAGGGGCACGCGATCGACCAGAGCACGCACGGTCAGTGCCGCAGAAGAGGCGTGGACGGAGGACTGAAGGAGCCCGTGGAGGATGGGGGGAGCCCCGTGGTGGCACTGCTGCTGTGAGCTGAGCAGGACTCCGGGGGCCACCCCGCAATACAGCGTCAGCCCCCAGGGAGCTGGGGTGGGGTGGCGGATAGAGCTGGGTAGGTGAGAACCAGCCACTCAAGTCTGACTAGGCAGGAGATGGTTCCCAGTAGCTCTGCCAGCCTTGCGGCAGCCCCTCAGGATCCCCACCCGGATGGGCTCAAGGAGAGGTGAGCGGAGATGGATCCCAGGCCAGGGCAGTGGGAGCACAGCCTGGGAGGAGCCCTGGGGCTCCAGTCTCCCTCCACACACATCCCAGTGTCATCCGGGCAGTGATCCACAGCCACTTCTGCCTGATTCATTGCTCCTGCCAACTGAGTCGCATGCAGTGCAGCTCTTGCACAAGCTGTTGTTCAGGAATTTTAGGGCAGGGCCCCAGGGGACACAGGAAAGAGAGCAGAAACAAATGCCAGGACCCTCACAGAAGGTCCCATTGTGAACAAGCCTGTGCATGGTGGTGGCATGGGTGTCTGCTGGTGGCATGTTGGGGGCAGGGAACGCCAAAGGGGTTTGAGTCCTAGTTCGAAACACACATTTAAAGCAGATGTAGACTTCCCAGTCCGAACCACTGATATTTCTTTTCTGAAGAAGCATCTGGAAAAATGGAGGGAAAAGCTGCCCAGTTATTTAGTAAAAACAAACCCCAAACTTTCCTTTCCCCCCTCCTGCCAATGTCCCTTTAAAGTATGTGATCCTCAGGGATCCACGGGGGCTGGGGCCCAGCTATGATCACTGGCTAGAAGGCTAGGATACCTCCCCAGCCCCCAAAGCTGTGTGCTCAGGGTCAGTGGAGCCTGCTTCCGCCTGACCAACACATGGTTGGTCGAGAGGAATCAAAACCAACCCATTTCCCAGACTGCTACAAGAGAAGCTTGAGGGTTTCCCGTGTTGGGAGCTTTGCAGCCCAAATAGCCCTTCTCCCCGTGTCCTAGAATATCCCTAGTGAAAGGAGGAGGGTAAACAGTCTGCAAAAAGCCTGGGCATGCGTTTTCCTTTCTAATCACAGAGTACTGTAAGAAATGCGATAGGCGCCACTGTTAGAGCATCAGCGTCGAGGAGCCTGTAGGCTGGGCCTGGCCACGGCCTCAGTGTGGGTAACTGCTCAGAGGATTCCAGGTGCAGCCCATGAAGCTGCTAAGCATGAGTGATGAGTGGAGGTGCTGGCAGGCACTGGGGTCACCCTTATAAGTTAGGGCTCTACTGACTCAGAGCAAGTCGGCTACAGACAACTCCAGGCCTGAGGAACAGGGAAGAGGTAAGAATGGGTTTGCCAGTCCCTGGGGGAGTGTCAGGAAGCGGCAGTGAGAAGCAATTTACAGGGAAGAATGGTGCCTCTGGGGTGCCTTCAGGGAAGAGGGCTGCTGAAAAGATGGCCTGGTTCATACTTTGCGTTGCAAAAAGGGTCAGCTTCAGGTTGGCTACTAAAGGGTCTGTAAACTTCTTGTGCCCCTAAGAATCCACTTTAGCCTAGAAAAGCTTAACTCTTTCTACTGCCACCACTCTCACCTTCTCAGAGAGACCCGAGCCTCTGGGAATTCTGGTAACACTTTCTGCCTCTCACCCGACACCTTCCCATGGTAGCTGCTTCACCCACACTGGGGCCCACTGTAGCCTGAGCAGGACAGGGAATTCCTGGTCCAGATCCCAAGGGGAGGCAGGCCAGTCTGCAGCCCAGAAGGAAGGGGCATGCCTGGGGTCCAGAGCCCATCACTCTCAGTGGCAGGAGGGAAGCGTGAGAGCAGTGTTTATTCCAAAGCCGTTTTCTGTCAAGAGCCTCTCAGCCGGGTCCAGGGCCGGGGTCCCATTTCCAAGGTTGGTGTTTTTCCCTTCCTTCTGCTGGACAGGGAGAAGTGGAAAAAACCAGCACTGCCTTGGCCCTCAGCTTCTTTGGAGCTGATTTTGCTCCCCCTGGCAGGGTCTGACATGCAAACCACAAACACGGGCCACAGCAGCGTCAGAGTCCTCAGCTCTGCTCCCCAGCTGGGTCACCAGACCCGCGTGACTCACCCAGGCAAAGATCCCTGACACCACTCAGGGCTCAGGCCACTGCTGCTCCTGTCCTCACTCCACACCTAGGCCACAGAGGGCCTACTTCTCTGAATATACCTGTAGTCTGCGTACTGGGGACAAGGCTCCCGCTCTAAAGAGATAGTACTTATTTTCAAAGCTGAAAAGAAATATCCTGCAGCCAGGGCTAAATGCCAGTACAACCAATTCTCAGTTATTTCCCTGATGCAAAGCTCTATTTCCATTTGTCTACAGGATGTGTCCTACATCAGATTTATCCTCCTAATTTTGTCCTTTTAAAAAACGCTCACCGTACACCATTAGGTGAACGTGATAGATACCTTAGAGACCTGCGGCTAGTGGGACCAAGAGAGGAGCAGTTCCAAGACACCACACCCTCCCCCTCTCTGCCCCCTCCTCCAGAACCACTCACTCCCCACTAGAGAGTCTCCCCAATTATCCAGCGCCCTCTGATCTCTCTCACCGCCCAGCTTTCAGAACTTACACTATTCTCTAAAGTGACCGCATTTTAAAAACAAGCAGACATTTATCTGTTTAAAATCAGGCCTGTTCCAGGAAATCTGGGCCAAACTAATCACCATTACATCACCTTTCATATTTCTTTCTGCCCTACAGCAAGCACAGTGACCATACTTTCCATATAAAATCAGGACACATTATCTGACAAGAGAGTCATGGGCAACCTCCAGGTGCAAGGAGGAGTTGGTGTTATAAAGTCTCAACATCAAAACACTGGAACTCCAAGAATATTTGGATGACTTTACTGGAAAAAATGAGAATATTTTGAATCAGAATGGCTGACAACAATCTGAGATGTCAGCAGCTATGACAGTAACACAGGTTATGCTTTTTTTCTTTTTTTTCTGTACATGAATGCCTACATCTGCTTTATTCATAATAGCCCAAGTTGGAAACAACCAACTATCCATCACACAGCTTATGCTTTTGTTTATTCCAGGCACATTCAGCATAGCTCCCTACAAGACTGTGAGTTACCTAAGAGGGGGAACTAGACATGTTACCTATTTTGAAGATCTCTCCATGTCCAGCGGGACTACTAAATCCACTACTGAGTGGACGGTTGACTGATGTCTCTCCTCTCCCATCTTTAAGTCCCAGCTCAACTATCATTTCAGAAACACCTTTCTTGATGTCCCAAACTCGGTCATGCTGTTATGCTTTCAGGGCACCCCATGTTCTTTCTTCAGTGGGTTTCATCAGAGTTCATAATTCATCTATATTTAGTTATTCTTGCCTGTCTCATAGCACTAGACCACAACTGCTTGTGGAAAGAACTACAGAGGTTTGGCTCATCCGTGAATCACCAACTCCTTGGCACGTAGTAGGTGACCAACCAGCTTTTTTACATTAATGACCTGGTCTCTCTGGTAAGTCCCAGGACTTCATATTTCTCCTTTGCACCAACATTGTTATTAATTACTTGAACGAAGACTGCAAAGCTGCTCGTTGAGAACTAGAGTTAGCATCAATACTGGGGGCACAGAGGCTAACAGAATCAACATGCTAAAAGAACAAATGTCCAAATAAACAGAAAGTTAGCAGAGAACAAGTACTGTGAAGGTTCTAAATCATCAGCTAGACAAAATCAGAGTGGCAGGGGCAGCTCATGTGTCAAAGGAGCTGGCAAGAGTCTCCTAAACTTCATCCAGTCTTAAGCTATACTACAGAGCATGGTGTGTGAACAAGGAGAGGGCAGCCGCATGCTGCCTGACCACCACTGCCAGGTGCCACAGGTTAACTGGACATGGATGAAGGGGCTCATGATCTGTGAGGTGATGACCATGCCTACTGCCCCTCTGGCACCTTGCTGGTGCTCAACAAATGTTTACTGAAGGAACATAAAGGCTAGTTGATGGAAATAGGTATATTTAGCCTGGAATAAAACACACCACAAGGAGGACATAACTGTCTTCAAATATATAAAGAGCTCTTGTATAAAACAATCATGTGCTGCATAGCTCCAGAACAGGGATGAACAGGTCCAAAATCTAGGCAGATTTAAGCTGATACAAGGAAGGGTAACAATACCTGAACAATGAAAGGGACCAAGTGTAACATGATAGATCTCCATCCCCAGAAGTCTTCACAAGGAGGCTGGAGAACCATCTGGCTGGGATGTTGTCCAGGGAAACTTCATCCCCTCTAAGATGACTTCCACCCCAAATCCTAGTCTTCTAAGAAATTAACAGAGCTGAATGCATAAAGGTGAGAGAGAACTTGAAAGAAACATTACATTTATGCTATAAATAACCTTTGTGCTATGAATACAGAGCTTGGAACGATCTGTTCCTTGAAGGGTTTAATGAACTCACCCACGAAACTATGTGGATCCAGCATGTTTTCAGGAGATGTTTCCTCAATCTTCTAATTTCTTCCACTGAACTTTTCAGGTTTCCAATTTCTTTTTTTAGTCAATTTTGGTAGTTCCTATTTTCTTAGAAAAAATACATTTCTTTCAAGATTTCCAAATGTATTATCAGAGCTGAACACGGAAATCTCATTTTGTCAACTCCAGATCTGTGGTTAGAGTCTCATTTCTAAATTTTATTTATATTTCCTGTTTTTCTCTGGTTGGTCTGGTTGGCCTTGCCTATTTCCTATTTCCAAGACTAGTCCTTAAATATATTCATTAATATCATTTTTCTACTTTTAATGAACTCATGTCTTTTATATAAATAAAAGAAATGGTCTCCTTTGGTTTGTTCTATTATTTGATTTTGTGAGTTGAATAATTGGTTCATTATTTTTTAGTATTTTTTGTTCTATAATAAAAACATTAAAGACTATGAATATACCTCTGATACTGGCTTTAGCCAGTTATAAACCAGCTACTCAAAAAGCAAGATTGTTTTCAAATCTAGTAGCTATTACCAGTTAGAAAAGGTACACACACACACACACACACACACACACACACACACACACTTCATCTAGGAATAAACTTAAGATGTGCAAGGATCTATGTAATGAAAGTTTCAAAACTTTCTAAACAACATATGAGAAGTCTTGAATAAATAAAGAAAAATATTTTGTCCTTGGGTTAAAAGTAATCAGTGGCATTATACTATTAAATATGGAAATGTTAAAAAGCTATAATATTAAAATGTTAACTGTCTTGGTTCGGATACAAAAATACATACATTGATTAATAAAGCAGTCCAGAAAATCCAAAAACAATCTCTATACATATGACTTTAGTACATGATAAAAGTGCCTTCAAATGAATGAGAAAAGAATAAATTATTAAGTAAATATGGATCATTTTTTTAAAAATCACATTTAAGATCCCTACCTCACACTACACAGAGAAACATCCTTTTTTTTTTTTTTTTTTTTTTTGCGGTACGTGGGTCTCTCACTGTTGTGGCCTCTCCCGTTGCGGAGCACAGGCTCTGGACGCACAGGCTCAGTGGCCATGGCTCACGGGCCTAGCCGCTCCGCGGCATGTGGGATCTTCCCGGACCGGGGCACAAACCTGTGTCCCCTGCATCGGCAGGCGGACTCTCAACCACTGCGCCACCAGGGAAGCCCAGAAACATCCATTTTGATTAAAATGTTAAAAGTTTAAAAAAAAGCTAGAAAAAATGCATATATAATCTTAGGGATTCCAACTATGATAACAATGGCAGAAACTATAAAGATATTTAGCCACTTAAATTTAAAACTTTTGTACAAAAGTAAAGTTATGACCAAAATTAAAAGGTAAATGAATGAAAACTATTTGAATTACATATAGAAAACAAAGGTGGAAGTTCTTAATACATAAGTTTGTATAACTAAGGAAAACGAGTACATAAAGAAAAAAGTAAAGGGTATGGACAAGAAGTTCATGAGACAGCCAAACATATAAAAAATGTTTAATTTAAAAGTGATCAAGTAATGCAGATGTAAAGAATGGACTTGAGGACACAGGGAGGGGGAAGGGTAAGCTGGGATGAAGTGAGAGAGTGGCATGGACATATATACACTATCAAATGTAAAACAGATAGCTAATGGGAAGCAGCCACATAGCACAGGGAGATCAGCTCGGTGCTTTGTGACCACCTAGAGGGGTGGGATAGGGAGGGTGTGAGGGAGACACAAGAGGGAGGAGATATGGGGATATATGTATATGTATAGATGATTCACTTTGTTATACAGCAGAAACTAACACACCATTGTAAAGCAATTATGCTCCAATAAAGATGTTAAAAAAAAAAGTGATCAAGCATATGTGAAATAAAATGTGATACTGTTCATTATTAAAGTTTGTTAATTTAATAGGTAAAGTGATAACCAGTGCTTATAAGAGTATGGGAAAATTAAATTCTTAAACACTGCTGATGTGAGAGTTACAATTTGAACTTCATTTTTCTTACCTATGAAATTAACATAGTAAAGGTGATCTTACAAGGCTGTCTTAACAACTTGGAAATAGCTATCAAAAGACTTTAAAAGATTCAATAAGTCTAATATCTGCCTTAGGAATTATCGAAGTTGTCCATGATGATGGATGTAAGTTTAAGTTATTTAAAAGAGCAAATATTGTAAATCCAAATGTCATGTCCAAAACTTAATCTATTTAAAATAACTATCCAGCCAGATGGCAGCCACTGGGGATGGAAGCTGGTCGTGGCTACAGTGGCGGGCACACCATCATGTCCCAGAAGGAATATTCCGTCAGCACTGTTTAAAGGAAGGAAACTGCAAAGCTTTGAAATATTCATTTTTGAATGTAAAAGATCAATTTTGGATGCCAGATCAATTTAGAGGATAAAAGGATACTGACAGGATGTTGAAACCAAGATGAAAACAGCAAAAGGATTTACTCTACTCATTAAAACAGAGAAGCCAAAATAGGAAGCATACCTTTTGTCACATCTGTTTCATTGGACCAGCTTTTCCTTCCATGGAGCACTGGAGAATATGGATGAGTTCTGTTTTTGAATATGTATGAATGATTCTCTTGCTCTAAGTTATTTTTAGAAGAAAAATTTAATTGAACAATTATGGGCTGAGAGTGAATAAATCTGTTTCAAGAATTGTTCTAAGGCATATAAATTAATTAAATTTAAATAATTATGGTACAAAGATGGGATGAAATACTATACAGCTATTAAAAATTATAATTTTGCAGCACACAAGAAAACATTAAATATTAATTTACATAAAAGGGCAACTTATAAAACTACAGTTATTTAATATGTATAATATGGTGTTTAATAACCATATATGTTCCTCCTGGTATAAAAGGAGAAAAATTGAAAGGAAATATACAAGCATAGAAACAGCTTCTTTCTCTGGTGGTGGGATTGTTTTCTTTTCTATACTTTTCTGTATTTCCAACTTTTTTTTTTTACAGTGAATATATTTTACCTTCTTGAACAACACCAAAAACATTTAAAAATCTAACTTACTGAAGTTCAAATTATGCAAATTTTCTAGGAGCCCATTTTTTGGAAAGTAACTAAAAAAGAAAACGGCTGTGACTAAAAGTCCCCTCAGAAAGGAAGACTGAGGGAAGGGCACGCCATACTTGTCTGTAAGAAAATCCAGCTGAAATCGGCACGACTGGTGACCAGCTGGAATAAGACCAAATGGGCTGCGGCTGTAGCAGAGCTGGCAGCATTCTCCATGGAAGGCCCTTTGCAGCAAAGGGTGGGAGGCTTCTGAATGGGAGCTTAGAACAGTGTCCTCACTCCCTAGCTGGTGTCCAGCAGGACCACTGAAAGGACTTCAAAGGACAATGAAGTCCATCCGTCACTCGCCCAGGAGACAGCCCACACCCCACACCCCTGCCCAGAGAACCTCACATTGGTTAACTCATCCTGCAAGGATGCAAGTCAGTGGTTAACTCCAAGCCTTGAGTGAAATAGCGACTGTGGTCCTGGCCAAATCCTCTCTCAGGTTTAACTGGTTTCAACCTCTGAGCTGGAGTCTGATCCTGAGTAGAGCCACTGCCCGTCCCCAGCTGAGGCTGCCAGGGCCTTGGCAGAGTCCTGGGGCTGAGCTCCATCCATGGAGCGAGACAGTTCTGGGCATGGAAAAGCAAGGGGAGGCTGGGCGCCAGCCTCCTCCCCAGCTGTTTTCAATAAGGCTCCACTTCTGAGGTTGCTGGCAGACCTCTGGAAAGATCTGAACCAACCTCACAAAATGTTTTCCATCAAACCCACAATTAAGTAATATTCTCTTAACTCATGAACTGCACATGAAATCTTTTTCCTGTCACTTCTTAGCTCCACTCCTAAGCAACCTACCAGCAGGTCAGGCTGGGGTTACAGAGCTTTTGTGGGGTCAGCGGAGACCACAGCACAGGCTTCCCGAGGCCATTACTATGCCCCCTCCTGCTACACAAGGATGGAGGGGTTGAACATTTGGCCTCACGATGTACAAGCCACATTATACACATCATTTCATTTAATCCTCCCAATGGCCCTGGAAGGTCAGCATTACTATGCTAATTTTACAGGTAATAAAAATGAAGTTCAAAAAAGATAAGTCATTTGTACAAGATCCCCAATTCATGCTTTTTCCACTACAGCCTTCCAAGGAGGTCAGATAGGATTGTGGGCAAGAAAATTCCACGTATCAAAAAGCTATTCTAAGACCATCTGGTCTTTTGGCAAGATTTAAGCACCACAGCCTTATTTTGTAATTGAATAAATTAGTGACTCCTAGAATGACCTAAGATGGATCCCACCTTCTCCATGAGGTCTTCTGAGTGCTTCTTGCCAATAGCTTTTATCACATATTTTATAATATTTTATATTCTGACCAAAGGGCATTAGGTCTTATTTACTGAGGAGGGTTTGTTTATTCACTCACTTGACAAAAGCTTGCAAAGCACCCTTCCCCGGTACTGCGCTAGTCATTTGTAAGAGATACACAGATGATTATGAACTAGTCTCGACTCAGGGAGTACAAACTCTCAGAGAGGAGATGGAGAAGACAACAAAGGAAATCTTATAAGACAAGTGCACACACACACACACTTTACCTCCTTAATCAGGCTGCATCAATGCTTAGTGAACAAGAACCGAGTCTTCAGTGTTTTCCTGCTCATAGGACCTAGCCCCGTATCTGCTGCACACCTATGTTAGAGTCAGTACAGTTGGCCTGGCCCCTATCTTAGGAAGCCTCTTTCTACTGGGGGAGACAGTATCCACCTCTAAGGGTCCCTCCTCTGGGATCCAATGAAGACAAAGTGACAAATATACTCTGAATAAGGATATGATTCAAAGGGGAAGATTAAAATTAGTAAATATTTGGGCCAGGACCTGATGCGTGGAGAAGAAAAGGGAAAAAGAAAAACAAGGAGTAGTTCAAGACTTGACCCTGTGTGGTTGGTGGAATCTCCGAGCCTGAAACTATGAGATCTAGCCCATCCCTTTGTCAGTCAGTGTCAAGGAAGCTGGCACTAGGAGGTTAAGGCAGGGGCAGAGGCAGACTGGGGCCTAGAGAAGGATTCTGGCTCAGAGAGCAGTTT
The DNA here is from genome assembly GCF_949987515.2 of Delphinus delphis. Taxonomy (NCBI): domain Eukaryota; kingdom Metazoa; phylum Chordata; class Mammalia; order Artiodactyla; family Delphinidae; genus Delphinus; species Delphinus delphis. The sequence goes on from NC_082686.1 coordinate 68,952,787, forward strand.
GGCAGATACAGAAAAGAACCAGGCTGTGAGCTGAGGCAGGGAGAAGCGGGGGACAAACTGACACACTAAGTTTGTATCTCACAGATGAAGGAGCAATGTCAAGCCAAAGACCAGCCTTTGGGAAAGCACTGGAACTTTAAAAGGCCCAAAGCCTTTGTCCCTGTAGTCCCTCTACTGCAAACTAGTCAACCCCAAGGAAATAATATTAATTACTGAATTGAAAGCTTCATGTATAAGATGTTCACCAAAATTTAATTTGTAAAAGGAAATACTGGAAACCATCTAGATAACTACCAATGGAGGAATGATTCAGTAAATTGTAGCGTATCAAATTTAATGGAATATTAACCATTAAAACTGTATTGACAGAGTGACTTGAAAAATGATATGTTGGGTGAGAAAAGGCAGGATACAAAACAGTATAAACAATTTTTAGGTGGTTTTAGGACAGTATAAATGATCTTTAGAGAGGTGCTATGGGCAGATTAGTGATCATGTTACTAGTATAATGCCTGCCATTTTATTAGGGAAGTACTGTGTGTTGACATCAACTCCCCAACCAATAATGCTGTGAGGCAGCAATTATTATTATTATTATTCCCTGCTCTCTATAGAGCTTAGAGAACAGATCTTAAAGCCCATGCTCTTTCTACCCCTCCCACTGCCCTATGGCACGGAGGCTCTTGGTTCCCTACACTACATTTTATGACCATTTAAGCCCTGGCAAGGCCATGTTTACAAGCACAGGGTTGACCACTGCTCCCTGAAGAAGGCAAGATGAACTAGGCCTCCCAGAGGCATTCACCCACATTCTGCCGCAGCTGGAGTCCCGTCTCCCTACCCATCCCTCTAACCCCCGAAACCTTGGAGAGATCATGCCTGACTAGGGGGAACTGAAAGGTCCGGGGAGCATCACCAAATGTAGAACAGAGAGCTCAGGGCCACAGGGAAATGAGGTGTGGAGCAACTGGGGGGTGGCCTGAGCTGGTTTAGGAACAAAGAAGAGCAGATGGCTGGGTGATCTGAGTTCTGGGGAGGAGGGGATCGCAGAGCAGAGAACGACGACAGAGCCAGGGTCCTCCACTCTTCTGCCCAATAGCATCTCTCACTGCCTTTAAAATCGAGATAGTTCCCCTTATGTACACACAGAAAATGTGCACATATCCCCAGGTACATACCACAGGAGAGCTCCTACTAGTTATGTCCTGTGATTATATCTCCTGAGTAAATGAGCTTACTTTTGAAGGATCTTGTACCAGATCGTGATTCTTAGGAAGCTTATCGTCACATCTGAAACCCATCTCCATCAACTCTACAAGACTGTACAACACTCATTTCTGTGTGCTCGTCTTATCCCAGGTCTATTATTCCCTCCCCATATCTTCCCTTTGCTCTTTTCTGATCTCTCACCTCTATGCCAGTAAAGGATTCAAAGCATTATAAAATTTAATTTATACAAGGGCAACACGACCCCTAAGGGGGTGAAAATTGGTTTGGGGAGAAGGGGGCAAAAAACTTTACTCTTTTTTAGGTATAAAGCACTATATACACACAGTTCATAAAGAGAGAGTACATCCTTGAGAACCGCTGATCTCTGGGAGTCAACCCCGTGCTCGAGCAATAAAGAGAACACCTTCCCTCGACCCCAGATCGTCAGACACATCATTCCCAGAAGTAAATTACGTGGTGCACACAAGTCCGGTTCTCTCCTGCCCCACAGCCTCAGCCCCACCCACGCGCAGCTGAGACCTGTAGCCGTGACCTGTGCTTCTACCTCCTGAGACCAATGATTTCACATCAGTGGTGTGGAGAAGAGCCTGTGTAGGGCCGGTGTGCTCAGATGCAGACCCCGTGGTCTCACCTCAGTGGGGCGGGGATGGGAAACTCCAAGCACCCCAGTGGCTTCTGATGGACCCCACTTTGAGACACACTCTCTACACAGGGTCTCTACCAATGACTTAGGCACCTAGGTATCCAGATTTTTACCCCAAACTCCAAAAAACTCATGCCCTGACTGTCAGAAAGGAAGGGGTGGGGATGGGGGAGGTGACTGATTTGACTTTATTATAAGAGCTTTGCCCCAGGTAAGTCATTAATCAAGCACCAGCGTTCCTTACATGTGTGTGGGACCCACCAGTTCTAGGTCATTATGTTCATCACTTCCAGAACCAGTGTCTCCCCTCTCCTCTCTGGACTTAACTGTGGCAAGTCTCCCGGTCCTCTGGCCCCACAGGGGATGGCATTGACTGGGGTGGCGCCTGGCCCCGAGTGGCCTGGCTGTGAGGGCCGCAGCCCGGGGAACCGGCCTCCACGGCCTCGGCTTCCCCGCACTGCTCACGGATGAGGTGAGGCCAGCATGACAGGCTGTGGAAAGTATGTCCAGGTGCCTGGATCCCTCGGCCTCATGCCTTTAAAATCAGGATCCAGATTTGATTTGCTTTTCCTTGCCTTCCTGGCTCCAGCTCTTCCAGGCTCATTTTTCACTCCCGTCAGGCTTTCCAGGGCTGGGGGGCTGGGCGAGCCAAGACCTTCACACTCCACAGACAAGCCTCCCCCGCCGCCGTCCACGCAGGCTCCCACCCTGCTCCCACCGCCTCAGCCTACCCTGAATCCCGCAGGAGTTTTCTGAGGGGGACGGACCTGCATCTCTTAGAGATGCACTGGCTCAGGGACCCAGTGTGTCACCCAGTGAGAGAAAAAGACTGGGCCTATTTCTCATTCTCACACCACTCAGCCAGCCCTGTCGGGACACAGCATCTATTCACTGTCACAGTGCCCCACCCGCTCTCATTTCAGAGTGTCCTTGAACAGAGGCCGAGGTCCAGGAGCGACCCTGAAGGAGCCATCGGGTCTGACATCCCACCTTCCCAGATGGCGTCCCAGCCGTCTGGGACGTGTGTGTGGAATGAGTGTGGAAGGGCTGATTCACAGCCTCAGCTGACTGAGAGTGTGAATCTCTTTGAATGGAGAGACGGGACGGTCTCCTGGTCCTCTCTGTCATCTTTTTACCCCAGGTGCACCTGACACCCTGCAGAGAGCTACTGTTTGCTGAACTGAGTTCACCTGTAAACCACCCACTCAGGCCAGCCTGCCTGAGCGTCGCAACTTCCTGTAGCCCTGGGGGTCAGCTGGTGGGCACACGAATAAAACCACTAGGTCTCTACTCCAAAATCTTATTTAAATTTTATGTTTATGGAATCATGGAATGTTAGAGCAGGAAAAGGCATCAGAGTCAGCTGGTCCAACCTCTTTATTTATAAATGAGGAAACTAAAGTCCAGAGGTCAGAGCAAGTTAGAGACAAAGACCCAGGTATAGGACCACCAGCCCAACCCTCCTGCTAGCGTCACACTCTTGGTTCTGAGACAATCCAGCTCCCTATGATGGCCAGCAAATTGCCAAGCAAAGAAGTTTACAAAGGATGGGATTTTAGTATCACTAGGCTGACTGCAGTTGTATTTAAATTTAAATCCTTGTTAGCTATGATCTAACTACGCCTTACTGAATACCTGCCACGGCAGGGTACCATCCTTGATGCTATGAAGAATACAAAAATGAGTAAGAAATGGCCCTTAAAGAGCTCTCATTCTAGTGGCAAGCACATAAATAACCAGAACATAAAGCCAAAGACAGACAGTATAAGAAAGCTCCAGGTGATTCAGAAGGAAGGGGAACGTAACTGGCAGGGAGAAGCACGATGGGCTCCCTGGTAGAAGTGACTGTTGAAAGAGCCTGGGTACTACTTATATATCTGGGGTCTAGATTCCAGTTAGAAATATGACAGAAGTCAGGGAGACAAAGCCCAGGACCTGCTCAGGGATGGTGGGGTCAGGTCGTAGGGTGGTTGGGAAAAGCACTGACCCAGGGGACTGACCCACACTGTGGACAACACCGAATGCCAGGCAGGGAGCCTGGACCCCAAACCATGGAAGTCTCTGGGCCAAGAAGAAGAGCTGAAAGAAGAACTTTGCAGAAGATGAAGTCTGGATGGGGCTGAGTGAGGAGCAGCCGGGAGCCCTGGCAGGTTAACCCCGCCTGATGGGTGGGCTCTCACCCCTCAAGGTGTGCCAGCCATTCTTCAGCTCTGCTGTCCACTAGTGGATGGGCAGATTCGACTCACAGAAAGTGATTAGAGACCCGGCATCATTCTTCAGTCTACTTCTCCCTGAGAACACTGTGCTCTGGGAGTCACTGGGCCTCCATTCATACATTTCATTCCACTTAATCCTGCCTATTCTTTCCCAAGAGCTTAGAAATGGGACACAGGGTGATCAGCACTTTCTACCTTCTAACAAACCTAGAAGGGCTTTGTACATTATAACTTTTTATCCAAATGAATGGTGTATTATTAAAAATCCATCCACTGATGGATGAATGGATAAAGAAAAGGTGGTGTATATATATATAATGGAATATTACTCAGCTATAAAAAAAAAAAGGAAATCCTCTCATTTGTGACATGAATGAACCTGGAGTGTATTAAGCTAAGTGAAATAAGTCAGACAGAGAAAGACAAATACTGTATGATCTCACTTACATGTGGAACAGAGGACTGGTTGCTGGGGTGTGGGTGGGGGGATGATTTGAGATAAGTGAAGGGAGTCAAAAGGTATAAACTCCCAGTTGTAAAATTAAAAAGTCCTGGAGATGTAATGTACAACATGGTGACTATAGTTAATAGCACTGTATTGCACATTTGAAAAGTGATGAGAGTAGATCTCAAAAATTCTCATCACAAGAAAAAAAATTTATAACTGTGTGGTGATGGATGTTAACTAGACATATTGTGGCAATCACTTTGCAATTTATACAAACATTGAATGATTATGTTGTACTCCTGAGACTAATATAATGCCTATATGTCAATTATATCTCAATTTAAAAATAAGACATAAAGAGAACTCCAGGGACTTCCCTGGCGGTCCAGTGGTTAAGACTTCGCCTTCCAAAGCAGGGGGTGAGGGTTCGATTCCTGGCCGGGGAGCTAAGATCCCACATGCCTTGTGGCCAAGAAAACAAAACATAAAACAGAAGCAATACAGTAACAAATTCAATAAAGACGTTAAAAATGGTCCACATCAAAATATCTTTAAAGAGATCTCCAACCCCAAGATGTTGGAACTGAATAAAATAATAATATGTTAAATATGGGAACAACTGTCAAGATTGTTTGGTGCAACTCCCAACCTGACTTGTGGATCCCAAATACTACAGTCCTCAGAAGCCGATACAGCCCTCCTTCAACACGTCTGGTTCTGACCAGCTAAAACAGTACCTGGCTCATGGTAAAGTGCTCAATAAACACAAGGTGAATGAATCAACTCCAAACACTCCAAATCTACCTTATATAAAAGCAGAACATTCATGATGCAAGAGATTAAAATTTAGAAAATCCACAGACTGAACAAACAATCTCTTATTACTGGGCACCTACCAGGAGCTGGGACTGTGACACATGTTTTAAAAATCAGACATGTGAAATAGAGAACAAACAGTACAATATATGAATCATAGAACTTCAGATTGCAAAGGGCCTTAAGGGTCATCTAAATTTATTATAAGGAGGAATCTGAGACTCAGGGAGGTTTGGTGGTTGGTTGAAAGCTTTGAGGCAGCTTCATAGGAACCAGAACCCCAGTCCAGTGTTCTTTCCACAATATATTATGTTATCCATCCAATCAAATCCTAACTTGTAGAATATAACCCTCCTAGAATGTGGCAATGGAAAAGAATACAATGGACTGGAGGATCTGGAAAAGGCTTCAGAGAGGAGGAAAAGTTTAATTCTCCACTACCAAAATTGATAATCCATTAACTGCAAGATCACTAATGATGGGGATCACGTTTTCTTTTTCTTTGTAGTCCCAGGATCCAGAGCACAGAGGAAACTCAACTCATGTTGGCCAATTTTAAAGAAAGTTGTATCTTAATTAACTTCACTTAAAGTTGGAAGGAAGTTGTATATTACAAGGAATGTGAACATCTCAGCTTCCATAGAAATTGTATCTATGTAAAAAACAACCAGGCCTCCACAAGCTCTCCCATTGCCCATGTAGATTCCCACTGATGAATGCCAAACTGGAGCTGCACACTTGTCCCTCGGGCCACCATGAGCAAACACAGAGAATAAGAAAAGCCGAATCCGGTGTCTCCATCTCTCAGTGCTCATTTTGCCACACAATTTTGTTTCCATTTCAAAGCAGACAGTCAAGTAATTGGAAACATGTTAAAATAATAGAGGCCCAAAGGCCTTATTAGTAGAGACAGATGTATCCACAAAGCACCGTCTTCTCTTCCCTGAGAGGTAAACTGTCACCGCAAAATTAAAAAACACAGACACACAGAGAACTTACAACAACAAAAAATTCTATTTACATGGTTCCGATTCCTCTTCTAATTTTAGGTAGTGAACACGTAGATGCTTTTGGATGGCGGTGCTCACACTGCATAGAGTCCACACTCCACTTCTCTTTCCACTTTGTGTTATACACACACGTTTCCATTTAGGGGTATAGCTCCCCAAATGAGGTGTTTCTTTAAGTACCTCCTTTTGAGCACAAACTAATTCCTTTTTGTCATTTTAAATAGTGCTCTGAACATCCTAGTATCATCTACTTTTCTCCTTCTCCTTTAAGAGTTGACTTACAGTGCCAAAAGCAGAATTCTTGGCAAAGCACATGAACAGTTTTACCATGCCTGTAACGTTCTGCCAGTCTGGGCCCAAAAAGGCTGAACCAACAATCGGTGCTCCCGGCATGGTTTCCTGTTTCACCTGTTTCCTCACAGCACCAACGGTGGGCTTCTGGCATCTTTTGCATTGCTAGTTTTTCACGTACATAAATACTTTAAAGGTACCTTAATTTCCATTTGCCTAGTTGCTGGCAGTGTTGGATAATGTATTTTGATGCAGTGCTATAGATTTTTCCACACTTAAACTTTATGTTCCTTTCAATGTAAACAGTGTATTCATCTTTGACCATTTATCAAATAGAATCTGGACACTGAACTCAGATAGATATACCAACTCTTTTTACTGGCAATTTTATTGTGTTTTTTAGAAATTACAGAAGTAATTCCTTTCTACTGTTAAAAAATTTCAAGCTGTAAGAATGTGTACAAGGTAAAAGGTGAAAGTTGAAGGCATAAAATGACAAAAGGTTTCCTCCCCTCTCACTCTTTCCTCTCCCTGGAATAGTATCATTTTCCAGATATAACCACTGAAATCATCTTTCCATTCTTCTTATCATTAAACTCTGTAATTCTAGGTAATATACTCTGGGTCTCTTTCTTGATTTAAGAATTTAGAGAACACTTAGTGGATTCCCACTATGAATGATGAGAAATTTCACTGGCTTACACTGCCCCTCTCTAAACAGTCCTTTCTTGATTTTCAGATCTTCTATTGGACATTAATGACAAGATCACAAACTCAAACGCCTATAGATACCCAAGTATACAAAGTGGGTGGGGACAAGAAATGTCATGAGGCTCTTCCTGCCCATCTATAGCTTTCCCACTGTTAACATGAATGTGGCTAGGAAAAAGCAAAGTCATAACTGGCAACAGAGCAGAAGCAAGAAAAACTATAATCCTGCAGCGTGTGGAACAAAAACCACATTCACAGAAAGACAGACAAGATGAAAAGGCAGAGGGCTATGTACAGAAAGACAGACAAGATGAAAAGGCAGAGGGCTATGTACGAGATGAAGGAACAAGATAAAAAAACAAGATAGGACATTCCATCCAAAAACAGTAGATTACACTTTCTCCTCAAGCGCACATGGAACATTCTCCAGGAGAGATCACATCCTGGGTCACAAGTAAAGCCTCAGTAGATTTAAGAAAATTGAAATCATATCAAGCATCTTTTCTGACCACAACGCTATGAGATTAGAAATCAATTACAGGGAAAAAAACGTAAAAAACACAAACACATGGAGGCTAAACAATACGTTACTAAATAACCAAGAGATCACTGAAGAAATCAAAGAGAAAATCAAAAAATACCTAGAGACAAACGACAATGAAAACACGACGATCCAAAACCAATGGGATGCAGCAAAAGCAGTTCTAAGAGGGAAGTTTATAGCAATACAAGCCTACCTCAAGAAACAAGAAACATCTCAAATAAACAATCTAACCATACACCTAAAGGAACTAGAGAAAGAAGAACAAACAAAACCCAAAGTTAGCAGAAGGAAAGAAATCATAAAGATCAGAGCAGAAATAAATGAAATAGAAACAAAGAAAACAAGAGCAAAGATCAATAAAACTAAAAGCTGGTTCTTTGAGCAGATAAACTAAATTGATAAACCATTAGCCAGACTCATCAAGAAAAAGAGAGGACTGAAATCAATAAAATTAGAAATGAAAAAGGAAAAGTTACAACAGACACTGCAGAAATACAAAGCATCCTAAGAGACTACTACAAACAACTCTATGCCAATAAAATGGACAGCCTGGAAGAAATGAACAAATTCTTAGAAAGGTATAACATTCCAAGACTGAACCAGCAAGAAATAGAAAATATGAACAGACCAATCACAAGTTATGAAATTGAAACTGTGATTAAAAATCTTCCAACAAACAAAAGCCCAGGACCAGATGACTTCACAGGTGAATTCTATCAAACATTTAGACAAGAGCTAACATCCATCTTTCTCAAACTCTTCCAAAAAATTGCAGAGGAAGGAACACTCCCAAACTCATTCTATGAGGTCACCATCACCCTGATACCAAAACCAGACACAGATACTACAAAAAAAGAAAATTACAGACCAATATCACTGATGAATATAGATGCAAAAATCCTCAACAAAATACTAGCAAACAGAATCCAACAACACATTAAAAGGATCATACACCATGATCAAGTGGGATTTATCCCAGGGATGCAAGGATTCTTCAATATATGTAAATGAATCAATGTGATAAACCATATTAACAAATTGAAGAATAAAAACCATATGATCATCTCAACAGATGCAGAAAAAGCTATTGACAAAATTCAACACCCATTTATGATAAAAACTCTCCAGAAAGTTGGCATAGAGGGAACCTACCTCAACACAATAAAGGCCATATACAACAACCCCCCAGCAAACATCATTCTCAATGGTGAAAAACTGAAAGCATTTCCTCTAAGATCAGGAACAAGACAAGGATGTCCACTCTCACCACTATTATTTAACATAGTTTTGCAAGTCCTAGCCACGGCAATCAGAGAAGAAAAAGAAATAAAAGGAAACCAAGTTGGAAAAGAAGAAGTCAAACTGTCACTGTTTGCAGATGACATGATACTCTACACAGAGAATCCTACAGATGCCACCAGAAAACTACTATAGCTGATCAATGAATTTGGTAAAGTTGCAGGATACAAAATTAATGCACAGAAATCTCTTGTATTCGTATACACTAATGATGAAAAATCTGAAAGAGAGATTAAGGAAACACTCCCATTTACCACTGCAACAAAAAGAATCAAATAACTAGGAATAAACCTACCTAAGGTGGTAAAAGACCTATACTCAGAAAACTATAAGACACTGATGAAAGAAATCAAAGATGACACAGATGAAGAGATACACCATGTTCTTGGATTGGAAGGACCAATATTGTGAAAATGACTGTACTACCCAGAGCAATCTACAGATTCAATGAAATCCCTATCAAATTACCAATGGCATTTTTTTTTAACAGAACTAGAACAAAAAATCTTAAAATTTATATGGAGACACAAAAGACCCCAAATAGCCAAAGCAGTCTTGAGGGAAAAAAATGGAGCTGGAGGAATCAGACTCCCTGACTTCAGACTATACTACAAAGCTACAGTAATCAAGACAACATGGTACTGGTACAAAAACAGAAATATAGATCAATGGAACAGGATAGAAAGCCCAGAGATAAATCCATGCACCTATGGTCAACTAATCTATGAGAAAGGAGGCAAGGATATACAATGGAGAAAAGATAGCCCCTTCAATAAGTGGTGCTGGGAAAACTGGACAGCTACACGTAAAAGAATGAAATTAGAACACTCCCTAACAGGATACACAAAAATAAACTTAAAATGGATTAGAGACTTAAATGTAAGACCGGACACTATAAAACTCTTAGGGGAAAACATAGAAAGAACACTCTTTGACATAAATCACAGCAAGATCTTTTTTGATCCACCTCCTAGAGTAATGGAAATTAAAACAAAAATAAACAAATAGGACCTAGTGAAACTTAAAAGCTTTTAAAAAGCAAAGGAAACTACAAACAAGATGAAAAGACAACCCTCAGATTGAGAGAAAATATTTGCAAACGAAGCAATGGACAAAGGATTAATCTGAAAAATATATAAACAGCTCATGCAGCTCAATATTAAAAAAAACAAACAACCCAATCCAAAAATGGGCAGAAGACCTAAATAGACATTTTCCAAAGAAGACATACAGATGGCCAAGAAGCACATGAAAAGCTGCTCAACATCACTAATTATTAGAGAAATGCAAATCAAAACTACAATGAAGTATCACCTAACACCAGTTAGATGGGCATCATCAGAAAATCTACAAACAACAAATGCTGGAAAGGGTGTGGAGAAAAGGGAACCCTCTTGCACTCTTGGTGGGAATGTAAATTGATATAGCCACTATGGAAAATGGTATGGAGGTTCCTTAAGAAACTAAAAATAGACTTATCATATGACCCAGCAATCCCACTACTGGGCACATACCCAGAGAAAACCATAATTCAAAAAGACACATGCACCCCAATGTTCACTGCAGCACTATTTACAATAGCCAGGTCACGGAAGCAACCTAAATGCCCACTGACAGATGAATGGATAAAGAAGATGTGGTACATATATACAATGGAATATTACTCAGCCATAAAAAGGAACGAAATTGGGTCATTTGTACAGATGTGGATGGATCTAGAGACTGTCATACAGAGTGAAGTAAGTCAGAAAGAGAAAAACAAATACCGTATATTAACACATATATGTGGAACCTAGAAAAATGGTTCAGATGAACCAGTTTCCAGGTCAGAAATTGAGACACAGATGTAGAGAACAAACATATGGACACCAAAGGGGGGAAAGCGGCGGGGGGTGGTGGTGGTGGTGTGATGAATTGGGAGATTGGGATTGACATATATACACTAATATGTATAAAATGGATAACTAATAAGAACCTGCTGAATAAAAACAAACTAACAAAAAAAAACTGGCAAGAGACGCTTGCCCATGTGTTGGGAGATGACTGGGAATCGGAGTGGTTGGGACTATAGCAACCTGGCAAAGACATGCTTAGATGTAGGGGTAGTACCCACTGACCAAGTGTGGCCAGATCTTATTTTTTGAGAAAAGCCATTCAGAAATGAATTGTATGCGTAAGTTTTCCATTTGTAAATCTTAGCTCAAATGTTTTGAGAACACTGCTGACCAAACATAAAATGTCTGTGTACCAAATATGGCTGATGAGCTGACCATTTTTTACCTCTTTCATTATGGTTTTAAGTCATATACTCAAGCCTCTGTTATTTGATCCATCTGTTTTAGATGGTATCTCCTCACTTCCCACCATGTAAGATGAGGACAATAGTGCCCTTGAGTTTTCTCTTCCTCTCTTTCCCTCCTCTACCTTACCATTCATCATTCCTTTACTTTTGGCTTGTCAAAGCTTACAGAGTTTACCTTCTGTTCTGTAACTCTAACTAACACTTTAGAGCTTTGTCTATAGACTGACTTTTAAAAAAAGAACAGGGACTTCCCTGGTGGTGCAGTGTTTAAGAATCTGCCTGCCAATGCAGGGGACACGGGTTCAATCCCTGGTCCAGGAAGATCCCACATGCCGTGGAGCGACTAAGCCCATGGGCCACAACTACTGAGCCTGCGTGCCACAACCACTGAGCCCATGTGCCACAACTACTGAAGCCCGTGAGCCTAGAGCCCATGCTCCGCAACGAGAAGCCACTGCAATGAGAAACCCGCACACCTCAATGAAGAGTAGCCCCCTCTCGCTGCAACTAGAGAAAGCCCGCGCACAGCAACGGAGACACAATGCAGCCAAAAATAAATTAATTAATTAATAAAACTTTTAAAAAATGTATAAAAAAGAACAATTTTCTTGATAGCAATATTATATTGTATAAATATTTTCTTCAAACATCTGGTGGCCATGAGTTAACTATTCACAATCTATGATTGAAGAACTAGTTCCTAAATGGAGGTTTTCCATCACTGTGTGTAGTCCTGTCACCCTGAATGAGGGGCCTGACTGCAAGCTTCGTGTCCCTGAGTGGGGCACGTCTACTGGTGGGTTTCACTTAGAGTGTCTGGGCATGGAGCAGCTGGACGGCAACTGGACAGTCAACACATTTCACCTGGTGGCAAAGTAAAAAAGACTTTCTTTGGAGATACTGATTAATATCCACACCAAGAGCTTCAGTTTTCTCCATAGAGATATTAAGTAAACATCCTTTAATCACCCCAATTTCTGCCCTACAGCCCACTGCTAGTCTCTAAATCCTTTCATCTCAAATATGTGGCTCTCACTTATATGTTATGGTGGGTAGCGCTGATGTATCCGTCCATGCAAACCCATGGAAATCCCTCATCCACTAATTCCCCTCTCCTGTTCTCAGTGCAACTCTGAATTAATTCTTTTTAACCCTTTACGTTCATTTCAATGGCACATTTGGAGGGAGGAGAAGTTAATAAATCTATTCAGTCTGGCATTTTGAATCAGAGTGGCCACCAACTTCTGACAACTGTACTTTCAGCATGACTTGCCCTGTCATTTCCCATTCTGCTGCTTTTCCTTTAAATACTTCAGGAACCAGCCTCCTTGTCATGAGAATTTCTGAGTCACCTGGAACAGACAGCTACTGAAATTTTGGGGAGCACATTCAAGCTTTCTGGGATACCAAGATTACTACTCTTCAACAAAAATGGAAAACAAAGATTTGTTCATCAAGGGTTTACATTTTTCTTTGAATGATTTTATGCCCTAAGGAAATTATCAAGAATTTAATGTCTTATTTCTATTGTGAATGGAACAGCCATTGTCAATATATCTTCTAGCTGTGGATCCCTAGTACGTGGGGACTGAATTAAATGCAAGAGTGGCCTTGATCAGCCCTCTCTGATAGCACTTTCTGTGATGATAGAAATGTTCCATAATCTGTGCTGCCCAACACGGTAGCTATCAGCCACATGTGGATACTGAGTGCTGAAAATGTGGCTAGCATGGCTGAAGAACTGAATTTTTCATTTTATTTAATTTAAATTCATTTAACCTAAATTTAAGTAGCCGTATGTGGCTAATCGCTATCCTACTGGACAACGCAGCTCTAGGCCTCAAACAACTCGTTAGCATTGAGGAAACAAAAGACAATAAACAATACCTGATAAAGCTGCACATTAATAAAAGAAAAACTGAGTCAGATAAGTAAGTATTCTAGGAATTCAGAGGAGGGAGCAATTGAGGGTTGGAAAGTTCAGGATTAGCTTAGATCTTCCTATGAGGTAGATCTATGTGCTATTGTTAAAAAAAAAAAAAAAAAAAAAAAGGCCAAAAGATGTTAAGCAAAAAGAGCAAGGTGCAGATCAGTATATGTACATGGGTCCATTTGTGTATGTAAAAGCATATACAGATTTATGCCTATATTTGCATAGAATATTTGCCTATATTTGCATAGAATATTTCCGGACGGATACCCAAATTGTTAATGGTGGCTACCTCTGGAGAGCAGAAGTACAGGTCAAGGGCAAGCAACATTTTTACTTTGCTGGAATTTTTGTTTTAAAAAAAGTTTAACATTTAAATCATTTTTTTCTTTATAATAAAATTATAGGCACAGAGATGATTAATGAATAATACGCTTTTAAAAGGCCAAAGTAGTCAACTCTTTCCTGCGGTTATTACTCATGAATGATTTTATGTGATTATTGGGAATCTTCCACATCCTATTACCATGGCTCCTCTGTCCTCTACTAAAATGCTTTAAAGAGAAGACATACTTAAGGAAAGTAGCCTGAAGGAGGTAGGGTTTAAATAGGACCTTGATGCTGGCTAAGATGCAGTGGGAGAAGGAAGGGCATTCTTGATAAAGGCATGGCCTCAGGTAAAGAAGGGAGCAGGGAATAGGGTGGGGGAAGGGGAGACAAGACCCTAAGAAGCAGGGGACCAAAGCCCTATGGGCTTGACTGGCAAGAGGTCTCGAGTCAGACCCTTCCAACCTGGTTCTCAAGGGAACCAAACACTTACAGAGCACCCATCATGTGGCAGGCATTGTGCTACTCCTGGGACACAAAGACGAATAAGAAACAGTCACTGAGTTCAAGGAACCAGATGAGACCTGTAAAAGGGATGACATCAATAGTGCGAGGAACACAAGATGTGGACGCTGAAGTACTGCCTCCTTCACTTTCTGACATAATCTTGGCAAGGTCTGTAATTACTCTGAGCCCCTGGGTTCTTCCTCTATAAAAAATGGGGGGCCTCCCTGGTGGCGCAGTGGTTGAGAGTCCGCCTGCCGATGCAGGGGACACGGGTTCGTGCCCCGGTCCGGGAAGATCCCACATGCCGCGCAGCGGCTAGGCCCGTGAGCCATGGCCACTGAGCCTGCGCGTCTGGAGCCTCTGCTCCGCAATGGGAGAGGCCACAACAGTGAGAGGCCCGCGTACCGCAAAAAAAAAAAAAAAAAAAAATGGGGATATGAGGGCATTATGCTAAGTGAAATAAGTCAGACAGAGAGAGACAAATACTGCATGATGTCACTTATATGTAGAATCTAAAAAATACAACAAACTAGTGAATATAAGAAAAGAAGCAGACTCACAGACACAGGGAACAAACTAGTGGCTACCAGTGGGGAGGGAGGGGAGGGGCACTGCAGGGGTGGGGCGTGGGAGGTACAAACTACTGGCTGTAAGATAGGTTTAAGGATGTATTGAACAACACGGGGACTACAGCCAATATTTTGCAATAACTGTAAATGGAGTATAACCTTTAAAAATTGTATTAGAATTTTTTTTAACTTTTAAAAATGGGTATAAAGCTACTTTACCATGAGGACAAAATGACGAAGACCATATGCCTGGCGCCAGTAGGCCTATCACACTCTGTCCCCACTCCTAATCGATAGGGAAGATAAAATGCTTTCCTTGTTTACCCTTTCTCCACAAAGGTGATACCAGAACAAAGTACCGCTGTGTGGGTGAGCAGGGCTGGAGTGAGCCACAGGGAGCAAGGGAGGAAGAGGGGTCAGGGCTGGAGAGCTTGGAGCTGATTGGAAGGGCCTTGTGGGCAGCGCTGAGGAACCTCATCCCAGGTTCGAGGACTGAGGCAGGCAGGTGACATAGTCAGACCTGCACTGTTGGAAGGACCAACTGGAAGGACAGAAGTCAGGAAGCAAGAAACCAGTTTCCAAGCCACTGCAAACCTCATTTAATCTCCTCTAAATTCCTATAGTACAAACTATTTAATTGAACAATTTCAAGCATCTAATTATACTGTCATAGCCTACTGTTTTATAGGTACACGTTTTTCTCAAGAACCACATCATTAAGACTTCTGAGGACAGAGAATTCCCTGATGGTCCAGTGGTTGGGACTCGGCACTTTCACGCTTTCACTGCCGGGGCCCGGGTTCGATTCCTGGTTGAGGGGGGTGGGGTGGGGACTAAGATCCCGCAAGTCATGGCCAAAAACAAGACTTCTGAGGGCAGAAAGCAGACCAGATGCTTCCTTCAAACTTCTCTAAGTGGTTGAGCGCTTCTGAGATAGAAGCGAACTGGGCAGTTAGTGGGGGAAGGATACCAATGTTGGTTAAAGTGGAAATTGAGTTATTCTCGCTTCCATGGGTCAGGCCTTCCCTGTTCCGTTCCTCCACCCTCCACGCCTTAAACATAAACATGTCTTAATGAGGCCAGGCTAGCCCGTTGTTGTGAAGCCCCCTTCAGTGAACGCTGAGCCCCTCAGTCTGGACTGAAACCTCATTTGGGCTGTACTTCAAGAGGCACTGAAGTATCAGCTCGTTTCATTCACAGCACAGCCAGGGCCTATCACTATGCTTGCTTTTTCTGATAAGAATGAATTCCAGGGCAGAAGGGAAGAAATCTCCAGTAATTTTAGTATTTTTCCTACCATCTCGCTCCTTCCACACTTGACTCCATGTTGGGGGAAGCAGCCCGTCAGCACTTTAGCCGCCCTCGGGGGCAACAGAGCAGCTGGACGCATTTCAGTCAGCCCTTGACATGTGCGGGCCTCCGCTATCTGTCCGTGGAGGCCCCCAGCACCCTGGGCCCAGCAACACTCACGAGGCAGTGGCACAGTCCATCCTATGCTGTCAGGGTCCTGCTATACCCGTGGGCGGACAACAGATCCCTACATCTGAGTTTCATCTACCTTCTTATCCCCCCAAGCAAACAACTGCCCCTTGACCATCCCACTCAGGCCTAGGTAAGTCTTCTCATGGGAGTAGGCCCACCCAGGCCTTAGAAGTGGGCTCAGGGCCCCTTGGTAGAGAATTCCAGGGTCCTGGGTGCTCAGAACATGGCAGATGGTGTGGCTCCACTGGGTATATCCGTTGAGCAGAGAGATCCCCTGCTCTTGGGCAAGGGTGCAGCCAGATGAAGGAACAGGGGTTTCTAGAATGTGGGCTCAGGTTGCCTGGGTCTAAAGGTGGTACTGATGAGACATAGATCCAAAGTTGTATGAGTTCTGATAACTATAATCTCCTTAAGCTGGCAGAGGAAAAAAAAAAAAAAAAAAAAGGTGGGGCAGGGTAGGTAGCTTTGCCCTAATCAGTAGACCCTGATCAAATAGCAGTTTTCTGTAATGACATTAAATCACCACTTAGCGCCATATGGTTGACTCTCTCTCATAGACCCTAGACCCTGTTGGTTCAAGCCAGATGGCCACAGCCAGGGAGGCACAAATTCCTCTAGAATGCTTTAACTGCACGGCCACATTCAACTCAAGCACTCCCCTCACTGTTGGTAGATTTGGTAAAGGTCTGAAAGGGTTTTTTAGTCCTTCTCTGTGTTATGTCTTCTCCCCTGTTATTCCCATCATTTAAAGAGACGATATCTCCACATGCATCTCATTAGGTGTTGTTTATCAGTTAGGAACACTTTCCATAAAATCTCCTGTGTGAATAACCACAGCCAAAGATCCTATCTAGAAAACTCTCTAAGCCTTAGGACTTCTGTCTCTTAGCTGCTGGTCTTTATGCTCCCTCCACAGCTGTAGCCCCCCACCCCCTATGCCCACCCCAACCAATCCTTTGTATTCTGGCTTGTTCCCTCATGGTTTTAACATGGCTGCCTGAGCACCAACCATCAAATCTGCATTCACGGCAGGAAGCAGGGCAGGGGTGGAATATGAGAGAACCAGTGACTTTTGGTTTCTTTCTTTTTTTGCGGTACGCAGGTCTCTCACTGTTGTGGCCTCTCCCGTTGCGGAGCACAGGCTCCGGACGCGCAGGCCCAGCGGCCATGGCTCACGGGCCCAGCCGCTCCACAGCACGTCGGATCTTCCCGGACCGGGGCACGAACCCGTGTCCCCTGCATCAGCAGGCGGACTCTCAACCACTGTGCCACCAGGGAAGCCCTTGTTTTGTTTTAATCAGAAAAGCAAATGCTTTCCTAGGAATACACTAGCTGACTTCAGCCAAATGTGTCACTGAGCAACTCTTAGCTGCAAAGGAAAACTTCGCAATGACCTCTAGAATGGAAAAGGGAAGGGCAAAGAGGGTTGGTCGTGGGTTACACGTTGGTCCAAAGTATCTGCCACAAAGTGGAAAAACCCTAAAGGATGTGATGGACTGAGACCCACAGAGCTGAACATCTCACAGTTAGGAGCTTCTCAGAAAAAGACAAGAACCACAAGGGGCACCTGTGGTCCTGTCTTGGGTCACCAAGACTTTTCAATAGAAAGAGGAAGGTGGGGAGGAAGGGGTTCATTAAGTCTTTGGCCTAAAAAATAGGATAAAGGGGGGGGCAACAGTTTTTACCTCTTTCAGGAATAAAACCAGAAAACACAAGGTTGAACCAATTTCTGATTACCAGCTTCAGAAGGCAGTAGGAAACAAACCTTTATAACTTCCTCACATCTGTGGGGCTCATTGTGTTTCTACAGTTATGGGAGGATCCCGTGCCCTCTGCAGAAGAAGCTGGGACATCCTAGGACCCTCCACACCCAGGCTTTAGGGCTTGAGCTGGTAGTGGCAACTTTCTAGAGGGGCGTGGGGGGGAGAGGAAAGCAGACAGAGGCCCTGAGGGCTGCTGCAAGGAAGAGAAGGGTTCCTGCTGGCTGCGATGGGTGCCAGCCTGGGCCTAAGAAGTAGCTTGAAGGCTTATTTTAAAAGTCGCTCAGTTGTAAGAGATTCTGCAAGAGCCCAGTGACTGGAGACCTGAGGTCCTGAGGTCGCTGTGAAACTGACACCAGGACCGGCTGGTGCAGAATGAGCCTCTACAACAGGATGCGTCCCAGGGCCTGGACAGAGGGGTCAGCTGCAGGACAGGTCAAGTGGCCACAGCAGAGCAGGTTAACATGCCCTAGAGGCAGAGAACCCCTGGCTGTGATCAGGGGATGACCGTTTGGCGTTTGGTCTTTTAAAACTAGAAACTCCTGCTCTAAGCTCGTGTCACGCAGGTCACCACCACCCTACCCTTCCCTTCTCTGAGGGGGGCAGGTCAGGAACACCCGCTGCTCATCTGCATCTCTGTATCCAAACAAAAATTCCTCATTCTGGAGTCACTGGATGTGGCCCTTCCCCGATGCAAGGTGTTCCTTTGCTTCAGTGATAATACACACTCACAGCACGCTAGCTTACAGAGCGCTTTCTAAGACAGCCCCTCCCTCTGTGTTTCTCTCTGCAAGTTCTGAGATGGAGCCAGACATTCCACCTAACATCTCTCTGGAATTGTCTTCCTTCTGTGTCCACTATACACCAGCATGCTCTCAAGGTGCTGTTCTGGGTTAATTCCAGGAAGCTGGTGAGTGGTAACAGAGCTCCAAAGGCTGACCTCTAAGGAACACATTCCCTTTGACCTATAGCCCACATGTAATATACAAAGTCAACTATTTCCTCAATATAAGTAAAATAAAATGTTCACATAGAGAATGCTCTACTTTAAGAATACTGCAGTCAGCATTGTGAACGCGTGAAATGCCATTGAATTGTTTAAGACAGTTAAATTTATGTATATGAACGTCACCTCATTAAAAAAAAATACTGTTATTACTACACTTCTTGACTTTATGAACTGCTTTGACCATTTTCTTCTTCAACTCGCTTTCTTTTCACATCCCTGCAGGCCAGAAAATATAGAAACAACTAGTTATTTCTTCTCAGATAAGGAAACTGAGGTCCAGAGAAGGTCTGACCTGCCAAGTAGAGGATAACTGAGCAACAGAGATCTCCAGTGTGTGGACTCCTGGGCCAGTGCTCATTCTACAAAGGTTCCAGGGCAAACAGCCCAAAGGCTCCGCTCCTTCATGACCCCCAAAGTCAGCAAAGGAAGCAAGGCCTCTTCATCTGCAGAAGCTAAGTCATCTCTTACTCTCTGAATTTGAGGGAGGAGTTCATCTCTGACAAGCAATAGGGCAGGAGGGCGGGTGTGGATCAGTTTTGCTAAGCCGTTTTTCACAAGTTCACTTTGAATTTTTTAAGTGTAAGTCCAGTGTTTTATAACATATTCGCAAAGTTGTGCAACCACCACCCCTACCTAATTTCAGAACAGTCATCATCCCCAAAAGAAACACTGCATCGCTCAGCGGTCACTCCCCACTCCTCCCCACTAGCCCTCAACCACACTCATCTACTGTTAGTCGCTATACTTTTGCCTGTTCTGGACATTTCAGATACGTGCAGTCATTCAATAGGTGGCCTGCTGTGTCTGGCTTCTCTCATTTAGCATGTTTTCAGTGTTCATTCATGTTGTCGTGTGCATCAGTACTTCACTCCCATTTCTAAATCCCCAGGGACTCTTCCTGTTGCTTCTTTCCTGCCAGCTGAGGGGATGTGGGGATGGAGGGACCACAGTCAGGGCAACAGAAAAAAGCCCTCATCCTGGTAGAGCCCAGAGAGAAGAAACAGACCCCTCAGCAGCATCACCAACATTCCCCTTCTTCAAGTAAAACATATGACGAGGAACGTCAGATCCACCAGCAAACAGTTAACTACACAGGCCTGCGCAGAGCACAGAGCCCCTGAATACACTCCAGCCAAACGTGCCACTTAAACAGAGGCAAGGCCCAGTGTCGTCCAGGAAGAGTGATGCTCTTGACTCCTTCCTTCCACAAGCTTTCAGGTCCCTGCTCTTAACTTGTAGACTCATAGCACAACCTCATCTTCTGCTCGGATCAAAGCCTTCTAGCTGCTAAAGCATTTCCTGGGGGAGATCGTCCGTGTTTAATCCAGGACAAATATTACTTGCAAACCCCTGACTTCCACGTGCATCTCTGCATCAAGCTGATGATCTGACTTCCTGGCGGCCTGAGCCAGCAGCTTACTAAAAGTCTCTCCAATGGGGCATAACCTCCATATTCTTACAGCTATTCTTCCCATCTTCCTCTTCTCCTTTCTAGTACAAGGTGGACGAGGAATTATCATTGCCTGCTTGCAGAGGAAGAAATGGAGGCCCAGTAAGGGCAAGGGACCAGTACCCATTAGCAAAAGGTGACAGAACTGAGATAAGGGGTCCTAGCTCCCACCCCATTGCTCTGGATGTACCATGTGGATACACGAGAGGGTCAGTTAACCAAACACTCCTTCCAGGTAGGAAGTGAGAGAAAAGTGAGAGTTAGTTCTCAATTGTCAGATCTGAGACTTCCTGCCACCAGCCCCCCTCTTCTTCTCCTAGAATCAGGTGCACGAACCCAGAACACGACCTCCATTAATAGCAAAACATCGGCGTCCCTCCCCACCCCCAAGTTCTCCAGCACGGCCCAAAGTCAACCATAAACAAAAGAAATAGGGCCAGTGGGCGTATCTCCACTTTACTTGTGAGTCCAAAAGGAAAGCAGGCTTTCTGGCAGGTCAGCCCGCCGAGGAGAAGGCTGGAGCAGAAGCAACCACCCTGCCCCACATCCCCTGCAAGCCGCCCACCCAGCCTCACTCCTTACCCTCCCTTCAAACTTGGCGGTGGCCCCTTCCTTGATGCAGAGGTTCCGAGGGGGCAAAATGAAAGCAGGGGCCTCGGTCAGGGGCATGGAGCCGACTCTCGAGGGATCCACAGTGAGGGAGGTTTTGGAAACGTGTGTCGAGGCAGCCAGTTTCACATCCCCCATGGCCTGCAAACAGGAAGATAGATCAGGTCAGACGAGACAAAGTACAGCCCGTCCTCCCTGCAGGCGGCCGACGTGCCCAGGGGGCTGGTTGGGGCCGCAGCGTCGTGGGCTTTTCAGGGAGCCCCACTAGGTCAGGGGCCGCCTGGAGCTCCTCTCTGGGAATGAGAGTCCCTGGGTCCCCTACACGCACAGCTGCAGGGGTGAAGCCCCGTCTGCCCCAGACGCCAGCTCCCAGGGCCACGTCCTGGTCTCCCCAAAACCCCGTGGAGAACTTCCAGGAAGGGGGCAGCTAGAGCAGGAACAGAGAAATCAGATGTTCCTCGGCGTTTTTACAATGGATATCTGAAGCCATACTTAAGGCACTGAACCTTCAGAATCTGTATCTGCGTTAGGCACTCAAGGTGAAAGTAAAAGCTGCTTTTGCCTGAACTGTGAGGGCTCTTGGGCTAAAGAAAAATGAGACCCACAGTCCAAGAAAGAAAAGAGTTTAGGGTTCATACGGCAAGGATCCCGGGGGAGGGGAGGTGAGGTGAGAGTGCGGGGTTGAAAGCAGGGAAGGAAGCAAGGCTAGGGAGGATCCTAGCCACTTCTGGGGACCGGAGTGTGAAAAAGCCTCAAAAGCCACAGAACGTCAGAGAAGGGAGCATTTTAAGGTTGTCCAGGCTCACTCCTCCATTTATAACTGAGGCCCAGAGAAGGTAAGTCACTCACTCAGAGAGACAAAGCAAAATGATGGCATCACTGGCAAGTAAACCTCAGGCTCCTGACTCCCGGTCCAGGGCCCCATTGGGACTAGACAGGATGTCTATGGGGGCTGGCAGGTTGATTGGAACGAAGGGATTTCCTTAGGATTAATTCTAGAAGTGGAATTAGTAACAGGTATGAATCAGTTCCTGGTTGCAAATTACAGAAATGGACTCTGGCTCTCATAAATGGAGAAGGGATTTGTTGGAAAGACGGGGAGTAGGGAAGCTATCAAAGTCCACAGGAAAGGCTGGAGAACCAGGCTGGGAAAACAGGCAGCAGTCGAGAGAAGCCAGGTTGTCAGAGCCTCTAGCCAAGGTCACTGGACACCCGTTGCCACCCCCTGGAATATGTCCCAAGTATCCCTGCTCCAGATTTCAAGTCCAGGTAGGAGCCTCACCAGGCTGGGATGGTTCCAGGTTGGGGACCACATCTTACTCAGCATGGAATCCACGGTACCTGGCCTATCACAGCCCTGCAACAAACATCTGCTAAACTGAAGAGGAAGAGTATTTCCAGTTTTTATTTTTCTGTTCATTTTCTTGGGATCGTCAGTCACAAGCCTATGTCCCATGCCAAGTGGGGTGAGCTGACAGAAATGAACAGTGATAATCTGGGCATGTAATTAGTTTGTTTAAATTTAATAACATCTAACAAAACTAAAATGGAGTTACAAGTTAAAGTAACAAAGACCTAGGTTTGTGTGAAACAGGGCACATCCCCTGCTTGACAAAGCCAGCTTTCTCTTTCACTGATGAGGTATTAGCTTTGCAAACAAAATCCTTTCCAAATGATAAGACTCACAGGTTCACTGTAGTAAGTAACAATAAAAACCAAATTTATGCAGCACTTACTATATACCAGGAACTATTCTAAACACTTTACAAATAATAGCTCAATTGCTCCTTACATCAACACTGTGAGACAGATGATCTCATCATCCCCATTTTATGGATTAGAAACCGAGGCTCACTGAGATTAACTCATTTGCCCAGGGTCAGAGTATTTAGTAGGGGGCAGAACTGGCATTTGATCCCAGGTGTCTGGCACCAAAGCTCCTATTCTTAACCACTGGACCCTCTTTTTTTTTTTTTAATTAATTATTTATTTTTGACTGCGCTGGGTCTTTGTTGCTGCATGCGGGCTTTCTCTAGTTGCAGCAAGCAGGGGCTACTCTTTGTTGCAGTGTGCGGGCTTCTCACTGCAGCTCTTGTTGCAGAGCACAGGCTCTAGGTACATGGGCTTCAGTAGTTGTGGCACGTGGGCTCAGTACTTGTGGTGCACGGGCTTAGGTGCTCCTCGGCATGTGGGATCTTCCCGGACTAGGGCTCGAACCCGTGTCCCCTGCATTGGCAGGCGGATTCTTAATCACTACGCCACCAGGGAAGTCCCCCACTGGACACTCTTGCTTCCTATTAGCAGTCAGAGTTGGCTGGTGGGAAGGGGGTCTGAGGTTGGGGTCATAAGCGAGAAAGCTGACAGCTGCTACCACACACACGTAACACTGAGATCTTCCGTATGACACAGCATACCAATGACAACATTAAAAGGCATTTGATGATCTGGGATAAAATGTTTGCAACAAGAATGAAGGACTAGGATATTTTATATATAAGAAAACAGCCTGACAGATAATGGGTAGAGCTATCACTTGGACGGTTCACAGAAGATAGACAAATGACCACAACACAAGTGGAAGCTGCCTAGCCTCAGTCAGAATCCAAGAGTGCAAGTCAAGGACAAGTTATTAGTTAAAAAAACTAACCAAATGACATTTAAAAAGAAAGACAACATACAATACCGGTGAGACTCTGGGTACTCATATCCTTCTGAGGAGTATAAACTAAAGCAATATTTCTAGAAAGCAATTTGTCAAAAGGATTCTGAAAAAAATGTCCATCTCTTTCCCCAGTAATCCTACATTTAGAAAGGTATTATTGGGAAAGAATCAGAGATACAGCCCCAAATTTATATATGAGAATGCTAATCACATTACTTATAGGAAAATAAACAGAAAAATAATCCAGTTAAATAGAAATAGGAAAAAAAAAACCAGTTAAATATCCAACAGTGAGAATTGGTTAAATACAGTAGAATATCAGGCAGTTATATGAGTGTATATTTACAAGGAAAATAATAATAGGAATTTAATGATATAGAAATTTTAAACTAAAAATAAGCTTCATTATGGAAAATTTCAAACAGAAAAGTAGAAAGAATGATAAAATGAGCACCTCAAATACCTATCACCTAGATTCAACAGTTAACATTTTGCCATATTTATATCATTGTGTTTGTGTATGTGTTTGCAGAACCATTTCAAGGTAATCAGGATATAATTTTCATGGCAAGAATCAGGATATAGTCATTCACTCAATTAAAATATATTTATTGGGGCTTCCCTGGTGGCGCAGTGGTTGAGAGTCCGCCTGCCGATGCAGGGGACACGGGTTCGTGCCCCGGTCCGGGAAGATCCCACATGCCGTGGAGCGGCTGTGCCCGTGAGCCATGGCTGCTGAGCCTGCGCGTCCGGAGCCTGTGCTCCGCAACGGGAGAGGCCACAACAGTGAGAGGCCCACATACCACAAAAAAAATAATAATAAAATAAATAAATTTATTGAACATCCACCATGTTGCAAGCTAGGGGCTAGGGATACAGCAGTGAACAATTACATGTGTGTGTGTGGTGAGTGTGATAACAGGGGGTTCTTATATCCTGCAGAGCCTCCCAGGACCATATCCCAGAGGGGACACTGTTCCCTCTGCTCTCCTCCACTGCCACTGAAGTGAGGTGACAAATACACTCTGTGCTGCCAGCGCCAGGGGTGGGGTGGAGTGAGGGCAGGTATCACAAGGGTCGTCGCCAGCCGCAAGTCCAGGGCACTGCTACTTTCCAGCTATTAGCTGGGCAAGATACTTCAACTCTCCTGGCCTCAGTTTCCTTTTCTATAAAATGAGAATGACAATATCAATCTCACAAAGTTGAGGGGAGGACTTGAATGACAGTATATATAAAACACTTAGTACAGCATAAAAGGCACTCAATAATTGGTAGCTGTCAACATGGTCATCATCCAGCTCCCAAAGGGAAAGCAAGTTCCCCAACCCTGCAGGACACACCCTTTTCACCAAGGATGGCAAGCCCAGGCCAGCCTGATTATCCTCAGGGCAAGGGTATCTGAGTGGGATTATTGTATAACAGCAGTGGGAAGCATATGGCAGACCATGAGAAGGTGGGTAGGAGGGCCTGGGGCCCCTTGACAGCCTCCGCAGCACTGTCCTGTGTGTCCTAGCATGGAACGGGCAGGGTGCATGCACCTGACATCATGCTCAGCCCTAATCTCACTCAATCTCCTGGTCCTGCAAGGCAGTTCTGATTATGTTCCTTTCACAAACGAGGACACCAGGGCTCAGAAAACCAACTACATTTGTCCAAGGTCACATAGCTAAGAAGTGGAAACCAAACTGAATTCTGATCGTAGCCATATCCTGTGAGCTTCCTGGAGGGCCCCCGGACCCAGACTAGGCATTTCCTGCCTTCCCCAGTAATGGGAGATGCGATAGGCAGAGGTTTGGGAGTTGCATAAAGGAAGGGGGGCGGAGGAATGTAACACCCCCTTCTGCTCTCACTTCTGGCTTTCAAAGACACAAGACTCTTCCACTCTGCTTTCGGGGGAGCTGGAAACTAAGAGTGGTGACATCGGGCTCCTCTCTATAAATCCTCTTGATCTTGACCTTCTGAGGTCTCCCGAAGGCCCTGGATGCTATCATCAAAAGGAACATGCTCGGCCCCATACACACAGAAGACAGAAGTCTTCCATCCCTGGGCAGGAGGGAAGGTCTGGCTTCAGGTCAGAAACAGAACAGGCAAGTCAATACAGCAAGTGCCCTGTGAGGGGTGGGGGAGGGTGGGTAGGGCAGTTATTAACCACCACACAGGCAGAACCAGAGCCCAGTCCCAGGCTGGCCAGGCACACCAAACAGCTCTGCTCGGCCCATCACCCGGCCCACTGCCATCAGCCGCATAAACATATTCCGTCCACACTGCCAATTAATGGTTACTGGCATATCTGGAATGCTCTACCAATAATAATTATTATAATAATTATAAATCAAACCAAACCATCCTTGTTCCCTTCTAACCCCTCATCCAGCCTGTTGACCACATTCCAGTCGAGAGCACCAGAGGGCCTGGGTGGCTTCTGCAATAATTTCTCTATCGGCAGAGCAGCACTCAGTGGCTGGAGTCAAATACACCTACCCAGGGGGTTTTGTTCAGCACCAGTTAAATGCAGATCGATAAGAGACAGAAGGTAAATGGGAGTGTTTTCTTAATTTCACTTTCAGATTTTTCATCATTAGTGTATAGGAATGCCAGAGATTTCTGTGCATTAATTTTGTATCCTGCTTTACCACTGCAACAAAAAGAATGAAATATCTAGGAATAAACCTACCTAAGGAGACAAAAGACCTGTATGCAGAAAATTATAAGACACTGATGAAAGAAATTAAAGATGATACAAACAGATGGAGAGATATACCATGTTCTTGGATTGGAAGAATCAACATTGTGAAAATGACTATACTACCCAAAGCAATCTACAGATTCAATGCAATCCCTATCAAGCTACCACTGGCATTTTTCACAGAACTAGAACAAAAAATTTCACAATTTGTATGGAAACACAAAAGACCCTGAATAGCCAAAGCAATCTTGAGAACGAAAAACAGAGCTGGAGAAATCGGGCTCCCTGACTTCAGACTATACTACAAAGCTACAGTAATCAAGACAGTATGGTACTGGCACAAAAACAGAAATATAGATCAATGGAACAGGATAGAAAGCCCAGAGATAAACCCACACACATATGGTCACGTTATCTTTGATAAAGGAGGCAAGAATGTACAGTGGAGAAAGGACAGTCTCTTCAATAAGTGGTGCTGGGAAAACTGGACTGGTACATGTAAAAGTATGAGATTAGAACACTCCCTAACACCATACACAAAAATAAGCTCAAAATGGATTAAAGACCTAAATATAAGGCCAGAAACTATCAAACTCTTAGAGGAAAACATAGGCAGAACATTCTATGACATAAATCACAGCAAGATCCTTTTTGACCCACCTCCTATAGAAATGGAAATAAAAGCAAAAATAAACAAATGGAACCTAATGAAACTTCAAAGCTTTTGCACAGCAAAGGAAATCATAACCAAGACCAAAAGACAACCCTCAGAATGGGAGAAAATATTTGCAAATGAAGCAACTGACAAAGGATTAATCTCCAAAATTTACAAGCAGCTCATGCAGCTCAATAACAATAAAACAAACAACCCAATCCAAAAATGGGCAGAAGACCTAAATT
Source organism: Delphinus delphis (assembly GCF_949987515.2). Lineage (NCBI taxonomy): Eukaryota > Metazoa > Chordata > Mammalia > Artiodactyla > Delphinidae > Delphinus > Delphinus delphis. The sequence continues at coordinate 68,980,188 of NC_082686.1, forward strand.
GACATTTCTCCAAAGAAGATATACAGACTGCCAACAAACACATGAAAGAATGCTCAACATCATTAATCATTAGAGAAATGCACATCAAAACTACAATGAGATATCATCTCACACCGGTCAGAATGGTCATCATCAAAAAATCTAGAAACAATAAATGCTGGATAGGGTGTGGAGAAAAGGAACACTCTTGCACTGCTGGTGGGAATGTGAATTGGTACAGCCGCTATGGAGAACAGTATGGAGGTTCCTTAAAAAACTACAAATAGAACTTCCATATGACTCAGCAATCCCACTACTGGGCACATACCCTGAGAAAACCATAATTCAAAAAGAGTCATGTACCAAAATGTTCACTGCAGCTCTATTTACAATAGCCAGGAGATGGAAGCAACCTAAATGTCCATCATCGGATGAATGGATAAAGAAGATGTGGCACATATATACAATGGAATATTACTCAGCCATAAAAAGAAACGAAATTGAGTTATTTGTAGTGAGGTGGATGGACCTAGAGTCTGTCATACAGAGTGAAGTAAGTCAGAAAGAGAAAGACAAATACCGTATGCTAACACATATATATGGAATCTAAGGAAAAAAATGTCATGAAGAACCTAGGGGTAAGACGGGAATAAAGACACAGACCTACTAGAGAATGGACTTGAGGATATGGGGAGGGGGAAGGGTGAGCTGTGACAAAGCGAGAGAGAGGCATGGACATATATACACTACCAAACGTAAGGTAGATAGCTAGTGGGAAGCAGCCACATAGCACAGGGAGATCAGCTTGGTGCTTTGTGACCACCTAGAGGGGTGGGATAGGGAGGGTGGGAGGGAGGGAGATGCAAGAGGGAAGAGATATGGGGACATATGTATATGTATAACTGATTCACTTTGTTATAAAGCAGAAACTAACACACCACTGTAAAGCAGTTATACTCCAATAAAGATGTAAAAAGACAAAAAGAAGAAGAGACAGAAGTAAGAAGAGAAAAAAAGACGGAGGAGGGGATCAGAAGAGCAGTGGTCTGAGGGCTGGAAGCCACACGCCGCCATATACACACAATGCTTGGGCCAAAGCTCACCTCCAAATAAGGTTTTCACAAGTAGCAGAATTTATTAATCCTTCAAAGCAGCACTAAATTAATTTGACTTTAATTCGATCAAAAGCACTTTCAATTGTCTCCTGAACCCAGAAAGGAACACTTTCAACTATGGCCAAGAGAGAGGGCAAAAAGACTGAGGCAAAAAGACTCAGAGAAAAGTTTAAAATCAAGAATCAAGTTACACAGCAGAACAAGTTTAGAGCAACCAGCTGCCCCCTTCCCTACCCAAAGTGCATACATTTTAAATGATCGTAGTCCTTAAGCACCTGATCCGGCAGCAAGGCATCCTGGAGATACCATACCTTCCCTACAGGGAAGGGCTCCCAGTGGGCTCTGCACTGGAAGCCTGGCCGACAGCCATGAACCCCCGGAGCCACAGGCACACAGCAAACACAGCAAACCACCGAGGTGCAAATGCCCCAGGCAATGACAGCTTCCTCTCCCCACCTTAATCCTCTCTCTTCAGAGCATTCAAATCCTGACAAATTCCCTAATCTCTCCTAATCCTGGAACGAGCTGCTCCTTGGCTGTGGGCTGTGCCTGCTGACTTGCTGTGACCCACTGGAGCAGGCAGTGCGGCAGGGTCACACAGCAGAGAACGGACACGCCTTACCGTGACCTCTTCCCCGGGCAGCTCTCCCATGAGTTGGGATGCGTGGACGGCCACCTTTACCACTGTACTGCAGAGATGCCTGTCCAAGGTCTGTCCGAGAAGGAAGACAGTGAAGGAGAGCCAGAGATGTAGTGCCCAGTGCCAGACTGAAAAGTTAAGGGGCGTTCGTCTGACTGCTCAGATGTTGCAACTTGCCTTGCACGGAGCAGCCAACTTCACCCGGTCAGAGGGATGTGTGGTTCCAATCCTCCCGGCTGGGGTGACTTTTGAAACCCCTGGCTGCCAGCTGCAGAGGCTCTGAGTGGAGTCCCGGGGAAACCCGGGATGGAAGCTCACAGGTTTTTACTTGTTCAGAGCTGCAGGTTCCAATCTGAGTGTGGAGCAAAGGGAAGACACTGTCAAGCTGAGAGCTGAGTCCGTGGAGGGGCTGGGCACACCCCCAACTCCACATCTGGCCTGGAACACTACCCATCCCTAGGCACATGTGGCCTGGGATTACCACCCAGGGCTCGTGGGACCCTTGCCTCCTGAGACTCAGCTCCCTCCTCCTTGAGCTGAAGAAGCCCTGTTTATGATCCCTGGAGTGGGAGCAAGCTCAGAGAGCAGATGGATGGGGGACTCCTGTGCTCCTGTCTTAAGGAATCTGGGCTGAGATTTGAACCATGCTCCACAGACTGTGTTCACGGTGTTGAGAACAGGACCTAGCAGCGTGGGTCCTGACCCCTGGAGAGCTTCAGGAGTGGTCCCTGGCGCATACTTCTAAAACATGGTAGCAAGGTGATGCCCAGTCCAGTCCTTCTCCTCCAGGGGACAGAAGGTATTTCCATAGTTCCAAAGGAATCTCTCATCCTATGCAACTCACACCTTGGGACAGACTGCAGATGTCCAAATCAGAAATGATGTGGATTTAAGCTTTTCTACTGGCTCATGTCTGATTCTTGAGTAACTGGCCTTCTCCTAACACCTAGCTGACCCCTTAGCCACTAGCTCAGCAGTTCTCAAACATTTTGGTCTCAGGGTCCCTTCATACTCCTAAAATTATTGAAGATCCCAAAGAGCTTTTGTGTGTGAATTGCTGCTATCAATATTTTACTGTATTAAATTAAATTTTTACTGTATTAAAACTAAGAAATAGTAGTTCATTTAAAACATCAATAATAAGCCCATGAGGTTAACATAAGTAACACTTTTAAAAGAAAAATACATTTTCTGAAACAAAAACAAAGTTTAGTAAGAAGAGTTGTTTGTTTTTGCAAATTTATTTAATGTCTGGCTTAACAGAAGACAGCTAGATTTTCATATGTGCTTCTGCATCCAGTTGGTTGTGGCATCACGGTGTTCGTACCTGCTGGAAAACTCCGTCTGAGAGAAAAGGAGAGTGAAAAAAGCAATGACATCTTATTATAAAAAGCAAATGACATCTTATTACAAAAATTATTTAGACCTCCTGGGCCCATGAAAGAGTCCCAGGGTCCCCAGGGCCCACTTTGAGAACCATTGCTCTACCCTATCTCCTGCTCTCCCCATCACCATCTGTTCTTCTGTCCTCTGCAAAGCACACAAGTGGAAGGGGAATAGTGGTTTTATAGGAGTAGTGGTGTGAGGCTTTGAGGGGCAGGTGGGAGAGAGGGTGAATCAATACCTAATTTGATTCCATCTGTTTTTCCAAGGGGAATGGTTGAACATATGTGGACCGGAGAGATGTGAAGATACTGATGAAGAGTACACCTTTAAGGCAACTGAGTTCTTGGTCAAGACTGGTTATGCACCACAGACTCTGGAAGACCTTGCACATGGTAGATATTTGAATATTTTATGGATAATAAAGGAAGAAATGAATCCAAAAAAACAATGCTACTCACCCTGAGTAACAGAGGTGACTCCAGATCTAGGTCTCCTAGACAGAGGTCTCTGGGGAGCCACCAGAGACTGGAAAGTCATTTTGAATTGGACAGAACTAAGGACAGTAATTTGGACAAAATCATGGAAGGTGTGTCTATCACATACATCATAGTTGGCCGCCATGCAGTCATGTGGTTATTTGATTAACATCTGTCTCCCCCACTGGAACATAAGCCACTCCACTAGGTCACAGGTCCTGGGTGGTTCGCTCACTACTGTATCCCTAATGCCTAGAATACGGATGAGCACACAGTAAGTTCTCGACAAATACTTGTGGAATATATGAATAAATTGAAAGTTGGGCTAAAAAAGCATAAAAAATCACTTCCAAACTATGGTATCACTTAATTTTGTTGTGGAGCAAACATGTGAACATTAGAGAGAGGATGTAGGGAAAGGAGTGGACGAACAGGTCACAACAACAAACAGTCTACCTCTCTGGGGCCTGTAGGCATTTGGTTCCAGACACATGGGTACCAGTTCTGGCTCTAAAGCTGGCACGTAACTTGTGAATCCTTTCCCCTCTTTGCTTCTCAGGCTGCCTGGGTGTGAAGTGAGCGCAATCATACCCGGCCCTGGGTACACTCTCTGGGTTTCCTGCTGGCATCCTTGAGAGACTTGGGCCCAGGTTTCCGGGTTCCTAAGGGATATCAGGTAAAGCCAGCCCACTCCTTCCTACTCCCCCCACCAGCTGAGTTCTTCCCTGAGCCCACAGGGCAGCCCTTCATTCCCCATGGCGTCCTGGGCCTTTCCTCTTGAAAGACACATTAAAGGAAGGTTGGGAGGACTTCCCTGGTGGTGCAGTGGTTACGAATTTGCCTGCCATTGCAGGGGACATGGGGTCGAGCAGCCTGCGTGTCACAGCTACTGAACCCCGTGCGCCTAGAGCCCGTGCTCTGCAACAAGAGAAGCCACTGCCATGAGAAGCCCGTGCGCCGCAACGAAGAGTAGCCCCCGCTCACCGCAACTAGAGAAAGCCCGTGCGCAGCAACAAAGACCCAACGCAGCCATAAATAAATAAATACATACATACATACATACATACATACATACATACATACATTTTCTAAAGAAAGGAAGGCTGGGCTTCTACAGGCAGGTGACCTACCCGCTTCAGCCCGGCCACGTCATCAGAGGAGCAGACCACGGGCAGGAGGAGGGTGTCCACTCAGCAGCTCTACCCTGAGTGCCCACATCTTTGGCAGAAAGTTATTTTTAAATTTTCTTAAAAGGGGATCAAACCCAAAAAAACACAGCCAAAGGAACACACAGTGTGAACGAGTGAGGCCTGCTCTCCTGGAGCTGCTCTCTTACTGTAGGGATTCTTGCTTAATTTGAGATTTAATGAGACCAGATGAGAGAAGCTTTCTGCAGTAAAAGTCACATGCAAAAAGAAATCAGAGCCAGAAACCCTGATTATAATTAAATTAGCAACATGCACATTCCTATCACAGTCTTAGCCACATCCTAAAGTTCACTCAGCTCATTAGCAGTATCATCCCTGCAGAAGTAAGTCTGGGGTCACAGGCGTGTTTATTCAACCATCCCCTTCTCAAATACCCTGCCTCCCCCTCCATCCTGCTAAGCCACGCCGATGTGCCCGTGAGATGAGCACAGTGAGGACTCAGGCAGGAGCAGCCCCACCTCGGTCCGTGGGAGCCCAGGAAATCCACTGGGGGAGCAGGAACGGTGCTTGTGGCTTCCATCGATAGGAGGCCCCTCAGCAGGGAACAGACTGCTGTGCAGTCAGATGTGCATCCTCCACTGTGAAACTGTGGCCTGAAAAAGTGACCACCTCTGAAAGTCTTAGTTTACTCATCTGTAAAATGGAGCTGCTATTAATACTCTCCTACCTGCAGGGTTGCTATGAGGGTCAGCAATGTGTAGAAAAACAGCCCGGCCCAGTCTCTGCCAACGCAGGGGACATGGGGTCAAGCGGCCTGCGTGTCTGGCACAGAATAAGAGCTCAATCCATGGTGGCTGCTATGGTTAATGTTGTTGCTGTCACTGCTGTTGTAAGATTTCTGTCAGAAGCTCAGAGCACAGAAGCAGCCTTGGCCAACAAGGGGGCCAGCTCAGGGAAATGGGCAGGCAGCACCTGACGGTTAAGTAGCTCAGGAGAGACGGAGGCTCCAGTGCCCACTGTGACTGCACCCTAGCCACTGTGTGACCTTGAGAAAGCCACTTCCCATCTCCGGTTCTCTCTCTGACCTGAAGGGCCTCTCTGGACCTTCCTGCCCTAGTTCACCTGTGTCTCTAGGACTGTTGCCAGCTCTCCATAGGATACCTGGGCAGGTAGGAAAGGTTCCAGCAGGGGGAGCCAAGCCCACAGCAGAGACAAGATGCTTTGGGACACCAGGAGAGGAGAAAGAAGAGACTTCTGTTCCAGGCCCTCCACGGAGGGCTTCACAGGCGGACAGGCGCATCTGGTCCTCGGCGCACACCTGTGAGACACAGGCACGAGCCATGAAGACTGAAGCCTGGGCCAGCGCTCGGAATGGGCATGAATGCAGTCATTCCGGCTTCGCAGCCTCTGGCCTCTCCCAGGTTGAGCTGCTGATTCTGTGAGGTCTGTCCAGAGAGGGGCTGGGGCTGAAAGAGCTGAGGGGAAACCCCAGGAAAAAGAGGAGAAAAAGGAACCAATAACAGTTCCTGTTTAGTGAGCACTTATTAAGTGTCAGGAGTGGACTAAGTACTTAAGGCGATTCCCTTAGCAGAGCGGCAAATATTAACAGCAAAATTAATAGGGCAGGGTGCTGGGGAGAGCCATTTGCTCATAAAGTAAGTGGAATATATTCCTTTTCTTTCTACCACTTCATTCTTCCTCTCCTCCCTCCCATTTAGCCAACATTTAGTCATTTATTTTGAAACTGGAGTCTTGGGCAGGGGGAGCACATGGAAGGGGTGGCAGGTGGGCAGGGGTGGTGGGTGCGCTATTAGGGATGTAGTGTCTGAGGGGTGAGAGTGGAGGAGAGGGAGAAAAGGGAAGGGTCCCCACTCTGTGCCCTGAGTCTGCCCGGCCATTCCTCTCCTGGTCTTTAGTGAAGCCTAGGAAAGCTCTGGAAAAGAAGGCCCAGGAAGGGAGTCCATGATTCTGCTCATCACACCCTCCCTGGAGGGACCCTGAGCAGCTTCTCCAGCTCCAGACAGGCATGTCCCATCCCCTCTTTCTGAGCCACTGGAAGCACATGCTGCCCCTCAGCTTTCTGCCGGGAGCTGGCCCTGTGGTGATGATCTGAGGGGACCGGCCCAGAGGATCCTGTGCTGGGAGGGCCCTTGGATTCTAAGGACACGGCTGCAAGTGAACTGTGAGTGGAGCTCGCCCAGGCCCGGCTACTGAACATGGACCCAGCTTCTCTCCCCACAGTTTAGGGGAGTTGCCAGCACCCCATGGCCTGTGTCTCCTGGGAAAACACTAGCCCTGTGGCTGGACCAATGCCTGGCTGATGCGAGGAGAGAGAATGAGAAAGACCCTTCTGTGGGAGGCCTGCCTTTCCCCGTGACAGGCTCAGGCACTGGCTGAGTCGACAGGAGGGTCTGCAGAGATGTGGATGCTGGTAAGTCCTAGGGCTGAGTTTGAAGACTCTCTCCAGCCACAGGCGTCCACAACTCCTGCTGGACCTCCTGGGGTCCAAGCTGCCTCCAGCACATCCCTGCTTCCCCGAGCTTCCCTTACTGAGAGGTGTGGGGATCCTTCTTTGGCAAACCCTGACACAGCATGAGAATATGAGGAAAGCCAGCCTGCTTCACCAACTCCCACAGGCTCCGGGATTTGAAATGCGAATTTGTAATTGTTTTCTACTTACTCCCACAGACGAAACCTGCCTCTTCCAGCTGAAGCCAAAGGCCTGGCCAACAATGTTTCTAGTTTCTCTCCCACTCTTGGTTAGCATTGAGACAAGGGGGCAGGTGCACGGAGAAGAGGAATGAGGAGGGAGCCAAGACCGGGTGTCGCCAACGTGCCAGAGGAGGGAGGGTGCAAATCCTGGTGAGTTTTTCCCCTGGAATGTTTAGGTTGGCCGCCCCAACCAGAGAGAAATGATCAATTCCTACCCTAGGGTCAAGCCCAGAACTGAATCGAGAACACTGCTGGGGTAACCGCCACTCCTGGGACACTAGGAACAAGAAATCGACAGTCTACGAGTAAGCTTGGTGGTGATGCCAGCCAGTGGACTTGGGCAAGCCATCCCATCACAGGCTGTGGAGTCAGACATGCTGCACTTGAACCTGCTTCTGCCACTTAGTAGCCAGATGACCATGGGTGATTTACTTAATCTCACTAAACCTCAATTTTCCCATCCGTAAATCTGTTCTGTAGGGCTCTGTGGAGATTAGAGGGAAGGTCAAGTATCTAACACAAAGTAGATACTCAGAATACCCAACACACTGGAACTGCAATGCAATTTCTAGCCATGCCTGGCACATAGCAAGCACTTAGCAAATGATGACTCTCTGGTAACAGTCAACTAGGAGGACCAATCAGAGATATCACATTTCACTTATATGCTCTCGTTCATTGAAATATTGCCTCAGGGACTTCCCTGGTGGTCCAGTGGTAAAGAATCTGCCTTCTAATGCAGGGGACATGGGTTCAGTCCCTGGTCAGGGAACTAAGATCCCACATGCCGCAGGACAACTAAGCCCGAACGCCACAACTACTGAGCTCACGTGCCTCAATGAGAGAGCCCATGTGTCACAAACTATAGAGCCCACGTGCTCTGGAGCCCTCGCGCCACAACTAGAGAGAGAAAACCTGCACACCACAACTAGAGAGAAGCCCATGCCTCAATGAAAGATCCTGCACGCCTCAGTGAAGACCCCGTGTACAACTAAGACCCGATGCAGACAAAAAAAAAACAAAGAAATTTAAAAAAAAAAGAAATACTGCCTCAAACATAGCCTCATCTATCACAGAGAGTAGATTACTAATTCACACTCTTACAGTGACTTCTTTTACTCAGTTACTTGTCATTGGCTAGACAATACGCATTGCTCTCATCCCAAATTCTAGCTTCCTGGTTAGAACAGTGGAATACGGCTGGATCGCAGAATGTGAGGGTTGGTAGGGGACCTAAATCATCTAGCCCAACCCCCTCACTTTACAGATGAGGAAGTGGGCCCAGAGTGGACTTATGTATCCTCAAAGACCAGAGGAGGGCAGGGATCTCTGAAGTTTCCAAGGCACGAGAATTCATGAGAATGAATCCTGATCATCTAAGCAAGTGAGCCCTGCAGGAGAGAGCTGAGCTGGGCAGGGGAAGATGGTGGTACATGTCTCAGTGCAAGGAAACTCACCTGGGAAAGGGATGGGTCAAGGGAGGTTTTGAGAGATACAGTCATTAAATTGATTGAAACTAGGTTGCAGAGGGCCTAGAGGGTAGCATGTTCTTAGATAATGCTACCAAAAGCTTTTGCTTTATAATAAACTTCGAGCTACTGACAATTTATGCAATGCTTTCCCAATCAAGATCTCATTTCAACTTGACAACATATTGAGGTACGTTACAACCCCATTTTATTGATAGGAAATCTGAGGCTCAAAGACCAAGTGACTTGCCTAAAGTCAATGGCTAATAAAGCAGAACTAGAATCCAGTCCTTCTTACTCCAAATCCTGGCTCAATTTGGTAACATGCTTGGGAAGGATTCAGCAAGATATGTTGAATCTTATCATAATAAACACCATGCCCAAAAGGAAGTTTCCAGTATAACAACTGTGTTGATATTCCCTCAGATTTTATTGGAATGATATCTGATGCGCACAGATTTGACTAACGTAGTCAATCCCTTGCCCAGAGAAAGCCCCTTTTATTTGTCCCAAAGAAATGGGTGACTTCATTTCAATCCCTCATGCCTGAGGGAGAGACCATGCTTACTGGCTAATCTCTGGCAAGTCTATGTAGGACTCACGCCACCATCAGTAGATATGCCTCACCCCACGCACAGAGATGCTCTCTCTTCCCGTTCACAGGCCAGACATCTCTCTGTTCTCCCCCAAAGTGTGCTGCTCTTCTCCAGACTCCCCTCGGTTCTCCTCCCTCTGGCTGGGCACAACCCCAGACCCTGGCCTTGGGTGCTGCATTAGAATGGCCAGGAGGATGCTCTGGCAGTGTGACAAGCCCTGTGTTTCCACAGGCAGTTCACCCCTTGCCCTTACCTGCCCTCCCATGACATGAGGACCTGTCCCCAGTACAGCCTGCAGCTCTGGATGAGAAACAATGGCTTAGTGTTTCCTGGAATTTACCTGGGGTGGTGGAGGGATGCCAACCCAACCCAACCCAACCAGGTTTATCAGCCCAAGGGAGGAAAGTCAGGCTCAGACACAGCCCTGCTCCTCCTTCAGGCTTCTTCAGTCTTCACTCTGAGGGGCTGCATCATCTTTCCTCCTCTGCTGGTAGCACCCACCTAGCACTGTGCAGTCCCACTAGGGTGAGGGGCACAGGGGAGCCTGTCTCTCGAGGTTCCTTTAGGATTCTTGGGTACCAACCTCAGGCCCTTTGTGGAGGAGACTTGCTCACCCTGGGAACCTGAAATGTCAGGGCTGGAAGGGACCTTAGAAATGATGCCATCGGGGGGACCTTCAAGATGGCGGAGGAGTAAGACATGGAGATCACATTCCTTCCCACAAATACATCAAAAATACATCTGCATGGGCTTCCCTGGTGGCACAGTGATTGAGAGTCCGCCTGCCGATGCAGGGGACACGGGTTCGTGCCCCGGTCCGGAAAGATCCCACATGCTGCGGAGCAGCGGGGCCCGTGAGCCATGGCCACTGATCCTGCGCGTCCGGAGCCTGTGCTCCGCAACGGGAGAGGCCACAATAGTGAGAGACCCTCGTACCACAAAACAAAACAAAACAAAACAAACAAACAAAAAATACATCTACGTGTGGAACAACCCCTACAGAACACCTACTGAACGCTGGCAGAAGACCTCGGACTTCCCAAAAGGCAAGAAAATCCCCACGTACCTGGGTGGGGATTTTTCTGGCAAAAAATTGTACCTGGCAAAAGAAAAAAGAAAAAACAGAGACAAAAAGTAGGGGCAGGACCTGCACTTCGGGGACGGAGCTGTGAAGGAGGAAAAGTTTCTATACCCTAGGAAGCCCCTTCACTGGCGGAGACGGGGGGCGGGCCGGAGGGAAGCCTCGGAGCCACAGAGGAGAGCACAGCCACAGGGATGCGGAGGGCAGAGCGGAGAGATTCCTGCACAGAGGATCAGTACTGACCAGGCTGAGAGGCTTGTCTGCTCACCCGCTGGGGTGGGCGGGGGCTGGGAGCTGAGGCTCGGGCTTCAGAGGTCAGACCCCAGGGAGAGGACTTGGGTTGGCTATGTGAACACAGCCTGAGGGGGCTAGTGTGCCACAGCTAGCCGGGAGGGAGTCCAGGAAAAAGTCTGGACCTGCCTAAGAGGCAAGAGACCATTGTTTCGGGGTGTGCGAGGAGAGGGGATTCCTTCCCTGTGTGCCCACAGAAGGCAGAGCACCGCCTAAGTGAGCTCCAGAGACGGGCACAAGCCACGACTACCAGCTCAGACCCCAGAGACAGGCATAAAACACTAACGATGTTGCTGCAGCCACCAAGAAGCCTGTGCGCAAGCACAGATCGCTATCCACACACACATCCCAACACCCCACTGGGAACCTGTGCAGCCCTGCACTGTCAGGGTCCTGTGATCCAGGGACAACTTCCCCGGGAGAACACACAGGGCACCTCAGGCTGTTGCAACATCACACCGGCCTCTGCCGCTGCGGGCTCACCCCTCATTCCAGTTATGACTACCGTTCCCCTCCCACCCCCAAGCCTGAGTGAACAAGAGAGCCCTAATCAGCCGTGGCTTTAACCCCCTCCTGTTTGGGCCCGGAACAGGTGCCTGAGGGCAACCTAAATGCAGAGGTGGGGCCAAATCCAAAGCTGAACCCCAGGAGCTGTGGGAACAAAGAAGAGAAAGGGAAATCTCTCCGTGCAGCCTCAGGAGCAGCGGATTCAATCCCCACGATCATCTTGAGGTACCCTGCATCTGTGGAATGCCTGAATAGGCAATGAACGAATCACCCCAAAACTGAGGCGGTGGACTTTGGGAGCACCTGTAGATTTGGGGTTTGCTGTCTATGACTGATTTGTTTCTGATTTTTATGTTTATCTTAGTTTAGTTTTTAGTGCTTGTTATCATTGGTGGATTTGTTGATTGGTTTGGTTGCTCTCTTTTTTATTATTATTTTAATAATTTAAAAAATTTTGTTTTTAATATATTTTTTTTCTTTCTTTTTTTCTCCCTTTTCTTCTGAGCCGCGGGACAGACAGGGTCTTGGTGCTCCAGCTTGGTGTCAGGCCTGAGGCTCTGAGGTGGGAGAGCCGAGTTCAGCACATGGGACCACCAGAGACCTCCCGGCCCCACATAATATCAATTGGCAAGAGCTCTCCCAGAGATCTTTGTCTCAACGCTAAAAACAAGCTCCACCCAACGGCCAGCAAGTTCCAGTACTAGACACCCCATGCCAAAAAACAAGACAGGAACACAACCCCAATCATTAGCAGAGAGCCTGCCTAAAATCATAATAAGTCCACAGACACCCCCAAACACACCACCAGACGTGGACCTGCCCACCAGAAAGACAAGATCCAGCCTCATCCACCAGAACACAGGCACTAGTCCCCTCCATCAGGAAGCCTACACAACCCACTGAACCAACTTTAGCCACTGGGAACAGACACCAAAAACAACGGGAATTACGAACCTGCAGCCTGCAAAACGGAGACCCCAAACACGGTAAGATAAGCAAAATGAGAAGACAGAAAAACACACAGCAGATGAAGGAGCAAGGTAAAAACCCACCAGACCTAACAAATGAAGAGGAAATAGGCAGTCTACCTGAAAAAGAATTCAGAGTAAAGACAGTAAAGATGATCCAAAATCTTGGAAATAGAATGGAGAAAATACAAGAAACATTTCACAAGGACCTAGAAGAACTAAAGAGTGAACAAACAATGATGAACAACACAATAAATGAAATTAAAAATTCTCTAGAAGGAATCAATAGCAGAATAACTGAGGCACAAGAACAGATAAATGACCTGAAGATAAAATAGTGGAAATAACTACTGCAGAGCAGATGAGAGAAAAAAGAATGAAAAAAATTGAGGACAGTCTCAGAGACCTCTGGGACAACATTAAATGCACCAACATTCGAATTATAGGGGTCCCAGAAGAGAAAAAGAAAAGGTCTGAGAAAATATTTGAAGAGATTATAGTTGAAAACACCCCTAACATGGGAAAGGAAATAGTCAATCAAGTCCAGGAAGCAAAGAGACCCCATACAGGATAAATCCAAGGAGAAACATGCCAAGATGCATATTAATCAAACCATCAAAAATTAAATACAAAGAAAAAATATTAAAAGCAGCAAGGGAAAAGCAACAAATAACATACAAGGGAATCCCCATAAGGTTAACAGCTGATTTTTCAGCAGAAACTCTGCAAGCCAGAAGTGAGTGGCAGGACATATTTAAAGTGATGATAAGGAAAAACCTACAACCAAGATTACTCTACCCGGCAAGGATCTCATTCAGATTTGATGGAGAAATTAAAACCTTTACAGACAAGCAAAAATTAACAGAATTGAGCACCACCGAACCAGCTTTACAACAAATGCTAAAGGAACTTCTCTAGGCAAGAAACACAAGAGAAGGAAAAGACCTACAATAACAAACCCAAAACAATTAAGCAAATGGTAATGGGAACATACTATCGATAATTACCTTAAATGTAAATGCATTAAATGCTCCAACCAAAAGACACAGACTGGTTGAATGGATACAAAAACAAGAACTGTATATATGCTGTCTACAAGAGACCCACTTCAGACCTAGGGACACATACAGACTGAAAGTGAGGGGATGGGAAAAGACATTCCAGGCAAATGGAAATCAAAAGAAAGCTGGGGTAGCAATTCTCATATCAGACAAAATAGACTTTAAAATAAAGACTATTACAAGAGACAAAGAAGGACACTACATAATGATCAAGGGATTGATCCAAGAAGAAAATATAACCAACATAAATATTTATGCACCCAACATAGGAGCACTTCAATACATAAGGCAAATGCTAATAGCCATAAAACGGGAAATCGACAGTAACATAACAATAGTAGGGGACTTTAACACCCCACTTTCACCAATGGACAGACCATCCAAAATGAAAATAGGGAAACACAAGCTTGAAATGATACATTAGACAAGATGGGCTTAATTGATATTTATAGGACATTCCATCCAAAAACAACAGAATACAATTTCTTCTCAAGTGCTCATGGAACATTCTCCAGGATAGATCATATCTTGGGTCACAAATCAAGCCTCAGTAAATTTAAGAAAATTGAAGTTGTATCAAGTATCTTTTCCGACAACAATGCTATGAGACTAGATTCCAATTACAGGAAAAAAACTGTAAAAAATACAAACACATGGCGGCTAAATGATAGGCTACTAAATAACCAAGAGATCACTGAAGAAATCAAACAGGAAGTCAAAAAATACATAGAAACAAATGACAATGAAAACATGACAACCCAAAACCTATGGGATGCAGCAAAAGCAGTTCTAAGAGGGAAGCATACAGCAATACAATCCTACCTCAAGAAACAAGAAAAATCTCAAATAAACAACCTAACCCTACACCTAAAGCAATTAGAGAAAGAAGAACAAAAAACCCCCAAAAGTTAGCAGAAGGAAAGAAATCATAAAGATGAGATCAGAAATAAATGAAAAAGAAATGAAGGAAACAATAGCAAAGATCCATAAAACTAAAAGCTGCTTCTTTGAGAAGATAAAATTCATAAACCATTAGCCAGGCTCACCAAGAAAAAAAGGGAGAAGATTCAAATCAACAGAATTAGAAATGAAAAAGGAGAAGTAACAACTGACACTGCAGAAATACAAAGGATCATGAGAGACTACTATAAGCAACTATATGCCAATAAAATGGACTACCTGGAAGAAATGGACAAATTCTTAGAAAAGCACAACCTTCCGAGACTGAACAGGGAAGAAACAGAAAATACAAACAGACCAATCACAAGCACTGAAATTGAAACTGTGATTAAAAATCTTCCAACAAACAAAAGCCCAGGACCAGATGGCTTCACAGGCGAATTCTATCAAACATTTAGAGAAGAACTAACATCTATCCTTCTCAAACTCTTGCAAAATAGAGCAGAGGGAGGAACACTCCCAAACTCATTCTATAAGGCCACCATCACCATGATACCAAAACCAGACAAAGATGTCACAAAAAAAGAAAACTACAGGCCAATATCACTGATGAATATAACTGCAAAAATCCTCAACAAAATATTAGCAAACAGAATCCAACAGCACATTAAAAGGATCATACACCTTGATTAAGTGGGGTTTATCCCAGGAATGCAAGGATTCTTCAATATACGCGGATCAATCAATGTGATACACCATATTAAAAAACTGAAGGATAAAAAGCATACGATGATCTCAATCGATGCAGAAAAAGCTTTTGAGAAAATTCAACACCCATTCATGAAAAAAAACTCTCCAGAAAGTAGGCATAGAGGGAACCTACCTCAACAAAATAAAGGCTATATGTGATAAACCCACAGCCAACATCGTTCTCAATGGTGAAATACTGAAACCATTTCCTCTAAGATCAGGAACAAGACAAGGTTGCCCACCCTCACCACTATTATTCAATATAGTTTTGGAAGTTTTAGCCACAGCAATCAGAGAAGAAAAAGAAATAAAAGGAATCCAAATCGGAAAAGAAGAAGTAAAACTGTCACTGTTTGCAGATGACATGATACTATACATAGAGAATCCTAAAGATGCTACCAGAAAACTACTAGAGCTAATCAATGAATCTGGTAATGTAGCAGGATACAAAATTAATGCACAGAAATCTCTTGCATTCCTATACACTAATGACAAAAAAGTCTGAAAAAGAAATTAAGAAAACACTCCCATTTACCACTGCAAGAATAAAATACCTAGGAATAAACCTAGCTAAGGAGACAAAAGACCTGTATGCAGAAAACTATAAGACACTGATGAAAGAAATTAAAGATGATACAAACAGATGGAGAGATATACCATGTTCTTGGATTGGAAGAATCAACATTGTGAAAATGATTATACTACCCAAAGCAATCTACAGATTCAATGCAATCCCTATCAAACTACCAATGACATTTTTCACAGAACTAGAACAAAAAATTTCACAAACTGTATGGAAACACAAAAAACCCCAAATAGACAAAGTTATCTTGAGAAAGAAAAATGGAGCTGGAGGAATCAGGCTCCCGGACTTCAGACTATACTACAAAGCTACAGTAATCAAGACAGTATGGTACTAGCACAAAAACAGAAATATAGCTCCATGGAACAGGATAGAAAGCCCAGAGATAAACCCACGCACTTATCGTCACCTCATCTTTGATAAAGGAGGCAAGAATATACAATGGAGAAAAGACAGTCTCTTTGGTGTACAACAGAAACTAACACAGTATTGTGAAGCAATTATACTCCAATAAAGATCTATTAAAAAAAAAGAATGAAATTAGAACACTTGCTAACACCATCCACAAAAATAAACTCAGAATGGATTAAAGACTTAAATGTAAGGCCAGACAGTATAAAACTCTTAGAGGACAACATAGTCAGAACACTCTATGACATAAATCACGGCAAGATCCTTTTTGACCCACCTCCTAGAGAAATGGAAATAAAACCAAAAATAAACAAATGGGACCTAATGAAACTTAAAAGCTTTTGCCCAGGAAAGGAAACCATAAACAAGACAAAAAGACAACCCTCAGAATGAGAGAAAATATTTGCAAATGAAGCAACTGACAAAGGATTAATCTCCAAAATATACAAGCAGCTCATGCAGCTGAATATCAAAAAACAAACAACCCAATCCAAAAATGGGCAGAAGACCTAAATAGACATTTCTCCAAAGAAGATATACAGACTGCTAACAAACACATGAAAGGATGCTCAACATCACGAATCATTAGAGAAATGTAAATCAAAACTACAATGAGGTATCACCTCACACAGGTCAGAATGGCCATTATCAAAAAATCTACAAACAATAAATGCTGGAGAGGGTGTGGAGAAAAGGGAACCTTCTTGCACTGTTGGTGGGAATGTAAATTGATACAGCCACTATGGAGAACAGTATGGAGGTTCCTTAAAAAACTACAAATAGAACTACCATATGACCCAGCAATCCCACTACTGGGCATATACCCTGAGAATACCATAATTCAAAGAGACATGTACCACAATGTTCACTGCAGCACTATTTACAATAGCCAGGACATGGAAGCAAACTAAGTGTCTACTGACAGATGAATGGATAAAGATGGGGCACATATATACAATGGAATATTATTCCACCATTAAAAAGAAACGAAACTGAGTCATTTGTAGGGAGGTGGATGGACTAGAGTCTGTCATACAGAATGAAGTAAATCAGAAAAAGAAAAACAAATACCGTATGCTAACACATATATATGGAATCAAAAAAAAAAAAAGTTCTCATGAACCTAGGGGCAGGACAGGAATAAAGACCCAGATGTAGGGAATGGACTTGAGGACACAGGGAGGGGGAAGGGCAAGCTGGGACGAAGTAAGAGAGTAGCACTGACATATATATACCACCAAATGTAAAATAGATAGCTAGTGGGAAGCAGCCGCATAGCACAGGGAGATCAGCTCGGTGCTTTGTGACCACCTAGAGGAGTGGGATAGGGAGGGTGGGAGGGAGGGAGATGCAAGAGGGAGGAGACATGGGGATATATGTGTACATATAGCTGATTCACTTTGTTATACAGCAGAAATGAACACAACATTATAAAGCAATTATACTCCAATAAAGGTGTTAAAAAAAAAAAAAAAGGCAAAGTCCACAGAAAAAAAAAAAAAAGAAATGATGCCATCACACCCCCAACCCCGGAGTGGAGCAACTCATTCCTGGAACGTGAACTATACTCAAAGATCTGGGGGAAGCATTTCTATATGAGAACCAATGTGTTCACATTGTTGTACCAAATGACAACTGTAAGTTGATTTTACAAATTACCCTAAGACTTCAAAGAAATGTGATGCTTTCTGCAAGCTGTTTCAGGCTACACCCCAAGCCCCTACCCTCAGAACACTAGTTCTTCCTCCAATTCCCTGGGGATGGCAGAGTCAGAGAAGCACTGCTCCCACCCAAACCCTGTATCACAGAAAGGAAACCTCAGGTCCAGCCCAGTGAAGTGACCGTGAACCACAATATCTACTATTACTAATAAAAATAATCCATTTACTGAATGCTTACCACGAGCCAGGTACTCTACTGAGAGTTTTACTTAACTTTCCTTTTCAAAGCAACTCTGTAAGAGGTATGATTTTCACTTTAAAGATGAAAAGAAGACTCAGAAGTTGAGCAATATATCCAAAATCGCAAAGCTAACAATGACAGCTACTTCTTAGCAGCTGGATTTGAACCCATGCCTCTGAGTCCAAGGTTCAGAGCCTTGATGACAATGTCACACCGTTAGTGATGCAAGAGGGAGGAGCTGGGGGTGGGTCGGAGTCCAGGGTGCTGGTGTCTTGTCCTAGATTATTATGCATAGCCCCAGAATACAAGGGTGCCTTAGCTTACCCTCGGCCTATCAGTAAGAAAACTGAGGCTCAGAGAGAAGAGCGCAACTTAAGGCCAGAGCCACCAAACTTCAGAGACAGCATCTGCTAACAGTGGGCTCTGTGGGAGTATCCTAACCTCTCTGGGGTTAGAAGACCTCTAACATCCCTCCTGAATGTACCAGTTATAACCTGACTTGCACATCCTGTCAGCCTTTGTGAGCCTGAGCACCTGCGGGGGCCTCATTCACTTTGGTCTGCAGACAGCAGCTCTGACAAGTTACCCTTAACCTCCCGCCAGGGGGCTGGACTGGGGTGGGGGGTGGCGGGGGTGCGTGCTAAGGGAACTCGTTTGACAATTGCAAGTCACTCCTGGTTCTGAACTGATCAACCAGCCTGCTAGTCATTAGCTAAGCCCTGTATGCCAGGAAGCAGAATGTATGCACAGTAGCCAAAAGCCACAGCCACAAGCACGCACACCCCTCTCAGCAAGGAAATTCCAGAAGTTCATTCATTCCTGTGGTTCGCATCTATAAGAATCTTCTTCCAGATCCCAACTTCTTAGGTCCCTGATGTCGTCTAAAGGCCTACTCCACATCTGGACAAAAGCATGCTGAAAAGATGCGACTGTTGTGACTGCTTAGAATATTTACATTATCTGTGGTATCCATGTTGATCGCCTGAGCCAATCAAGCCAGGTTTATCAACACTGTGCTCCCAGCAGGGCCGGAAGAACCCTGGCTGAAGGGTCAGAACACACAGTCTGTCCACACACCCATCACTGTGTGTTTATCCAGCTCTGTCCCGGACCCCATGGCTCTCTGTGTGTTGGGAGGAAAAGGGAGCAGAACATCAGGGGGTGAAGAGACAGGAGTTCGAGAAAGTTGAGACTCAGGGAGCAGCTTTGGAAGGGCCAGCACTCCTCACTTTGGCCTTGAGGAGGCCTCTGGACAGCAGGAGCCATCAGCCTGCTGGGGGAGAGCCCCCCCACCCCGAGAGTAGTTAAAGGCAGCTCACAGCCTGCTTGCTTCTCCCCAGCCCAGCCCCTCAGCTCCCACCCGCTCTGTCGCAGCTCCTCCTGAGCGTGTTGCAGGTTCTAGAGTCTCGCCTCCAGCTGTGGCTCTTTAAAGCTGAGCCACTCGAGGTTCACACAGGCCCCACCTGATGTTCTAAGCCTGTCCCGGCTCCCCCCGGAGCTGCTGACTGGGGAGCCCCTCACACCTCGTCTAGACAGGCTCCGGGACCCAGGACATTGGCTGGGGGCGGGCAGGCCACCGCCTCTCACCTTCCCTTTCGTGCTCCTTGAATAGGCGGGAGAAGCCACTCAAGCACCAGGTGTGCAGGCCCTCGGCCGTCCTGCTGTCCCCTCACGCTGGGCTGCGGCTCAAGGCCCTTCCGCACCACGCCTGCCTGCCTCCCTTCCTCCCTCCCAAAGGACGCCCTCTGCTTCTCTGTCTCGGCAGGCGATTAGGGATGTTGCTGAGAACATCCAGTTCTTAGCATCTGCAACAACGGACGATAACGGAGAGTGACGCATTTTCTCCCGTAAGGACTTTTCCCACCAATCATGTCTCCCTCCCTTCCTCCTCAGGCGTCACTGAAGATACTGACAAGGCTAACATGTGTCTCTTCTCCTCTCCCACACCAAACCTGCTCCGGACGGGCGCTGTTGAGAAAGAAAATGGCGACCCCTGGGAACCCGGAGGAAAGGGCATGGAGAAAACTGATGGGCAATGGAGAGCACGGTGCATCAGCAGGAACACAGCCAAGTGTGACTGACCCTCTGGAGAGAGGACCGAGCTCACAGGTGTCAGCTCAACTGGCCCCAGTGGGGAGGAGAGGGCCCCTGTCCCTCCCATCTTCTCTCGGAAACAGGGGCCCAGCAGGAAGATCAAGGGCTACCCCATGTGTCAGCGGGGCTCACACCTGGCCAGGGGAGCACAGACCTTGAAGACAGGGGACTTGGAATCCTACTGGGGAGGCCAGATCAACAAAGGAGAACAATATAACCACAGGGGCCAGGAAAGTGGGATTGGAAGTAAAACAGCCTGGTGGGCCCTGGCCTGTTCACTGGGACTTGGTAAACCCTTCCCGTTTTCCACTCCCGAACCCCACAGTTCTGCACCCTGCTCAGGACACGCAGCCAACACAAATCAGCAGTTCGTTTCTTAGCATTTGCCTAGAGGGGAGCATGGGCCCAGCATTTACTGGGTGTTAAGTGTTCTCTCTCCCCCGCAGTAATAAGATGGGTACAGGACTCTGAAAGGAAGTACGTTGTTTCCCATCACTGCAAAGCTTTGAAGTGGCCATCCTAGCTGTTAGAACATTTTCTCCAGGGCAATTTGGGTAAGCTTCCATCCCCTGTACGTAGCAGCCAACCAGCTAGGCCTCTCCAGGTGTGGTCGATGAGGCCAAAATAGGACTACTAAATGTGCTTATCCATACCAAATAGACCTATTCAATTAATAATGCACTTCTAACTATTCTAATGAAACAATTTATCATTCACGCTGGAAGTAAGAATCAGTTTTCCTCTCACTCTGTTTTTTTATGATTACTCAATTCGGGATTTTTCTGAGAGAAAGCAGTCCCCTGGGACTTCCTAGAGTCCAGTGTTTGATGGGGGGAAATTATTGATACTGAAGAACTCTGCTCCCCCTCACACCTGTTAGCTGGGGCTTGGTTCCATCTCCCCGATGGCTTTGTTCCTCTTGGTTTCTAGGCCAAAGTGAGCTTCTGGGAAGCTGAAATTTGGCACAAGTGCGTACTTGCTTGGGTGTCCTCTCTCTCAGCTGATCTTTGCAGGTTCCTGGCAAGTCTCTCTCTTAGCTGAGACAATGCTCCCCCCCCCCACCCTCTTCCCGCACCTCTTAACTAGAAAAATAAAATAATATCCAGGTTCCAGAAGGTAATTTCTTGCTTAAGCCCAGGAAAAGCCAAAGAGAGCTAGCTTATCCCCACATCTGCCACCTGCAATGCTCAACCAAACAACAGGACAAACCATCTACGAAAGATCTAGCTATCTCTTCACTTCTGCAATCCCTGAAGCATTTCTTTGCCTGTTAGTGTGCACAGTAAGCTGCATCTGTATGGCTTCCCCATGGACCAGAAGCCCCTCTGAGCTGACACTGTGAGGAGATGCTGCCTAAAGGACGTCCCTTGAGTCCACTCCCCGAGCCCCGCGAGGTCCAGCTGGGCATCTCTGGGCACTCGGGGTCGGACCCGACCTCCTGTGGGCACAGGGGAGGGGCCTCCTCCACAATTGCACTTTTCTTGCAAGCTGAACCTAAGGCCAGGCTCCCAGGCTGCATCACAGATGGTCAGCTTGGTGCTCTGCTCTGAAAGGGGGTTCCCAGTAAGGCAGCCTTGACAGAGCCAACGGAACATGGGGTAGACACCAAGAAAGAAACAGAGCTCTCCCAGGCCGAGTTCTTGTTGGCTTCAAGTTATTTTCTACCACTTCAATGTATTTCTGCACTAGCCATATATAGGCTTTTCTATTAAAATTCCAGAACTTTTCTAGGGAGAACTGCTCCCAGGTGCACAAATAGGAGGACGGCTCAGCTGACAAATTATCTCTTCTCACTGTAGATACTCTTCTGCTCAATGAAAACTTTAACGGTCATGCACTCAATTTGTGGGATAGGTAAGGAAGGATGGAAGTGAAAGAGGAGCTCCTGGGTCAGAGTGAAATATGAATTCTAGCTACATGCTACAGCAGCTTAGGAATAACCACTGTGATTATCCTACCACTAATCAGGACGCAGAGCTGTATTCAAATGGGCCACGTCTCCATCAGGCCTGGGCCTGCCTCAGCATCAGGGAATCTTAACTCACCAGCTCTTATGCACTAGAGGAAACCGGCAGAGCAATTACCATCAACCTATATTGTCCTCCTCCTTCCTTTTCAATAACTAAGGTGAACACATGACATATTACCCAAACCAGGACTCTTCTGAGAGTGAAGAGAGGAACTACCAACACTTATGCCGGGACTGTCCAGGGGAAATAGGATGTGTGTGACCACCCTACTCACTCCCACCATCTCCCTAAGTCTGGATGTGACACATGACTTCAAGGATGTGTTCCCTGGCCACATTCACTCTGTTCCGGCCAAGCTTGTACTTCACATGCCCTCAGTCCAGGAAACTGTTATGTTATTTCACGCACTGGGTTACATTTGGACATGTTCTCATATCTGTCCTCGCTCCTTTTCTAGACCATCAGCGTCTTAGTTTCTGACTTGTTTTTTTGAGCTATAGTTGATTTACAATACTGTGTTAGTTTCAGGTATACAGCAAAGTGATTCAGTTATATATATATTTTCAGATTCTTTTCCATTATAGGTTATTATAAGATATTGAATATAGTTCCCTGTGCTACACAGTATTCCTTGCTGCTTATCTATTTTAGGTAGTTTGTATGTGTTAACCCCATACTCCTAATTTATCCCTCCTCCCCTTTGGTAACCATAAGTTTGTTTTCTATATCTGTGAGTCTGTTTTTGTCTTGTATACTGTCTTGTATATAGATTCATTTGTATTATTTTTTAGATTCCACATATAAGTGATATCGCATAATATTTGTCTTTCTCTGTCTGACTTACTTCACTTAGTATGATATTCTCTGGGTCCATCCATGTTGCTGCAAATGGCAATATTTCATTCTTTTTTATGGTTGACTAATGTTCCATTATATATGTACCACATTTTCTTTAACCAATCACCTGTTGATGGCCACTTGGGTTGTTTCCGTGTCTTGGCTATTGTAAATTGTGCTGCTGTGAACACTGGGGTGCTTGTATCTTTTCGAATTAGAGTTTTTGTCTTTTCTGGATATATGCCCAGGAGTGGGATTGCTGGACCATACGGCAGCTCTGTGTTTAGGTTTTTAAGGAACCTCCATGCTGTTCTCCATAGTGGCTGCACCAATTTACATTCTCACCAACAGTGTAGGAGGGTTCCCTTTTCTGCACTGTTTGCTGACTTTCTGCATGAACTTTAAACTCACTCTAGTTCCTTTGTTCCATCCACTTTTGTCATTGTTCATAAATAAATAATATTTGCTGAAAGTCTGGTTGTAAGTACGATTGCAAATGATTGCAAACTTTTTTCCTAACATAAATACTGTCGTTTTTTATATATTTTTCCAGTATTTTTCTATATATGTACTTTTTAAAACAAAATTATACATACACACTATCATTGCCTTCAACTTCATACTTTTGTTCATGCTAAACCACAATATTTTTCCTGGTTACGGAACATTCTTCCTAAGTCTCATTTTTAATAACTTTGTAACATTCCGTCAAGTGGATGAACCATCATTTACTCAATCACGTCCCTGTTATTTACCATTTAGGTTGTTTCCAATTTCACTAAAACAAACAACATCACAAGTCACAATTTCATGAACATAACTTCTCCTTCACTCTAGATTATATCTACTCAAGATATATTTCAAGAATTTCGATTACTAGGTCAAAGTGCTTGAAATTTTTATGGCTCTCAAATCCAGGTCCTCTTAATTTCTGTCAATGTACTACCTGGGGTGACTCCTGGCTCCCCAAATATTTTGCTCTCCTTCCTCAGCCCCAGTTTGATCTTGAGCTCCTTGATCTGGTGCCAGGGCCCAGGTATGAGCCAGGTCCAGGGATTCCCGCACAGTTTGAAGGGATGTGCACTTAGATATCTGACCAAGTTAGGCAAGGCTTGGGAAATGAGGCAAGTATTGAGCAAGACAGGGAAGGATCCCACCCCAAGGAGTCATGAAGTTCAAAACAACTATTGTTATCAAGCAAAACATGGGGCCTCTGCTCTCTCTCCTCTGTAATCCTGCCAGTGCGGGCAGCCCCAGATGCCTCTGAGCCTTTTCTGCCCAGCTGAGTCCTACCTTAACCTCAAGGTATCCTCTTCTCTAAGGCCTTCCCAGCAGGATTTATGACACAGGTTCTTGAGCACAGACTCAGACAAACTTTCCAGTCTGTGATAAAAGACAGAAAATGAGGACAATACGTGGAATTTTTCATACAGCTCACTGCACATAGTTTAAAAGGCCATCCTTTAATCTCAGTTTATGTCCTTCACACTTGCTCGGAATTAATGTATTCTTTCATTTATTTGTAAAATTGTCCGTGGCTTTGTGTAATTAGTAGTTCGTTTACTTATGGCATATGTTTTGACAGCTCACTACCTGCCAGGTGCTATTCTAGACCCTAGAGACGGAGCAGCAAACACAAGAGACAAAGGTGCCTGACAACTAGCTTTTCTGATTGTGATATAAGTGCCCGACATGTAGCTTTTGACTGTTGAAGCCTCCACTTCAAAGACAGCCATTTGGAATAAACACAATGCCAGCTACAGGACTAGATAAACAGCCAGGCCGCCCCACCCATGAGGTTCCCTTTTTTTTAGAGAGAGCTCTGGTGACCTAGATAACTGACCGTTCGACGGTTTTTCCCTTCCTGTGCTTTAATTCCTGCTTTTATGCTTTAAATTCACCAATAAAGAGTGAACACTTGAAACCCTAGGTCCTCCAACCCTCGACCCCAATAAAGGCAGAACCCCAGGTCTGCTCCATCTCGTGCTCTCTCTCCCTCTCTCCCCCCACTCCTCGCTGTGTGGTCCCGGGGAGGCCTTGCACCCTCAGGGACCTGTGAGCAATAAGCCTTGTCTTTTCTAAGTTCCCTGATGGTTGTTACTGAGCTGCAGCTTGCAGTCTTAGTAAGAACCACAAGGGTCGGTCCAGCCACAACATTGGCTCCAGGTGGAAAAGTGTCTGTGGGGGACCACCACAAGCAGCACGGCCCAGGGGAGTGCCCCCAGGCGTCTCTAGCTTGCAGGATCACTATCACCAGGCCGAGAAGACCCTGAAACAGCGCCCTTGCTCTGACTGTGGAGGCTCTGTCTCCGCAGCGCCCTGGAGGGTGGGGGGAAAGGGCTCAGGTTTGGCCATCGCTGTATCTCCATGGTGGTGTCCTGCACAGTCACTTCTTATTAACCACTTGCTGGGGATGGGGTTTCATAAAGACACTGACACTCCCTGGAGCATCAGTGGGGACACTTGTGTGCACAGCAGAGGGCCCGTGGGCGGTTTGAAAAAGGGTGTGAAATTAACCAACTCTGGGGCCACAGTGCCTGGCTTCCGATCCCAGCTCTGCCGTAGGACCTTCAGCAAATGTTTTCTCCTCTCAGCCTGTGTCCTCCCTTGTAAAATGGGCAGGATTGTAACAGTACTTGCTTGAAGAGGCTTGAAGATGGAAGCCCTCCGCACAGTCCTTGGCACACCAGAAGCCCTCAGTAAATGTGACCTAGTTGTAGCAATAACAATAGCATCAATTGGGTGCTAAATAAACCAGCTAACAGGTGACTGTGTCAACATTAAACCAGGTGAAAGGTCACAGCCCAGAGAACCAAACTGAAATTGAAGGTACATTTGCCAGGCCAGAAATGTTAAAGATATAACAGGGAAAATTAAATTTGTATATGAAGGAAGAAAAAAACAAACTGGCCAGACTTTCTCTTCCTTCTCCACATGTCAATGATAGAAACTGATAGAATTTCATTTATGTCAGTGATAGAAACAGGGCAAAATGCTCCTACCACATCCAGGTTTGTTCAATGATGGGCACATGCCAGAACTCAACCACAAATGGCCACGATTAGTTGAGGGGAACGGAACTAGGGAATAAACACACAAGTTCAGGGACTTTCCTAAAGTATGGACATTCCACAGACAGATAATTTCCAGTGCCACCCAGAACTCCGGAATTTAAGAAATCTGAGGGAGGGTGGGATGGGGTAGAAAACAGAATACTGGCCACAACGAGCAGCAGGACAAAGGCCCAAGTGTGCAGAGGTTGCTCTTAGCTCTGGGATTGAAATGCAACGCTGTGCAAATTTAATGTCGGCGGCTCAGATAAAATAATGTCAGCAGACTAGATAATTAAAGCTTTTTGGCTCACTTCTTTGTTCTCTTGCTTTCCGGAGGGAGGTCGATAGAAAAAGGAGACGGGTCCAGTAAACCAAGAATTCCTCAGAGTTTTAAGTATATTTTTAGTTACTCCCGACATCTGGGATAGCAGAGACATTATTTCGGGATCAGAGATCAGATCCTGATCATGCCCTTTACATGGGGCTAAACATCACTCTCTAAAATCCTTTGATGAGAATGCACTTATTGCAAAGATACGCACAGGCTAACTGAGACCACATTTAGGGTGTCTGTCGCTTCTGACAGATGTTTCTGGCTGAGTGGAACAGATGCCATTAAACCAGCTGCCACCATTCCTATTTTTCACCATCTTCCCAAATTCCTTCCTGGACCTGCATCTGGACCAGACCTGTTCCACTCAGGACTGGAGCTGCCCAAGACCAGGGGAGTGACCATGGGTCCACAGCCAGGTCCTTACAGAGAAGCAATGGACCCAACCGCCTGGTCCCACTTGCTTTTTAAAGCATGGGCTACTCGACAAGGAAAGAGTAAATCACAAAACCACAGACACAGTTAAGAGTGCAGGGAGATCTTCGAGCTCAACCTCCCATCCAGTAGAGGAATGCTGTTCTGCCCCAAACTGGGCAAGGGTGGGACTGATATGTTTGTGGACAATTGCCAGGACCTGGCTGAGCCATGAGGCTGCTGATTACAGGGATGGAACCAAACCCATCAGGGATGGAGGGAGGACTTAGCCAAGATCCTGGTGGGTCCCTCTGTAAGAATGCCGGGAACTGCAGGACTAGGGATGCATCTGAGACTAACCCCTCCAGCCCCCTTAGGGCAGGCTGGGGTTCCCTAGAGTTGGAACTCCCCCCCACCCCACTCATGCAGGAACTCTCTCTGGGCATGTCTGACAGGTGAAAATGCTCAGAGAGGGGACAGGAAGGGGTGGCAGGGGAAGGAGTTCCAGTCACTGTGTACAGCAGGGTCTGCTGAGCCATGATATGGCTTCGCCTAACTGGACCCAATTCTGTCCCCTGGAGCCACATGAACTCTACCTTTCTACAAGACATGGCTACAAATATCTGAAGACAATCATCATTTATCCTTTATCCTTCTGCAGATGAAACACACTCGACCCTTTCAACTGTTCCTGCTTGCCATTGTTTCCAAACCGTTTCACATCCTCTGGGTTCATGCTAGTTTCACCAGGACCCCCTTGGTGTGACCCTGAGGACTGAAGAAAGCACACAGGAGCACAGTGGATAAACCACAGGTGTGAATCTCGGCGCCATCATCCCCCATGCCTCAATTTCCTCTGCAGTTTCCTCTGCAGCACCTGATAATCTTAGTCATGAGAAATGCGTAAGTCAGTTCATAGAGAACTCTTAGAACCGTGCCTGGTGAGGCAGCTGATACGCAGCTAATTAAGTCTCAGCTATTTCTTGGCACAATGCTTAGCGTAAGAAGCATGCAATGCATACGCAAATCCTGCAGCTGATACTCCATCACTCACCAGCTTTCTTACTCATAAAACAACAGCACCACCTCTCAGCTTTGATGAGGTAAGTTGTGAGAAGTCTCCTGGTCAGTGCGTGGTGCAGAACAAGCAGGCCATGCACACTAGCTTCCTTCCCCTTTGTACGGATGCAGCAGCTAGCGGCCATTCTCTATGGGTCTCTCATGTGCTGTATATCCGACAAGCACAGGCACCGACTGCCTTTGCTCCAGATTATCTTCTCAAGAATATGTGTATCATAAACAACCTTGGAAGAAAGAGTGTCTTTCTTTGGAGCAAAGAACAGGCATGCTTATTGTCCACTATAAAAGGTCTGAGTTCCCTAGTCTCAGGATTTCTCTCCACTGTGTGGGCAGGTGTCACCCTATGGAAACTGGAGCTCAAAGAACCAGTGAGAGAAAATGCTGGTTCTCTGGTCACTGTCATTGTTATGAATCATAAAGTCCTGTCCCTAAGCCATGGAGCTCATCTTCTGCCAGCATTCACGAAACCTTGGCAGCAAACTCACTAGCTTGCCAATTGGTGAAATCTCAGACCCTCCATAGTGATTAAAGACAACCTATAGAGAAGAGACAGTGACAAAATAACCACCCCCTGACTCCTACAGTAAAGATATTAAATTATCATCAACCTTATCATAGTCTATCTACACTTAGCTGATTTTCTAAAAATTCTAAGTGAAGAATTTTTATTTATTTCCTTATTTATTCATTTCGATTTTCATCTTCTTGATTTTAATCGAAAGTTCCATTCATTTGAGGTGTCTTCTAAAGTTTTTTTGAGGGGAGACATCTTCTGAACTTGAAGGCCCCCCTTTCCAGTGCCTCTGTCAGAGGTGCACAGACCACAGTCTCTCCTCCCGTTCCACTCACTTCTCCCACCAGACCAGGTAGACCCTCCTTCTAAATCTAGGTTCTCATCTGTAGCATGAGACACACGTTTGAATTGTATAAAGCTCTTGACAGGTTTCTATCTTCACTCAATTTGTGGCTAAGAGCACGGTGAGTTCTACAGTCATCCTAGGATGCTCTTTGTTCTCCCCGTACCCTTTACTGAGAGCACTGGGGGAGCCTCTATGTTAACACCTCCACTTCCAAAAGGTAGAGAGATGTGTGACCTATGGGATGCGACACAGCTGAAGATCAGCAGGACACCAGCTGGTGTAGTTAGGAAGAAGAGGTAAGAACACCCAGGTCCTGCTGGGAAATCTGGCCTAAAACCCCTGAGGTTGTAACCCAGAGCAAGTGGAGATCTGAGAAGGCGGCTGTGTGAATGGGGTAGGGAAGTGCAGATACTGCCATGGATGCGCTTCAGACTCATCTCTGGCACTAAGAGAGACAGGGGCACAGTTAGGGACAATGTTATGAAATGCAATTTCAACTCACCCCAAGGAGCTTAGTAGGAAGCCGGTAGATATGAAGCTGTCGGTGGTTCCAAATCTTCTTCAGACACCGTAAATTAGTGGGACAAGATCTTTACTCCCATCCTCTACCACTGCCACTACCACTGTCCCTTATTTTCAGATCAAGGATTCATGCCCGTGACAAACTCTAGCTCACAGGTACCCACTGACTATTCAGATAAGCAACCAGTGATTTTCATCGTTTTGTCCCTTGGGTACTTTCTTGCATTTTATATGTACCCTCCCTCTCCACCACAAAACTGGGTATATCTGGGTCTCAGCATCTGGCATTAAATTATAACATGTTTCTTTTCAAAAATAAATAAAAATAAGTGAGCCAATAAATCTCTTGAACTACAATGCTTTTTCTCTTATTCATCTTTTTAAATTGAGGGGGTTTTATTTTTAGATTTTACTGTCTGAAGATTTCTTACAATATTTTTAAGCATGACTGGGTATACCAAGATCTCAACATCTGGTCATAAGTTACTTGCAGAACTGTGGCATAGTTTTCTTTCTTTTGAAAAATAATTAATCTGTGATGGATTTAATGGATATCAAATGAATAATAACATAGTTTCAGCAGTAAGCTTGGACTTTATCAGGCCCCATGGTCAAGGATTACCCAGGAAAGTTTAGTAATTAGGTTCCCAGGGTAACTCCAGGGGATGGATCCTTGGTTTGCAGGCTTATTACCAGCTTAAACTCTCATCCCACACCCCAAGTCTCCCTTGTGCTATAGAGGGCTCTCAACTTCTGGTCCTGCCTCCTCAAGGTGGCCTCCCATCTCTTCAAAGCTCTCACAGTGTCCCATCCAGAAACTGCTTTTATGCTTTCCTATGATTCAATGGTCCTCTGGTTTCATTATGTCTGTGTAAGAGACAGGACAGGATCCAAATCTCATCCCAGACTCCCGATTGTCAGAAAACTCATCTCTCTACCTACACAGATTAACTCCTAATGTACTCAACCCTTAGGGGGTTTTGAGGCTGTTCCACAACAGACTGTCCCCAGTCAGAGATGGCCAGACCTTCACACCTGGTTACCCCCACAGGTACAGATCAATAAAACCCAGTCAGTGGAATATTACTCAGCCATAAGAAAGAATGAAATAATGCCATTTGCAGCAACATGGATGGACCTAGAGATTATCACACTAAGTGAAGTGAGTCAGACAAAGACAAAGTTCATACGATATCACTTACATGTGGAATCTAAAAAATGATACAAATGACTTATTTACAAAACAGAAACAGACTCACAAAACAAACTTACAGTTAGAAAAAGGGAAGGGGAGATAAATTAGGAGCTTGTGATTAACAGATACACACTATATATAAAATAAACAAGATCCTACTGTATAGCACAGGGAACAATAGTCAATATCTTGCAATAATTTATAACGGAAAAGAATCTGAAAAAGAATACATACATGCGGGACCTTCCTGGTGGCGCAGTGGTTAAGAATCTGCCTGCCAATGCAGTGGACATGGGTTTGAACCCTGGTCCAGGAAGATCCCACATGCCGCGGAGCAACGAAGCCCGTGCGACACGACTACTGAGCCTGCGCTCTAGATCCCATGCGCCACAACTACTGAGCCCGTGTGCCACAACTACTGAAGCCAGCGCACCTAGAGCCCGTGTTCCGCAATGAGAAGCCCGTGCACCACAACGAAGAGTAGCCCCCGCTCGCCGCAACTAGAGAAAGCCCGCGCGCAGCAACAAAGACCCAACACAGACAAAAAATAAAAATAAATAAATAAATACTTTAAAAAAGAAAGAAACATTTGCTAAAGGTCCCTGCATCATCTATGAGGGGCCCACTGGCTCAGACTTTAAGGGTCCCTGGAGAAGGGCACCGAGTTCTGGGCAGCCTCTACACCGACCAGGTTAACGGCTGTGCTCATGAGGCCCTGTTTCCTCACTAAGGAGGAAAAAGAGAGTACTGGATGATTTCTGCAGCCCCATCTGCTCTAGGTTTTACAACAGAAGTTTGACTGTCCTCTTTTCCTCATTGCAAACTTCCGGGTCCTGAGCATAAAGCTGGTAACTACACAGAAAGGGCTTCACGCACAGCCCTCTCAGCACCAGTGGCTCTACTTTCAGCCCCATTTTAGCCGAGGCAAACCTGCCTTTAAAATAAAGCAACTTGGGCTTCCCTGGTGGCGCAGTGGTTGAGAGTCCGCCTGCCGATGCAGGGGACACTGGTTCGCGCCCCGGTCCGGGAAGATCCCACATGCCGCAAGCGGCTAGGCCTGTGAGCCATGGCCGCTGAGCCTGCGTGTCCGGAGCCCATGCTCCACAACAGGAGAGGCCACAACAGTGAGAGGCCCACGTACCGCAAAAAAATAAATAAATAAATAAATAAAAATAAAGCAACTTGCGTTAATTTCTCCATCCTTTGATCTTCTGCCTCTGCTGCTTCACAAAGTCATGGCTTTAAGGCTTCGCCTTCCAAGGGAGCCATGCTCAGACATACAGAGTGTTCACTTTGATCCAGCCTCCCCTGAATACTAAAATAATGCCTCCCATCTCAGATGCAGGTTCTGTATTTTCTTTCAGGCAGCAGTAGGACACCACTACTTTTTTTCTTTATCAGCCACTTCAGAGTCCAACCTCACTGTCATTTTTTTTTAATTCCTTTAAAGTTACAGGATTTATTTTCTTAATGAAAGAGCAGCCCCTACATACTTTTTTTTGCCTTTCCAAGTAGTCTAAGAGGCTACTCTCTCACTTCAGTGATGGGGCCATAGCTCAAAGCACCTTTAGAACCATGGGGAAAACAATCAGTGCTATATAAAAGCACAGGCCACGCTTCCTCTCACTAATTCCTCTTTCCCTTCCTCTTCCTTCTCACACTCTTTGCTTCACTAGAATTGGTTGTGGCCCCATCAGCCTCCTTTGCGCTGAGAGTGAACAGATGGCCCCCTGGCTGACACTGGCTGAGGACCCCTGACACGCTATAAGCCTGAGCGTCAGCATGGCAGCAACAGAAAACCCATCTCCCTCACTGGCTAAACCTGCAAAAAGCAATGAATCCCGCCCCCCCTCAAATAACACATAGGAAATCCCAAAAGATCACTGACATGTTTGAAATACTATTGAGAAATATATTTCAGAATATTATTTGAAATATTATTCACCATTGGATAGCTGCCCAAAGAAGTCCCCATCTAAACACTCACTCTATGTTACCCTAACACAGAACTTCTCACTAAACAGAGTGGAGATGACCACGTCTGTGCAGCTCTTGGTTAGCACCCGGAATAGCTGGGCGCACATTAACACGGAATTCTACCTGTGCGCCAACCCCAACGAGGTCTGCTTGACAAGGAAACAGAGGGTCAAAGGGGAAATCAAAACCGAATGGAGGGACTTCCCTGGTGGCACAGTAGCTAAGAATCCACCTGCCAATTCAGGGGACACGGGTTTGATCTCTGGTCCGGGAAGATCCAATATGCCTCCGAGCAACTAAGCCCATGCACCACAACTACTGAGCCCGTGCGTCTAGAGCCCGTGCTCTGCAACGAGAAGCCACCGCAATGAGAAGCCTGCGCACCTCAACGAAGAGTAGCACCGGCTCGCTGCAATTAGAGAAAGCCCGTGTACAGCAACGAAGACCCAATGCAGCCAAAAATAAATATTAATTAATTAATTAATTTCAAACAAACAAACCAAAAAAAACCAAATGGAGTTCATCACAGCAGCCTCCTGGAGCAGTGGAGGAAGAAGCTTGGGGCAGTCGGGAAGCTGGAGCACCACAGTTCGGCAGTACGAATAGCTTCTAGCAGAGGCCATGGCACCCAGCAGGCACTTAAGCAATCTTGATTCCTGGCTGGCTCCACCGATGGTCCCACTGACTTGACCAGTTCTAGAATTCTGACCGGCTAAGCCAAGGTCAACAGATAATGCTAACGCATGTTGACTTCACCCCCACCTGCCTGGGCACCCGGCCAGGTGTCATCTCACCTTGGGCGCTGTGGTCCCCTCCGGCAGCTCCTCAGGGCGGACTGAGGGGGTGGGGTCAACAGCACAATTTAAACTCTGCCCACTCACCGATGTCTCCTCTGCTGCTTGTTGGGCTGAGAGGACAAGGAAAGAAGTCCTGGAGGTCTGCCTCACCGTGGGGAGCCCTCAGCCAGGACACTCGTGAAGTGTTCTGGACTGCAGCAGGGGCAGCCTATCTGGCAGCCACCTGGCCAGTGCCTGGCAGAAAGGAGGACAGGAAAGCCGAGGCGGGGACAGACATGCAACAGGGAGTGGAAGCGGCAGCCGGAGGACCTCATCACCAGAGAGGCTGTTGGAAATGTCCCAAGGTCAACAATTGTTGCTTTTATGACCACGTGTGGGCGGCTATGGGTTTAGAGTTCAGGAACAATGGTTACGACGAGAACCAGAACAAGGTGCTTCCTTCCCCTACAGAGGACAGATGCAGGGGAGCCAGGGAGGAGGGTGCAGTGTCTGGGGAGAGTCCCTAGCAGGGATGAGGGAGGAAGGACACCTGGCAGGCCTCTCAGGAAGCCATTGGGGTCTCTGGAGGGGCCCGGCTTTGGTGACACAGCCAGGGGAAGGGGATGCCCACAGGATGGGGAGAAAGTACCCACATCTGGGAGAAGACTGTCCTCAGGGGTGAGTGAGCCCCCGCCCCCCACTGTCCCAGGACCCAGCCCACGTCCCATGCCCCGCAGAACCCACATGCAGGCAGCCCACGGCGCCCACCCCTCAGCCTGGTCCAGACTCCCGAAGTTCACCCCTTCTCCCCCCTTCACAAACCTGTTTCCCTCCAGCAGCAAATCTCAGATATTCCTTAAGAGCGAAACAAATACTTATATCAAGCGTATGCAGTAAATCCATTCTCTCAAAGGAACAAATGACTTATCTCTGAGCCCATTATGTGTTGCCCTTCCAGAAGGGGTATTAGTAAAAGATTCTTTGTAAACCCAAGGAAATCAAATGCTCATGACGGAATTTCAGCAGAGGAACTTTCAGGCGGAAAGGTCCTTACACATCCCTTCTATCACACAGGAGAACTAGAGGGTGGATGCTCAGTCTAGGGTGGTGGTCCCCCCCACTTTGAGGTGTACATTGAAGAAGAAATGGGAGTGACTGGACCCTCTGAAGAGGGGTGGGATGGGGTGCAATTCTCACCCTGTTACAGTGCCACGGCTAGACGTTCTCTCCCACCCGGACAGGGAGCTTCAGCAGAGAGCTAATCCCAAGGGTGCCAGCCCCACCTGAACCCACTTGCTGCTGGTAACCCGTGTGGCCACAGGACCAGGTGGGAGCTGAAGCAGGATGGGTGCTCCTGTAAGTAATGGTTTCTGTGTCTCTCATGGCCTAAGCCAGTCGGTCCCAGCGGAACTGCTCTCCACCCAGCAAGCTCAGTCCGTGTGCTGCCCCTCTACTCAAGGATTCTCCACCCTTGGTAAAGGGCTCAGGCACCTGTGGCTTGACCCTGACTCCACCTCCAGCTGGAGCACACCCGGCACCTCATCCTCGCCAGCCACTCTTCCGCTGGCTGCCAGCAGGAGGCACCTCCTCACCTGTTCTCCTGTGCCTCAGGCCCACATCCCACCCTGTGCCCACGGGAGCCGGGGATGCTCCGCGGAGCCCATTCTTTTGTCCAGCGGATTAGGCCACTTCCGGCTATAATCCTTTCACAGCTCAACCTGCATCAAGGATGGTTTCCAAAAGGACCCGAAGTCACTCACAAGAAAATACAAAATTAAACTGATTATTTAAAAACTAAAACTGTATAAAAGCTGATAATATATGGAAAATGGTTTTCTAAACTAATTTTACAAACGTATCAAGCATTACATCTGTCCCCTAAGTTTCATGACACTCATAGTAAAAAAAAAAAAAGGAAACAGAATGGGTCACATAATTCTCCTTGCTGTGAGGATGCAAAGGCACTTCATCAGGAAACAGTGCTAATCTCTGCAGAGAGGGAACTGAACATCACATGAACGATTCCACCCATAGGGTTTTCAGAAAGAAATGCTCACTGTTCGGCCCCTTTTTAACATCAACACTTATGAAAGTAAGAAAAATATTAAAACATGACTTGAGATTTTTGCAGGGAACTAAAGCAATGTCATTTGGGCAGGGGTCTGGAAGCTTAAATACAAGGCACAGTGATTCTCAGGGCACCTCACCACGCATTCTGCAGCAAAGAGGGGAAGAGGAAGTTTCGAGGGGGAGGGGCACTCGGAAATGTGGTGGGATTATTAATTCCCATATGACTTGGGGGTGGGAGGACAAGAATGCTAAAATCCTACATTAAACAGAATACTCATTATAAAGAATTATCTCATCTAAAATGCTAATAGTACCCCTGCTGAGAAACAGTGGAAGGGGAATCAGTAATTAGCATGACTCTTTTAATGCCTTAAATACCAATTAAATCTTCACAGAGAGTTGACAGCAAAGACTACAAGAATGTCTGCTCTGGGAGTACAGATGAAGGGGGATGCAGGCTTCTGATGTGTCAGTCCTGCTGGTGGTGACATGCCGATCATTTTATAAAGGGATTGGAGCCTGATGAGTACTGTTGGTTAGAGAGAGAGCTGGATGATGGCGAGCTATACGCATGCCTGTGGAAAGGGACAAACCTCTCCCGTTTTTTCTTTCTTTATATGTCTAAATGAGGACACAGTTGGGACATCAAAACTGCACATCAACACATCACAGGAGAAACTAGTCTAGAGCACTGGTTTTCAAAGTGTGGTTCCCAACTAACATCACCTGGGAACTTGTTGGAACTACCCCACACCGGCTGAATAGAAGAAACTGAGTGGGTCCAGCCAGGTGTGTTTTAACAAGCCCTCCAGGTGAGCCTGATTCAGGCTCAAGTTTGAGAATAGCCAGTCTAGAAGGTTCAGGGCTGAACATGGCCATTGGTCACCAGAGATATTTTAGAAATGCTGGCTCACCCCTGTGCCTAGTCTCTATTAGACTCTGACAGGGAGGGGGATATTGCAACATGTCTGCTGCAGGCAAATGATCAGGGACAGAGGGTCTGAGAGGGAAGACCTAAGTGATGAGAAATGGGAGCAAAGAGTGAATTATCAGGGGCCAATTTAAGTCTCAAGTCAGATTAACCACCCTAGAAGGATTTTGTTTTATTGAAACATAGTTGATTTACAATATTATATTAGTTTCAGGTACAGATAGTGATTTACAGCATTTACAGTGATTTACAGCATAGTGATTTAGTATTTTTATATATTCCATTTAAAGGTATTACAAAATAATGGTTATAATTCCCTGTGCTATACAGTATATCCTTGTTGCTTATCTGTTTTATACATAGTAGCTTGTATCTCTTAATCCCATACCCCTATCTTGCCCCTCTCCTCTTCCCTCTCCACATTGGTATCCACTAGGTTGTTTTCTACATTGGTGGGTCTGTTTTACTAGATATATTTAATTTTTTATATTCCACATATAAGTGATAACACAGTATTTGTCTTTTTCTGTCTGACTTATTTCACTAGCATAATACACTCTAGGTCCATACACATCGTTGTAAATGGCAGAATTTCATTCTTTTTTATGGCAGAGTAATATTCCATTGTATACAGCACCTTCTTTATCCATCCATCTATTGATGGACATTTGGGTTGCTTCCATATTAGCTATTGTAAATAGTGCTGCTATGAACATTGGGGTGCATGTACCTTTTCAAATTAGTGTTTTCATTTTTTCCAGATATATACCCAGGAATGGAATTGCTGGATCATATGGTAGTTTTATTTTTAGTTTTTTGAGGAACCTCCATACTGTTTTCCATAGCAGCTGCACCAATTTACATTTCCACCAACAGTGTACAAGGATTGCCTTTTCTCCACATCCTCACCAACATTTGTTATTTGTAGACTTTTTGATGATAGCCATCCTGACATGTGTGAGGTGATAACTTGTTGTTTTGACTTGTATTTCTCTAATAGCGATGTTGAGCATCTTTTCATGTGCCTGTTAGCCATCACTATGTCTTCTTTGGAAAAAAATCTATTCAAGTCTTCTGCCCATTTCTTCTTTGGATTGTTTTTTTTTTATATTGAGTTGTATGAGCCATTTGTATATTTTAGATATTAATCCCTTGTTAGTTGCATCATTTGCAAATATTTTCTCCCATTCAGTAGATTGTCTTTTTGTTTTGTTGATGGTTTCCTTTGCTGTGCAAAAGTTTTAAGTTTAATTAGTCCCATTTGTTTACTTTTGCTTTTATTTCTTTTGCATGAGGAACTAGATCCCCCAAAATATTGCCACAATTTATGTCAAAGAGTTTTCTGCCTATGTTCTCCTCTAGGAGTTTTATGGTTTCATGTCTTATATTTAGGTCTTTAACCCTTTTTGAGTTTATTTTTGTATATGGTGTGAGGAAATGTTCTAATCTCATTCTTTTACATGTAGCTGTCCAGTTTTCCCAGCACCACTTATTGAAGAGACTATCTTTTCTCCACTGTATATTCTTGCCTCCTTTGCTGTAGATAAAGTGACCACAGGTGTGCTGGTTTATTTCTTGGTAGAAGGATTTTGTTTTTAATCAAACTTGTACTTCTCTTTGAATAGTCAATACATTTATATGATTCAAAAGATTCAAAGGGTATGCAGTAAAAGGTCTTTCACCCTCCCCTGCTCCTAGGTATTCAGCTCCAACTTCCCTTCCTCAGAATCAGCCATGTCATCAGTGTCTTCTAGGAATATGTTATAAAAATACATATATGTTTTTGTCCCCACTTTCTTTCTTAAAAACACACTGTTTTGTACCTTGCTTTTTTCACTTAATATATTTTGGGGATTATTCCATATTAGACACATCAAGAACCACCTAGAAGACTTCCAAGTATCTGGAAACATACAACACCCCAGAGACATGTGTGCCTTCCCTAAAGAGAAGGAACATCTGCTAGGCATTACATGATTCCTGTGGATTTCTTAGTGAACCCTCTATAGAGAAATTGTCCTGAAATTCTCGGTTTGGAGAACTCTCCTCAGGCCCTACTTGTATGCTGTGTTATAACAGAAGGAGGTAATATGGAAACTCTGAGGTCATTAAAGTCCAAGAATAACACTACCAGATAACATTAGCAACTAGTGGGTCAGACACCCTATGATACACAGCAGAGGAAAGCTTGAACCCTGGAGAGAACTCAAAGCAATGAGATGACTTGAACTTTTTGTCTGTAAGACTAATAACCATAAAACACATTTTATCTATAGGAATTCACAAAACACATGAAAGGATAAAGACATGAACTAGTGAAGAATACTTAGGTCAGTTTTCAACACTTAGAATCAGATATATAACAGAATAAAATTATATATATATATATATATATATATATATATATACATATATATATATATATATATATATATAAAATCCCTATCCTTCTACAAGCTTCAGTTACAGTAACAGTTCCTTCAGAATTACTTTTTGTTCTGTCCTTCAGCACTATCAGTAAGATTAGTGATGTTGAGCACATTTTCATATACCTATTGGCCACTTGGATGTCATTTTTGGAAAAATGTCTATTCAGGTCCCTTGCTCATTTTTTAATTGGGTTATGATATATTTGTGGTGGGTTTTTGTTTGTTTTGTTTCTGCTATTGAGCTATATGAGTTCTTTATATATTTTAGATATTAATCCCTTTTTAGATATATGGTTTTCAGATATTTTTTCCCATTCTGTATGTTGCCTTTTCATTTTGTTGACGGTTACCTTTGCTGAGCAAAAGCTTTTTAGTTTGATATAGTCCCACTTGTTTATATTTGCTCTTGTTGCCTGAGTTTTTGGTGTCATATATAAAAAATCACTGCCAAGACCAATGTCAAGGAGCTTTTTTCTTATGTTTTCTTCTGGGAGTTTTAAAGTTTCAGGTCTTCTGTTTAAGTCTTTAATCCATTCTTATTTGGCTTTTGTGTATAGTATAAGGGTCTAATTTCATTCTTTTGCATATGGATATGCAAAATTTTCCCAACACCATCGGTTGAAGAGACTCTTCTTTCTCCATTGTGTATTCTTGGACCCCTTGTCAAAGATTAGTTGACTGTATATGTATGGGTTTATTTCTGGGCTCTCTATTCTGTTCCACTGATACATGTCTGTTTTAATGCCAGTACCATACTGTTTTGATAAGTATAGCTTTGTAATATAGTTTGAAATCAGGAATTGTAATGCCTCCAGCTTTGTTCTTCTTTCTCAAGAGTGCTTCGGCTACTCAGAGTCTTCTGTGGTTCCATACTAATTTTAGGATTGTTTGTTCTATTTCTGTGAAAAATGTCATTGGAATTTTGATAGGGATTGCATTGCATCTGTAGATCTCTTTGGGTAGTACAGATGATTTAACAATTTTAATTCTTCCAATCCATGAACACGAGCTATCTTTCCATTTACTTGTGTCTTATTCAATTTCTTTCATCAATGTCTTATAGTGTTCAGTGTATAGGTCTTTCACCTCCTTAGTTAAATTTATTCATATGTATTTAATTCTTTTTAATGCTATTGTAAATAGGATTGTTTTCTTAATTTCTTTTTAGGATAGTTTATTGTTGGTGCCTCCAGCTTCTGACACAGGTTTTAATGAAGACAAGTTCCTTCTGCAGGGAGGCACCCCTTTCCAAAGGCCACATCAATTCAGAGAGAAAAACCAAAACAAAAGCCCCACAGCAAGAGACAGGAAGGAAGGGAAGCTATTCAAACTCCCTGTCCCTCTCTTCCATAGCACACAATAGCTGAGTCCTCTACTGGAGAATCATGGCTCCAAAAGAATCCCTCTGACCTGGTGTTTTCTGGTTTTAAAGCCTGCGTTTGAGCACTGTCACTATGGCGACAAGTCTGGGATGCTCTACTCTAAGTGAGGAAGCTTATCCTTCAAACATGCTTCTTGAGTTAGCAACAAAGGAATTCACTGAACCTCAACTAATCTCATATTCTCCTGGGAGACCTCTCTCAAGAGGCACTTTCCTCCCCTTGCCCTCACAAACCTCCCAGGTTTACACTGTTCGGCCAACAACCACATTTACATAGAGATTTACAGTTTACTGTCAACCACATCACCCCAATCAAGCCCTGAGGAGTCCTCTTCAGTCACATGAGCCTCTTCTACAACAACTAAACAAAACGAGGCCCTTGGTTTTAGGGAGCCCTTCCCCGGAAGGCTAGCAGACACAGGCCCTGCAGCTGAGATGGGACAGAGGAAGGAGGAGCGGGAGCGTAGGGAACTTACCCACATGACTTTTTCTTTTCCGGAGGGAAGAATCTGCAGTGGCTTCTAACCCTGGCAGGCCTGATGCCCACTCCCCTGAAGCTCTTCTCAGTCTGTTCCGGGCTGTTGTTCTGCCTTGGCTCATGTTCTACATCATTCCCAGCCCCAGCTCTTCCAAGAGTGGCTGTCGGCTCTGGGGAATTTATCCCCCCTGACTTCAGAGGGGTCTTCCTTAAATATGAGTTCTTAGAGTCTGCCCTGGCTTCCTATAACATAGGTGTAAAAGGAAAACTCTCCTTTACTTTTCTCTACTCTGTGATGACATTCTG
Source organism: Delphinus delphis (assembly GCF_949987515.2). Classification (NCBI taxonomy): domain Eukaryota; kingdom Metazoa; phylum Chordata; class Mammalia; order Artiodactyla; family Delphinidae; genus Delphinus; species Delphinus delphis. The sequence continues at coordinate 69,020,867 of NC_082686.1, forward strand.
CTTCACTTCTGGTCACCACATGTGTAGAGGTTTGCCCCTCAACAAGCAATTCTCTGCAACACCAGCTGAGTGTCCTACAATTGAATTCAATTCTGACACTATCTACCTGGAGAGAGCATCAGATCCCACAGACTGCCCCCACTGCAGATACCAACTGCAAGTCCAGGTTGTTACCTGGACTTCTGACTGACTGGCTATAAATCAGAGACTCCCACGACTCCCCTCCTCGAGTTTGATCACTTGCTAGGACAGCTCACAGAATTCAAGAAAACAGTCTACTTATTAGATTAATGGTTTATTACAATGGATAGTAAAGAACATGAATGAACAGTCAGATGAAGAGATACATAGGGTGAGGTCCGGAAAAGTCCCAAGCACAGGGGCTTCTGTCTCGTGGAGTCTGGGGTATACCAGCCTCCTGGCACATAGATGAAACAACCCAAAAGCTCTCCAAACACCATCTTTTTGGGTTTTGATGGCGGCTTCCTGTCATAGGTACGAATGAATACATCATTGGCCACTGGTGATTAAGTCAATCTCTAGCCCTTCTCTCCTCCCCAGAGGTCAGGAAGTGGAACTGAAAGTTCCAACTCTCTAATCACCTGGCTGGCTCTGCTGGCAACTATCCCCCTTCCTATGGTTTTCTAGGGGCTTTCCAAAAATGACCTCATTAATATAAACTCAGTGGTTGAAACAGGTTTCTTATGAATAACAAAAAACACCCATTTCATCTTTATGCTCTAGTGCTACTTAAGGAGTTAGGAACAAAAGATGTCCATATAGTTCTTATCACTTACGAAATTACAAAGGTTTTAAGAGCTATTTCCAGGAAACATAACAAATTTATTACATCAGCGTATCACAATAGGCCTACCTCTTATTAGTTTTATAACCTTGAGGAAGTGATTTAACCTTTCTAAGCCTGTTGCCTCTTCTGTAAGATGGGGGCAATTACATCGATCCAGATGGTTCTGATAAGGACTGAGGTCACAGATACATTCTACAATTCTTAGTTCCCTCCCATCCCAGCCCACTCTGCCCTCAGGGGGTAGGCAGTCTCAAATCCTAAGGAGGTTCATAACAAAGAGACAAAATGATGTACCAACCTCGCATTGACCTCTCTACCTTGTGACTTTGGTCATTTCTGGGTGATATGTAATTCTTTTCCTCCGGTTTTCAAAACAAACAAATAAGGGAGGCTGTTCAACCTCATTTGTCTTTATTATGAGAGGCAATGAGGTAGGAACAAAGATCATCCTAGGAGATAAAACTTGGTTCCAGTCCTCCCTGCTCACTGAGTTCCTCAGCCTCTCTGGTCTCCAGGAGTTTCTTTTTAAATACCTTACCTGTCTTACCTCCCAGAGGAAAGGGGCTGGATACGGTGCTCTCTTAGAGCCCCTTCCTGCTCTAAGATCTCTGAACTTTAAGGGAGTACCAAACATGAAACGGGAATAAATCAGACTTACCAGAGAGACTGGTCTTGCCCTCTAGGAGTGTTCTAAAGTGTTCTAAACTCTGCCCTCACTTCTTAAAATAAACATTTCATTTCGGAATAATTTTAGATTTTTAGAAAAGTTGCTAAGATGATGCAGAGAGTTCCTTTAACCAATTTCCCCTAATTTTGACATCTTACATTACCATGGTACATTTGTCAGAACTACAAAACCAACATTGGTACATTATTTACTAAATTCCAGATTTTATTTGGATTTCATCAATTTTTCTACTAATGTCTTTTTTTCTGCTCCTGGATCCAATCCAGGATACCTCATTGCATTTAGGATAAAACAACTTTTAAATGGTGAAAGATTTCCAACATAGCGACAAACAGATCTTCAATAAAAAGAACATCAGATACACTGGAGGCTATTTTTGAGCCCTCTCTTCCCATTTTCAAGCCCTTTCCTTTCTCCCTAGAGAAGCATCATCACAAACTCATTGTTTATCATTCCCTGGCATGTTTGCATGGATTCCTAAAAAGAAAATATAAGCATAAACACTATTTATTATTGCTTTTCAGACTTTAAAACTTATATAAATATTATTCTTTTCATATCCTTCCATACCCTGCTTCTTTCATTCAACTATGTTTTTGAGATCCATCTGTTAAGAAATATAGCAATAGTTCTTTTTGCTCCTGTGCATAAGATGTACAGCATTTCATTCTATGAGTACACCACTATTATCATTCTCCTACTGATGGACATTTAAACCGTTTCTTTCTTTTCTTTTCTTTTTTTTGCTGCAATAGATATTTTAATGCATTTGCTGAAACATAAGAAAGATTCTCCATCTAGGACTAGAATTTCTGCATTAAAAGGTGTAACCAGCTTTCTGGTGGAGATGACCTTCCCATGATAACATGACTCTCGCAAAGGATCTCATTCATCCCTCTCCAGAAGAGGAGAAGAAGAAACACAAGAAGTGCCTGGTACAGAGCCCCAATTCCTATTTCATGGATGTGAAATGCCCAGGTTGCTATAAAATCACCACCGTCTTTAGCCGTGCACAAACAGTGGTTTTGTGTCTTGGCTGCTCTATTGTCCTCTGCCAGCCTACAGGAGGAAAAGCAAGGCTTACAGAAGGATGCTCCTTCAGATGGAAGCAGCACTAAAAGCACCCAGAATCAAGATGAATGGGAAACCATCCCAATAAACGCATTTTGGATACATCCTGTTTATTGTCTTGTTTTACTGCTAGGAAGCTCCTACCTCACGTATTCAGGGGCAACTCTAGAGTCAGTTGGGGCAATCTGTGAAATCAAAGGAAGGCAGTTTCCAAGTCAAAAGTCCACAGGGCTGAATATAAGGACTCCTTACCAAGAAAGAGGAAAGCTGTTGATGCCAACACCGCAAAGAGGGTAAAGAGGAAAATCTGGTAAGAACCCAAGAACTTCTGGAGGACACCTTAATCTTCACACTGATCGACGCATTGGCAGAATAAAAGAAGATAATAGTTATTTAATACATCCAGGACAGACGCTGCATTAAAAATCTTGTGTGGTCCTAAGGGTATCTAGCTGAAGCACTCAAAACCTAGCCCTCTAAGAAATTCTTTTGCTTCTTACCAGAGAAAAAGGGGTGAACTGTACTTGGCTCCTCTACCTCTTTTTGGCTTTTTACCTCTCTAACGTAATAAACTACAATTATTGAGTCTCTCATTTCTTTTCAGCTTACAAAAGAATATTTCAATCCTCTGCCACTTTAAAGTGCCTGTTACCTTTCCTGTGCACTTTAACTCCAGGTAACATGCTTCCCTTCACCAAGTTTGTGACAATGTATGGTGATTCAACTGTTACTTTTAATCCCTCTAACCTAAAACATTTCCTTGGATCACCAATGATCTCTTATATCCAGAGGCCACTTGTCCTTTTTTATTCAGGTGTCATTTCTAGGGAACATTCTGATTTGTATATAACCTTGTCCTCAATAAATCTTCAGACTTGTGTCTTTGAAGCATTAAAAAAAAAAGGTGTAACTAAATTGTTCCTTAAAGCTGTTGTACTGATCTACACTCCTTTCAGAAGTGAATGAGTCTGTTGTTCCACGTCCTCATCCATACTTGGAAGGGCATTCATTTTATAAATTAATTTGGTGACAACTGGCATCTTTATAATGAGTCTTCCAGTTCATGAACACTGCCTTTTTTCCCATTTATTAAGACTTTTTTCTTTTCAGTAATTGTAATTCCTCCAAAAATTTCCTGTACATATTTTGGTTAGGCATACCACTAGGTATCTTGAAGCTTTTATTACTATTGAAAATGGGATCCTTTATTTATTAATTTTTCTAATTGGTTATTACCGGTGAATAAGATTTCTATATGCTGATTTTGTGTCTAGGGAAACTGGCAAGCTCTTCCTATATATTTTCTACTTAAAAAAACTCAAGAAAATCATATTGTATGCAAATAAGGACATATCTTTCCAACATTCACAACATTTTTCTTATCTTGTTGCATTGGCTAGAATCTCCTGTACAATGCTGAATATGAATGGTGAGAGAGGGCATCTTTATCTTTTTCATGTCTTTACTGAAAAGAAGCCTAGGGTCTTATTGTTAAGGATAGTTTTTGCTGGAATATTTTGATAGATGCTCTTTATCAAGTTAAGGAAATTCCCTTCTAAGTTTCCTGAGAAGTCTATTCAATCGTGAACAAACACTAAATTCTGACAACTAACTTTTCTGTTTCTTACAGATTGTAGGTATTATTGATCTGTTAACATGATTTATTACATTAACATATTTTCTGATGTTGGATCATTCTTAATTTCATGCATAAACTCTACTTAGAATGTAAATATTTGAAACAGATTTGCAACTATTCCATAAGCATCTATGTTTATAAATTGGACTGTTTTATAATTTTCCTTTCTTGTATTCTTCTTGTCTGGTTTGGGTATTTAGGTTATATTATCATTGTAAAAGTAGATAGCTTTTCCTAATTTTCTATTCTTTTAAACAGTTTGTTAATATTAGGATTATCTACTTCTTAGAAGTTGAATAAAGTACAGATGTAAACCACCTAAGCCTGATATTTTGGAGAGATGAGGTCTTGGTTATCAGCTTAAGTTCTTTAATGATTTTTGCTTTTTGGTATTTTCTATATTTTTTAAAGTAGTTTTGGCAAATTATATTTACCTAGAAAACTATGTCTTTTCCCAATCCAAATTTTGTCATAAAATTCTTCAGAGTAGAATCTTATGATTTTTATTATCTATTACGCATCTGTAGTTATAGTTCCCTTTCTTTCAAAATATTATTTGTAGCTCTTTTTTGAAAAATAAGAAACTTAACTAGGGATTTATCTATTTTATAACTCTTTTTGATCCTCTAAATTGCTTTCTATTTCATTTTGTTTGTCCTCTTAGTTTCCTTACTTTTACTTTTCTAAAGGCTTATTTTCTTCCTTGTCTATCTTCTTGAGATGGACATGCATCGACAGTAATAGTCATCCACACAATATGTATTCTCCCTTTGTTCTTTATTAGCATAACCCCTATTTAGTTTGGGAAATCAATATGCCAAGCTAAAAGACAAACAAATTATGTTTTTCAGACTCCCCTGCAGCTAGGAAATGCCATATGACACACTTGTTACCAACGACATATAAGTGGAAATTATTGGGTAGGGCTTCCAGGAAAACTCTTTAATTACAGGTAGCAGACTCAGCTGGTACATGCCTCTTTCATAACCTGTCCTTTTCTTCCTCATCATGTTTGGAATGTGCATACAAAACTGGAAGTAGAGCAGCCATCTTACAACCATGAGGCAGCTAGCATGAGTATGAAAACTAAGTTTAGATGAGTCAAAAGTTAGAAGAGCCTGGGCTATCATGGCATCATGGAACCTCCATATCTGATTTGAACTGTCTACCTCCAAATGAAATCAAGTCCCCCATAAAACTGTGTTCCTCTGAGACAGGAGGGAAGAGGGCAGGGCACAACCATTAAAAGAATGATACAACCATTAAGAACAGAATATGACATAAACTGGTTAGAACCTATTAGGCCCTAGATGGTGGAAGATTTGACTTCCAGTAGACCTTGATCCTCATTACACACTCACTGTAATAATTAGCATGCTAAATGACATACCCACAGGCACCATGACAGTTCCAAGGCCAACCATAAAAGGCCAAAAAGTGGGCAGTGGCCCAATTCCTGGAAATCCCCGCCCCTTCCCCAACATAGTTGGAATACTTCCAATTTATTAGCCTATGAAATTACCCAGCCCACAAAAACTAACCATCCCATATTTTGGGGCTGCTCTTGCCTTTTGAGATAAGACTGTATTCTGTCTATGGTATGTGTATCTCTCTAAATAAATCCATTTCTTACCTATCACTTTGTCTCTCACTGAATTCTTTCTGCTATGAGACATAAAAAACCTAAGCTTCATTAAATCCTGAGACCAGGTGTGCGATTTCAATGAAAAGACAGTGGGTTCAAGTCCAAGTCTGAATTTTGGCTGGGTTTGAGTCCCATTTGAGGTGTGATTGGGTTCAAGTCCCAATCTGAGGTGTGCGGTTTCACCTCTGCAAAGTTTATGATTAACCTCTCCAACCAAAACTTTATTTCCTTTTTTATACTGCACCAGTTTCCCTCAGGATTGAGGAGTATCAAAGAAAAGGGGGGACTGAAACTGAGCAGGACCCTGCAGCGCCCTCCCAGGTACAAAAGCCTTTCTGTGTCCCCTGTTTCCTGTTTGTAGAAAAAGGCTTTAGTGTCCTAGGCCTTCCCTGATTTCCAAAGAGCTGAGCCAGTTATGATTTAGGGAAGTGAGAGAATGCAGAAACAAAGGAAAGGCAGTCAAGAAACAATAGTTCAGCAATCAGAGTCCTAGTTCCTCTTCAAGGGATATAAGTAACCATCTGATGCATATCTTTGAGTTGTTCTTCAGGAACTAAGACTCCCACCCAGGTGGAGGATGGTGACTACATGCTGACCACAAGCACAGAGACCCCAGACTGGCTGGAACCAGAAGGTTGGTGATTAAGATTCCTGAAACACAACACTGTTTCCTCACCACCAACCAATCAGAAGAAAATCATGCCCTCCACAACCTTCAGCCCAAATGGTGCCTTTAAAAACCTTATAGTCCAGCGAGCCAGGAAGATGGATCTGAGAAAAACCTATGTCTCATATCTTCTTGGTTGGCACCCTCTTATCAATAAACTGCTCCAAACTCTGATGTTTCAGTTTGTTTGGCCTTACTGTGCATCAGTACAGGAACTTGAGTTTGACAAAACAAACTTCCTGTTACATGACAAGATTAAACCTCTAGGTCATTTAACCCATGATCATTTACACACAGCCAAATGCCATTTTAAATAATACAATATTCAACTATCTTTCATTTTATTTATTTATTTTTATTTTTATTTTTTTTGCGGTACACGGGCCTCTCACTGTTGTGGCCTCTCCCGTTGCGGACACGCAGGCTCAGCGGCCATGGCTCACGGGCCTAGCCGCTCCGCGACATATGGGAACTTCCCGGACCGGGGCACGAACCCGTGTCCCCTGCATCGGCAGGCGGACTCTCAACCACTGCGCCACCAGGGAAGCCCATTTTTTTTATTTTTAATAAATGTATTTAAGGTCATAAATTTTCCTGAAAGAAAAGCTTTCTTGACTAAACTGAGAGATCAACTGTGCTGGTCCAGACCAGAAAGACCACCTAGCCAACCCAAAAAGTAGTGATATAAATGAAAATGGCCATGGTTTAAGTCCCTAAATTTGGGGGTGGTCTGTTATACAGTAAAAGCTAACTAATACAGAAATTGGTTTCAAGAGTCGGGTGCTGCCATGACAAAATCCTAAAACATGTGGTGCTGGCTTTGGAATAGGGCAGCGACCAGAAAATCAGTAAGGAAACAGACTGCAAAGGTGGCCAAAATGAAAAAACAAACAAACCCAGAAACCCACCTGCTGTAGCAGGTCTGGAAAATGACGACTCATACTATGTAGAGACAGAACAGTTGGTAAAAGTGAAGTTGACACTACCTTGAGAGGAAAAAAAATGAACCTAATGAACTTTCGGTTACAGCTAAGTAGATCTCCAGAGAGAATCTGGAAAGTGCCACTTGGGCACTCTTCACTGCATGTGATAAAATATGGCAAGACAGAAGAATGGGCAAAAGAAGGAAATGTTCAGTTTGCAACCAGAATTTAGATGGAATACAGCGGGCCCAGGGCCTGCTGTGTTGGAAAATAAAACTCTCATCTCCAGTCTCCCCATATCTGAATAGTCTTCAAGTACAAGATTCTTAAAGTAAAAGGAGACCTTAGGACAAAGAGAAAAGCAAGGGTATGGCCACTTGTTAAGATCTCTGAAAGATTTAAGATAGTGCCTAGTATACTTTCTCAACTAGACAAAAAGGCATGACAGAAGCCTAATCCCAAATCACAGCGAATAAATCTAGAGAAAAAATAATTGTGGGTATAGCTTTTGTTGAATAAAGCAGACTATAATCTGTTACACCGAAAGCCCAAAATGTTTAAAAAAACAAAAACAAAACAAAACTATACCAGCAAAAGCACCATCAGCTTGGACTAGAGGGAACTAAGATTGATTAAACTGCAAAGAAGGCTCTAGGCTCTCAACTACCCATGGGCAGGAAGCCAGATGAGAAAGCTGCTGAACTGTTAACATGGCCATTTCTTATGGAAAGGAAAGATTTCTCAAGATGAGGAACCAAGGGACTAGAGAATGGAGTCTAGGGCCTTGGAGAACAATGGAATGGGAAGGCACTCCCAGGAAGCAGAACTAAGCCCTGATCAAGGGCCTAGGGGGAATTTTAGACCAGTGATTTTATGTATCCTCTGATCTTCCCCCCTTTGAAGGGATGCGTCTATTCAGTTAACCTGTCTCTGTCTCACCACTGTACGTCAGGTGTGCAGGGAGAAGGTGACTTGTCACTTTAATTCACAGATCTCTGAATCAAGAGGTGCCTTACCCAAGGATCCTCATTCATCCTGATGTGATAAGATCATGAGATCGCAACCTTCCAGCCTGATGCTATATGTAGGATGAGACATGTAAACTGGGAGAAATGTGAATAATTTGTGGCAAAGGAGCAAACTGTGGTAGATTCTAAAAGCAGCCACACACGTCTATACAATGGAATATTACTCAGCCATAAAAAGAAACAAAATTGAGTTATTTGTAGGGAGGTGGATGGATCTAGAGTCTGTCATACAGAGTGAAGTAAGTCAGAAAGAGAAAACAAATACCGTATGCTAACACATATATATGGAATCTAAAAAAAAAAAAGAAGAACCTAGGGGCAGGACAGGAATAAAGCAGCAGACATAGAGAATGGACATGAGGACACGGGGAGTGGGAAGGGTAAGCTGGGACAAAGTGAGAGAGTGGCATGGACATATATACACTACCAAATGTAAAACAGATAGCTAGTGGGAAGCAGCCACATAGCACAGGGGGATCAGCTCAGTGCTTTGTGACCGCCTGGAGGGGTGGGATAGGGAGGGTGGGAGGGAGGGAGATGCAAGAGGGAGGAGACATGGGGATATATGTATACGTGTAGCTGATTCACTTTGTTATAAAGCAGAAACTAACACACCATTGTAAAGCAATTATATTCCAATAAAGATGTTAAAAAAATTTTTTTAATTAAAAAAAATAAAAGCAGCCACAAATTCTTTTCCTCCTACCAAGGGGTGGAGTCTGTTTCTCCACCCCTTGAATCTGGGCTTGGCCTCGTGACTTGTTTTTGCTAACAGGACATTAGTAAATGTAATACAAACAGAAGATTAAAAAGTGCTTGCAAAAGGAGGCTGGCTCTCTGGCTGCATTTGGAAGCCTGGACTATCATGTGAACAGCCTCAGTAGACAATTTGGAAGATGAGAGGCAATTTGGAAGAGAACTAAGGCATCCCAGCATGCAGGCCGTCAACTTCCAGACACTGAAGCTATCCTAGATCATCTAGCCAGCCACCAGCCCATCACAGATGTATGTGATGGTCAAGATCAGCTGAGCTGGCCCAGATTTTTAAAACTACACAGCTACCCCAAAGATTCTAGAGCTGAATAAGATAGTGTTTCTTTTAAGCCATTAAGTTTTGTAGTGGTCTGTTATGCAGCAAACCTCAACTGTTACAATTATAATTTTTTTTTTACATAGTCCATAATTATCATCTTCCTGACTCTGAATATGGCCTTAACATCCCTCCCCCCAGAATAGCCTGCCCCATATTGCTATTGTCGCCTAATTTTCATTTTAATCATATTTTTAAATCACACACACACACACTCACACACACTCAGGAATTTTTTATAGGTTAACAGTTAAATGAATATAAATATATTTAATCAATTTCTGTGTTCACTGTTGTTTATTATATTGTGCATCCGTTCTCATTGTTTGATTTTTTTCCTTCTAAAGTATATCTTTTAATAGTTCTTTTAATGAGAGTCTTGAGTTTATACCTTTGGTCTTTATTTTTCTCTCACTGCTGTAGGATAGTTTGTCTAGGCATAGTATTCTAGGTCCAACACTTAGAAGTTGTAAGTCTGTTTTCTTACTTCTCCTGCTGCTAAAACATCTATTAGTCATTTATTTATATATGATTTTTCTTTTTTTTTTCGGTACATGTGTCTCTCACTGTTGCGGCCTCTCCTGTTGCGGAGCACAGGCTCCGGACGTGCAGGCTCAGCGGCCATGGCTCACGGGCCCAGCCGCTCCGCGGCATGTGGGATCTTCCCGGATCGGGGCACGAACTTGTGTACCCTGCATCGGCAGGCGGACTCTCAACCACTGCGCCACCAGGGAAGCCCCATGACATATTTTTAACTCTGATTTTTAATTGGTTGCTATGGACTGAATGTTTGTGTCCCCCCTAAATTCATATGATGAAGTCTCAACTCCCAATGTGACTGTATTTGGAGACCGGACCTTTATGGAGGTAATTAGGGTTAAATGAAGTCATAACAGTGGGGCCCTGATCAGATAGGATCAGTGTCCTTAGAAGAATAGACAGGAGAGAGCTCGCATTCTCTCTCTCCCTGCTACGTCAGGACACAGTGAGAAGGCGGCCATCTACAAGCCAGGAAGATAGTTCTCACCAGAAACTAAATCAGTTTTGATCTTGGACTTCCCAGCCTCCAAAACTGTGAGAAATAAATGTCTGTTGTTTAAACCACCCAGTCTATGGCATGTTGTTATGGCAGCCCAAGCAGCTTCATATACTGGTCTCCCCCCTGCCCTTGATAGTATGCAGTTTCACTGCAATATGTGTAACTGTGGGTTAACTTTTATTTAACCTCCGTAGTATTCGGAGATACTTTTGATCCAAGAACTCATAGTTAGTCAACTCTGGAAAATTATTAGCCATGTATTTAAATATTGCTTCTCTTTCATTCCCTCTGTTCTCTCTTTAACTTTTATTATAGAATGTTGAAGCCAGTCAATTTATCTTTCATATCTCTAAACTTACAGGGTAAGTTTCTCTGTACTGCTTTCCAATCTGTTAACTTACTTCAGTGGTATCTAGGAATCAGTGTACCCTATCTATTGTATCTTTATTTCAATAACTACAGTTTTCATTTCACATTTTAATTTTTTATATATATCTGATCTAATTTATGCTTTTTTTCATAATTCCTTATTTTTTAATGAAAGTTATGCCTTTTTTTAGGGCAGGGCACATCCTCTACCTACTTATTATAAAGTTATTTTCAGACTAGTCTATAAAATTAATTTCATTTGGGATAATTTCTTATTCTTACAGTTGATTCTGTTACCTCATTTATTTGCAATTTTGGAGTTGCAAGCTCCTTTTGAGTCTGTTCTTCTCACTTTTGTTACTTTGTTCCTCTCTCTCTGACCCCATTTCTCCTTGACCCTCCGAGCCCCCAGTGCAGAAGCACGTTGGGTGTTACAGTCCCACAAGAACACGGCAGCCGCAGTCACAGAACCAGCAGGCAGCTGGGCTCAGTTCCTGGTAGCAAGGCTATGTGCTTGTTCTTGCCTTCCTTAGCCCACAACTCCTGTCCCAGTCTCCTCCTTCCCTCTCACACACCCAGCCTTCCTTCCTGACTTGGTGAGCTCTTCTTCAGCCCTGGCTTCAAGCCTTACTCTGGTTTCTCAATGCCTGCAGAGCACTCTTATTTTTTGGGTCCCTTTATTTCATAGGAGTCAAACTCTTCATAGCCACTGCCTCCAACCAACCTACAGCACAAGAAACTTCAGTCTCTGATCACCTTTTTGCAATTCTCTTCTTTTATGATCCACAGAGACGGTTACTTCACATCTGAGGCTGGTGATGTCCATTTTTTGTTTCTCTTTCCTTTTGTCCCTCAGAGATATGAGTTTGGGGAATCAGTTTTCAAAATGTAAACAAAATGTACATTAGGAATCTGGTCCTCCTTCCCAAAGTTGCACGTGCCCCCAAAATGAAACTTTAACAAAGGACAAGGGGATCATATGTGAATGTCAATCATTTCTCTCTTGAGCCAGAGAAGCATCTCCACCTCACTAAAGCCTCTCTGTCCAAAAGGCAAGCATGGTGAGGACGGCAAAGAGAACCACTGCTCTTGGCTACCATATACCCTGGAGATCTGGGAACTTCTCCTTTTAGATCTAAGCTATTTATTGATCAAACGAACCAGAACAGAGGACTTTGGCAAGAACTTGAAAGACTAATATAATCTTTCCCATTCATTCAAAAACTTCAGTTAGAAAGAATGGGATGGAAAGAGGACACAGGAAATACTGTGATGTGGCATATTCAAAACTACAAGTCCATTCTTTTTGGAACAGAACTTGCTACACTGGGGCATGGGCACCTGAGTCTTCAGTGTCTGTGACGTTGTCCTTATAGTTACTGGACAAATAAAGGGATATAACTTAGTCTGGAATTAATAAGTGGAGAACGCACAACACAAGTAGCTTTCCTTCCCCTTGACCTGGAGAGAGACGTCTTCCTTGCCTATAAGCATATAGGGAGAAATTTCACTTTCCGTTGGAACAACTCAATTTGGCATTCCCCTATAACATACCACCACAACTCTCATCTGTTTATCCACCGGGAACTTCCCCGAATTGGCCTCATCAGGGTACCAGGTGGGATGAGATGGGGCACATCAGTTTCAGCACTAACTTCCAGGGGTTTACTTTTGTATGTGTGCTCATCTGGGGGGTTGCTTTCTGCCAAGTCTACCGTAACACAGCCAGTTTTCCATTTAGCTACACGACTCATTCCAATATTTATTGAGCATTTACTGATAAGAACAGCTCCTATGTAACGGGGCCCTCTGTTTGCATGACAGTGAATTTTATATACTCATTTAATCTTCACAGCCGCTAGTCATTCAAAGTAGGCACTGTTATCTTCATTTTTCAATAGAGAAAACAGGCTTAGAGAAGTTTAGTAGTTTCTCAAAGTCACACAGGCTGGAGCTTGAATTTGGATATGACTCCAAAACCAAAAATGTTTTTGTTATTGCAATCTGAGGACACCCCTTCTTTCCTATAGAGAAACTGTGTGTTCCAGGCTATGGCCCTAAGTTTTCTACACTGAGGCAAGGCCAGCCTAAAACAGCCCACTCCGGAGCTGTCCCCTGGCCTGTATATATTCATTTTCCCCTCCCACCTCCATTCTGCCATTTGTGCTTCTGGGGCCTATGACCTAACAACTCTCAGCTACAGGCAGAATCAGACAGAGGCAACAAGAATTTTTGGGTCGCTATTGGTATTGGATTCTGGGCCCTTCTCATTCAGGGCCCCAAGGTTTCGTAGTTTTCCTGCTGCCTAAGCTCTGGGGATTTGTCTCCTTGTGAAGCTTATTTTTATCACTTGCAGTGGTGCCCAGATCCCGTGGTATTGGCCTTGGCCCTGAGGATGGTATATAATAGGCAGAAAAATGCAGTGGGACTTGGAAGAACTGAGAGGTCTCCAGAAAGGGAGAGGCCTCGAAGTACAAAGGAAAGGAAAACTGGAGCTGGTTTCCCAGAAATGTGGATGGGCTCTAACCTTCCACTCACTCCTTTGGCCTCTTTAGTAATTCCCTGGACAGCCTGGGAGAGTCATGGGCCTCAGCTCACCAAAATGCTTCTCCCCACTCCATCCTGACACCTAATGTGCTAAGTGCTTTGTGGGCATTACTTCATTTCATCCTTATCACATCCTATGAGGTATAGGTGTTATTATCTCCACATCATAGATGAGAAAACCAAGGGAAAGAGAAGTTTTATAACTTACACAAAATCGCACAGCTAGTAAATGACAGAGCTAGGATTTGAAACCAAGCAGTCTGATGCAGAGGCTGTATGCTAAACTACTACAGAAATAGCCTCATAGAAAAAACAGAAAAGATGGATGTAAAATATGTGTCTATAATTAGTTACAGGGATTTGGGGGGATTGGGCAATGCTTGGTCAACACCATATTTTGACTGGTGAAGGGCTAGGCTCTGTGACCTTCCCACACACTGTCTTCTAAAGGATGCCCGTTCAATTGGAGTGGACAGAAGGGTTCTTGGCCCACAGCACATTTGACTCACGGCACTCACTCAGTAAATGTTAGCTAGAGTAGAAGCCCTTTTAAATAACCTCCATTTACCAGAATACCCTTTTAGGCAACATTCTCCATTCCCTCTGTACCAGATACTGCCTGATGCCACCATGCTGAATGCTCAGGGCTACTAGGTATTCTCTAGTATACCTGAACCTTCTGCTCCTTCCAGGTAAGCTGTTTGCAAGAGTCAGCTGGCTTGTCCCCAAAACCACTTTTTCCAATTGTATTTACTACTTAGATTATATAAGTGAATTCACATATAATTCAGCCTGATTCAATCATACCAAATGCCAGCCATTTCCAGAAACCTAACCCATGTTCAAAAGATGAAGTGTCATCATAACACAAGATGTTAGAAAGACTGTCCAACTATCACTATCATAGAAAGACTGTCCAACTATCACTATCATATAAAGACTGTCCAACTATCACTATCATATAAAGACTGTCCAACTATCACTATCATAGAAAGACTGTCCAACTATCACTATCATAGAAAGACTGTCCAACTATCACTATCATATAAAGAGGTTCTATAACTCAAGAAGAAAAAGACAAATCATTTAATAGAAAAATGAGCTAAGGACAAGAACGATTTACAAATAGCGAGAAAACATGGCAACGTGCCCAATCTTACCAGAGGTAAGTAAAAATTAAATTAACAGTGAGATAGCATTTACTATCCATTAGACTAACAAAAATTTAAATGACTGATGTCATCTGGTTTTGGTAAGGTATGGGCAATCAAACTGTTACTAGTAATTTCTTGTAGGCAGTAGAAACAATACATTCATATACATAAATACATTTTTAAGGGGATTTTCAGTGTTTTCGGATGCAGCTAAATAAAAAGCAAAACTCACCCTCAGAAGGAAGAAGGAACTGTTCTAAACCTTAAACACTATTCTAAAACTGAAATTCGAAAAACATTTACAGCAATGTGGCATCACCAGATGAAGAGGTGATAATACGCACCCTCCTAAGAGGACTACTGTGATTTAGACGAGGACTTCCTAGTGTGGTGATTCAGACGCCCATCTCCCAACTCTGCTGGCCTATCTTGGCGGGTGTGGCAGCGCCCATCCCCAGCAGGCCCGGCACAGGACGCCATGCTGTTCAGCAACACCCCTCTCTCTCCTCCCCACTCTCTCACGTACAAGGCTCGGGTTGCACTGGGGTGGACAGTTTGCCTCTCACATTCTTTGATCAGAACATTGCTGGGTCTCCAACCTCTCATGCTTGAAACAGACTTGCTGGTATTTGAGCCCTTAGGACACCCAGCGCCTGCAATAAAATAAAGACTCAGCTTCTCTTGGAGACCCACTGAGCCAAGGACATAGTGTTCTATCTATACAATGAAATGCAGATTTCCCAATAAAAGGCAAAATTCTTGACTTCGGGAGGTTGAATAGGATGGAAAAGAATTCCAGCTGGTTAAAGTTACGGCACTGAAAAAAGCCCTGTCTGAGAATAATTCTTGTGTCTGAGGCCAAGATGCTGTCATCTTGCCACAGGCTGTTAAAATATTCACTCACGGCGTGCTCCAATCCTCAAAGCTGTGCCCTGAGACAGTCTAAATTGGTCAATAAACACAGTGGTTCAGTCTTGCTGCCTTCTCTTCTGAAATTAAGAATACTTTAGCTGAATTAGTGCCAGGGCAAAATGTACAGGAGGCTGTATTTAGTTAAAAACTGGTTGGACACAATGATTACATGTTAAGATCATGAAAGAAATGTCAAGAATCTTCCTTCCTGCTGTACAGCTGAAAGAAGAAAGCCATAAAACAGAGTCAGCTGTGTCCTGTGGGCCTAATAAGGTGGGCTCTGGGTTTCCTCCACAGCACCATCACTTCCAGCTCGGTGACCCTGACTAAGTCTCCTGGCGTCTCTGTTCCCCCATTTCCTTGTCTGAAATATGGGGATGCTAAAAGAGCTCACCACATAGGGTCATCAGAAAGGGCAATGAGTTAATCCACTGAAAGCCCTGCTCTCCGAGGAAGCACTCAAATGTTAGTTATCACCCCTGGAAGGGAGAAGTGGTGGGCTGGAGAGAATGCTGAAGGACTCGAATGTCTATCACCGGTTTGACAACCCCTGTAGAAGGCATTTATTCATGTGCTCTGCCCAAGCTGTCCTCTGGCCATTTCATGTGTTCAGCCATTTACCTCTGACACTTACCTCGTAGCCCTTTGGGTGTGTGTCATCTCCCTAACTAGATGGTGAACTCCTGGAAGGCAGAAGTGGTGTCTTCACCTAGCACAGAGTCTGGTCCCCAGTAAGCACTCAACAAATATCTGATTGACCCTGCTAGCTGTTCATATGCAGAGTGAACTGGACTCAAAATTAATCACACAAACTCCATTTAAATGGGCTTTTCTAGAAGCGCAGCTAAACTTTGCAGGATACATTCATCAAAACCAGAGATAGAGATGGGTCTCTGTGATCCACTGGACAACGGCACTAGAAGGTGCCACCCCTGCCACAGGCAGGGTGCTCTCTTACTCGCTGTCTAGGAGCTCTCGTCGCTCTCAGCAGGAGAATCCTCCCTGCCCGCAGCAGAGCTCCAGGCCCGCAGAGACCCCGTGCAGAATCCGGGCAGCCGTCTGCATCTTTCCCCAGGAAGTCTTTAAGGCCCTGTTGGCTAAGCCCCGGCCATCTGGACCGGCTCCTGTGCCACCTGGAATATTTAGAGACCAGCTCCAGTTCACAATCCTAGCTTCGTACTCTGACCTCCTGGCCACGTGTTCTCAAACTGCCAAGTTGTGCAATTTAAGTTGGAGAATCCTGTGTCTCTCGAGGTCATTTGTTCATTCAGCAAGCTTCCTAGAGGGTCTTCTATATTCCAGGTACTAACCACATTCTTAAAATACCAAATCGTAATAAAAATGACTAACATGCCATTTACTGAATATTGAGTATGTGTCAGATACTGTGTTAAGTGCCCTCAGTCCATTGTCTAATTTAATTCAGGGAGGTTGGTATTATTCTCATTTTACAGATGAGGAAAATAAGACACAGAGATGAAGTAACTTGCTTGCACTCCCATGGTCAGTGAGCTGCAGGGCTGGATTAAGGCCTGAAGCCAAGTCGGTCTGAGAGTAAGCACTCTGATCACGAGGCTTGCTGACTCTCCCTGCCTCACTTAATCTATTTCTCTTCTCTAGCTTTATGACTCTTGCTCACGTCACCCTTATCACCTATATTCAAAAGATCTAAACAAATTGGATCTTGCCTATCTCACGGGCTCTTCTGGACCAGGTTTGATGTGACAGGCTATCAAACCCCTGATGCTAAACAAACAAGGTGAAGTTCAGGTTGGGCCGAATAATATCGCCTTTCAGCACCTCTTGCATCCCTCCTCCCTTGTCCACCTCCCCCTTCCCTACTTGTCCTTCTCTCCTTTTTCTATCTGCTTCCCAATACACCCATTCAGGTATCCCACGGGCTCCCCAGCTCAACCCCAAATGAAACTCACCCTGCTTCCTGACTTCTCTGCCAACGCTTTACACTTAGCTGCCTGGTATTCACGTTGAAACCTCAGAGTCATCAGCATGAGAAGGAAACAGAGCATACTGAATAAAAATACAGGCTCTGGGTTCAAATTCTGGATCTGACCCTACCAGCTGCAGGACCTAGGAACAAGTTACTTAATCTAGCTCTGTCTCAGTTTCCTGATCTGCAAAATGAGGATAAAAACAGCACCTACCAAAAAAGAAAGTGTTTTGCCACAAATGCGGCAGGAACAACTGGATATCCATTAGGGGAAAAAAAGAATTTTGACTCCCCCATTTCATATGTTACACAAAAATTAATTTGAGATGGATGATAGATCTAAACACAGAAATTAAAGCTATAAAGCTTCTAGAAGGAAATATAAGAGATGATCTTTGTAATATGGGAGTCAGCAAAAGTTTCTCAGGATATGGAGAAAAGAACAGCCTTACAAAGAAAATGATAAATTAGACCTTGTCAAAATTTAAAACTTCTATTCATCGGAAGACACTGTTAAGAAAATGAATAGGCAAGCCACAATTAGGAAAAAGATTTGCAAATCACGTATCTGACAAATAAGGAGTATTCAGAATAAATAAAGAATCCCTAAAATTCAATAAGAAAAACCACAATTTTTAAATGGGCAAAATATTTGAACAACACTCAGAAAGCAAGATATAGGGATCTCAGAAACATTATACCACGTGACAGAAACTTCAAACCAGAGAGTACATACTGTACAATTCCATTTATATGAAGTTCTAGCAAAGGCACAGGAATCTATGATTTAAAAATCAGAACAGTGGTTGCCTCTGAAGAGTGGGGACAGGGACTGATTGAGGAGGAACATGAAGGAATTTCCTGGGATGCTGGTAATGTCCAAATCTTGAAAGGGGCTTGGGTTGCACAGTTGCATGCTTTTGTCAAAAGTCAGACAATGGTACAGTTAAGATCTGTGCATTTCACATATGTAAATTTTTCTCGAAAGGAAAGTAATGTAAACAACTATTGAGCTCTAATTAATGGTACGTGTGCTTAAGTATTTAGGGGAAAATGTACTAATGTCTGCAACCTAATTTGAAATGCATCACAAAAACAAGATGGTCGGATGGATAACAGTAGGATGGATAGATTCGTGACAAAGCAAACACAGCAACATGTTAATTTTAGAATCTAGGTGGAGAGTATATAGGTATTCACTGTACATTTGTTTCAACTTTGCTGCATATTTGAAACTTTTCATAACGAAATAACAGAAAATAGTACCTACAATATAAGATTGCTTTACCATCTTTTACCCTCTTTCCTGTCACCACTCACATGGTCTCCAACACCTGCTACCTTTACATCACTCACATTCCTCCCTTCGCTGGCTCTTCTGCAATCTCCAGCTAGGTCCAAGCCATGGACTCATACCTGGATTGCAGACCTACTGTCCTCCCTACTGCTGGTGTTCCCTCACTCCAATCCATCCTGAATGTCAATCTTCTCACTCACAGCTCTTATTATGTGAACGCTGCTGCTCAGCAACTTTTGATGACTCTCCCTTAACAATCTCAAAACTCTCAGCCTGCAACAAGGCCTTTGCATTCCGGCCTCGTTCTATCAATATGATTGTCCTATGGAAATACAGAAATTCTTGGCTACAGTCAAACAACTACTTATCCCCTAACACAACACACACTTCCTATCCCAACACCCTTGCCTCCTCTACAGGAACCTATTCCTGGGTGTCCAGGGGCCCAGCTACAGGTCTCAGCAGTTCAGCACATGAACAGAAGGTGGTCAGAAAACTTTGGCCTTGACAGGTATGAGTTTCAAGGCCTCCTACAGAGACTCAGCAGTGTTATGCCAGCACAGAAAGCACCTACTTCCTTTATTCACTTGTTCGTTCATTCATTTACTCTCTAACTCACTTGCTAAGTACCTACTATAGCCAGATAATCTGCTAGAGGCTGCAAAGGAGGTAAAGTGACAGGACCCCAGCCTGAAGAAACCCAGTTAGTGAGAGTAAGATTGAAGAATAGTCAGAATTCATGGTAAGTCCTATCCTGAAGGTGGCAGTACCAGAAATCTCACTCAAGGTTCATTCCAGATTGAGTCTGGTGAAAGGGTAGTGAGATCCCTGTGGCAGTTTCAAAGCATGGTCTCAAAATCTTTGACACTCCTCCCACTGAGGTAGGGGAGAATCTGTGTTCCCTCCCCCTTGAATCTGAGCAGGCTTGTGACTGTCTTGACCAACAGAGTACAGGAAGAGTGATACTGTGTGGCTTCTGAGGCCAGGTCATAGAAGACCAGGCAGCTTCCACCTGGCTCTCATGGAGTGCTCATTCTCCAAAGGCTCCTGGGGACACTCCCTCTTGGAACCCAGCCACCATGCTGTGAAGAAGCCCAGGCCACATGCAGAGGCCACATGTAGGCACTCTGGCTACATGGGCCCCAGATGACCCCAGCCTTCAAGTCATCTCAGCCTAGGCACCAGACTGTAAGTAAAGAAGCCTCCAGTGATTCCAGCTCTTAACCATTTGAGTCATCTGAGCCACCCAGGTCTTCAGAAAACATCCCCACCATGTCCTGCTCAAATTCCTGACCTGCAGAACTCCTGAGCATAATAAAGAACAATATTTATTAGTAGTACTATGCTGAACATAATAACGTTGTTTTATGCTGCTATGTCTGGGGGTGTTTTGTTACCAGCAATGGATGACTGGAACAATCCCTTCAAAAACAAGTGCTACTCATGGCAGGGCCCTGGGCAGCCTAAGCCGGGGCCCTGAATCCAACAAAGAGCGACACCCCCAAAGATTGTAACTGGAACACCCCTCTAAAATTTTTACCCCATTTATCAAGTTTATAATATCTTCAATCGTTTAACATTCAACAAATAACGTATTAATTGCCTAGATGTGACAGTTACTGTTTAGTATTAGATAAAAATCCCTGCCCTCCGGGAGCTTACTACCTAATGTAGAAACAGACAGTAAGTGAGACAAGTAAGGAAAATATAACCCACGTTGGATAGGGGTTAAATATAAGGAGAGAAAATAAAGCCGGGAGACGGGTGTGGGATCAATATTTTAGAGAGGGTGGCCAGGAAAGGCCTCATGGAGAAGGTGACTTGAACAAAGCCCTTTCGGAAAGTCCTGGGATGGGAATACCAGGCCCCCATGGCTGTCTCCTTCTAAGCACCCTTCCCATGTCACTTGCTCATACCCCATCAGCTAGACAGACCTCACAAAAATCCACAGGGTCAAGGAGCTTCTCCAACACAACTCTCAAATAAGAATTACGTGATGCCAAAGCAGAAAGGGCCCTCAGAAGCCATCCATTCTCACCCCCTCACCTTTCAGTGGAGAAACTGAAGCCGTGGTGTTCCAGCTGGCCTAAGACTTAACCTGAGACGTGCACGTCTGCCCAGCCCTGGGCTCTTGCTCCTACTCTCCACTGATTACTGGAAAACCCTTCTCCCTTGGTAACTAAGCTCTTTCTCCCTTGGTTGCATCACCCCAGCCAGTTGCACCTGATCCTCCCCATCTGTCACTGACATAGTCTGAGACCAGTCCCCAGAGTGGGTGGGTAAGGGAGTCCAAGATTAGAACCAGCACTGGCCCAAGACAACAGCCAGCATTCCCACCAATAGTGCTACCAATGCCTATAACACCTCCATCAACAGCCCCTCCACAATGCAGTCAGTGACACAGAAAATGGACATCTTCCACTTTCTCTTCTTAGTTGCTCTGTTGTGCGTTGAACTGGGTCCTCCAAAAAGTCATGTTGAGAGACTAGTTCAAGATGGCGGAGTAGAAGGACGTGCTCTCATTCCCTCTTGGGAGAGCACCAGAATCACAACTAACTGCTGAACAATCATCGAAAGGAAGACACTGGAACTCGCCAAAAAAGATACCCCAGATCCAAACACAAAGGAGAAGCTGCAATGAGATGGTAGGAGGGGCGCAATCACAATAAAATCAAATCCCATAACTGCTGGGTGGGTGACTCACAAGCTGGAGAACACTTATACCACAGAAGTCCACCCACTGGAGTGAAGGTTCCAAGCCCCACATCAGGCTTCTGAACCTGGGGATCCGGTAATGGGAGGAGGAATTCCTAGAGAATCAGACTTTGAAGGCTAGTGGGATTTGACTGCAGGACTTTGACAAGACTGGGGGAAAGAGAGACTCCACTCGTAGAGGGCACACACAAAGTAGTGTATGCATCAGGACCCAGGAGAAGGAGCAGTGACCCAATAGGAGATGGAACCAGACTTACCTGCTAGTGTTGGAGGGTATCCTGCAGAGGCAGGGGGTGGCTCTGGCTCACCGTGGGGACAAGGACACTGGCAGCAGAAGTTCTGGGAAGTACTCCTTGGCGTGAGCCCTCCCAGAGTCCGCCATTAGCCCCACCAAAGAGCCCGGTAGGCCCCAGTGCTGGGTCACCTCAGGCCAGACAAACAACATGGAAGGAACCCAGTGCCACCCAACAGCAGACAAGCAGATTAAACTTTTACTGAGCTGTGTCCACCACAACAACACCCAACGCTACCCACCACCAGTCCCTCCCATCAGGAAGCTTGCACAAGCCTCTTAGATAGCCTCATCCACCAGACAGCAGACAGCAGAAGCAAGAGGAACTGTAATTCTGCAGCCTGTGCAAGGAAAACCACATTCACAGAAAGATAAACAAAATGAAAAGACAGAGGAATTTGTCCCACATGAAGGAACAAGATAAACCCCAGAAAAACAACCAAATGAAGTGGAGATAGGCAACCTTCCAGAAAAAGAATTCAGAATAATGATAGTGAAGATGATCCAGGACCTCGGAAAAAGAATGGAGGCAAAGATCGAGAAGATGCAAAAAATGTTTAACAAAGACCTAGAAGAATTAAAGAACAAGCACCAAGAAGAATTAAAGAACAAACAAACAGAGATGAACAATACAATAACTGAAATGAAAACTACACTAGAAGGAATCAATAGCAGAATAACTGAGGCAGAAGAATGGATAAGTGACCTGGAAGACAGAATGGTGGAATTCACTGCAACAAAACAGAATAAAGAAAAAAGAATGAAAAGAAATGAAGACAGCCTAAGAGACCTCTGGGACAACATTAAACGCAACAACATTCACATTATGGGGGTCTCAGAAGCAGAAGAGAGAGAGAAAGGACCCGAGAAAATATTTGAAGAGATTATAGTCAAAAACTTCCCTAACATGAGAAAGGAAATAGCCACCCAAATCCAGGAAGCTCAGAGAGTCACAGGCAGGATAAACCCAAGGAGAAACATGCTGAGACACATAGTAATCAAACTCACAAAAATTAAGGACAAAGAAAAATTATTGAAAGCAGCAAGGGAAAAACAACAAATAACATACAAGGGAACTCCCATAAGGTTAACAGTTGACTTCTCAGCAGAAACTCTACAAGCCAGAAGAGACTGGCACAATATATTTTAAGTGATGAAAGGGAAGACCCTACAACCAAGATTACTCTACCCAGCAAAGATCTCGTTCAGATTCGATGGAGAAATCAAAAGCTTTACAGACAAGCAACAGCTAAGAGAATTCAGCACCACCAAACCAGCTCTACAACAAATGCTAAAGGAACTTCTCTAAGTGGGAAACATAAAAGAAAAGGACCTACAAAAACAAACCCATAACAATTGAGAAAATGGTAAAAGGAAAATACATATTGATAATTACCATAAAAGTGAATGGATTAAATGCTCCAACCAAAAGACACAGGTTCGCTGAATGGATACAAAAACAAGACCATATATATGCTGCCTACAAGACACCCACTTCAGACCTAGGGACACATACAGACTGAATGTGAGGGGATGGAAAAAGATATTCCATGCAAATGGAAATCAAAAGAAAGCTGGAGTAGCAATACTCATATCAGATAAAATAGACTTTAAAATAAAGAATGTTACAAGAGACAAGGAAGGAAACTCATAATGATCAAGGGACCAATCCCAGAAGAAGATATAACAATTATAAATATATATGCACCCAACATAGGAGCACCTCAATACATAAGGCAACTGCTAACAGCTATGAAAGAGGAAATCGACAGCAACAAAATATTAGTGGGGAACCTTAACACCTCACACCAATGGACAGATCATCCAAAAAGAAAATTAATAAGGAAACACAAGCTTTAAAGGACACAGTAGACCACATAGATTTAATTGATATTTATAGGACATTCCATCCAGAAACAGCAGATTACACTTTCTTCTCAAGTGTACACGGAACATTCTCCAGGAGAGATCACATCCTGGGTCACAAGTCAAGCCTCAGTAGATTTAAGAAAATTGAAATCATATCAAGCATCTTTTCTGACCACAACTCTATGAGATTAGAAATCAATTACAGGGGGAAAAAAACGTAAAAAACACAAACATATGGAGGCTAAACAATATGTTACTAAATAACCAAGAGATCACTGAAGAAATCAAAGAGAAAATCAAAAAATACTTAGAGACAAATTACAACGAAAACACAATGATCCAAAACCTGCAGCAAAAGCAGTTCTAAGAGGGAATTTTATAGCAATACAAGCCTACCTCAAGAAACAAGAAGCATCTAAAATAAACAATCTAACCTTACACCTAAAGGAACTAGAGAAAGAAGAACAAGCAAAACCCGAAGTTAGTAGAAGGAAAGAAATCATAAAGATCAGAGCAGAAATAAATGAAATACAAACAAAGAAACAATAGCAAATATCAATAAAACTAAAAGCTGGTTCTTTGAGAAGATAAACAAAATTGATAAACCTTTATCCAGAATCAACAAGAAAAAAAGGGAGAGAACTGAAATCAATAAAATTAAAAATGAAAAAGGAGAAGTTACAATGGACACTGCAGAAATACAAAGCATCACAAGAGAGTACTACAAGCAACTCTATGTCAATAAAATGGACAACCTGGAAGAAATGGACAAATTCTTAGAAAGGTATAACCTTCCAAGACTGAACCAGGAAGAAATAGAAAATATGAACAGACCAATCACAAGTAATGAAATTGAAACTGTGACTAAAAATCTTCCAACAAACAAAAGTCCAGGACCAGATGGCTTCACAGGTGAATTCTATCAAACATTTAGACAAGAGCTAACATCCATCCTTCTCAAACTCTTCCAAAAAACTGCAGAGGAAGGAACACTCCCAACTCATTCTATGAGGTCACCATCACCCTGATAGCAAAAGCAGACAAAGATACTACAAAAAAAGAAAATTACAGACCAATATCACTGATGAATATAGATGCAAAAATCCTCAACAAAATACTAGCAAACAGAATCCAACAACACGTTAAAAGGATCATACACCATGATCAAGTGGGATTTATCCCAGGGATGCAAGGATTCTTCAATATACACAAATCAATCAATGTGATACACCATATTAACAAATTGAAGAATAAAAACCATATGATCATCTCAATAGATGCAGAAAAAGCTTTTGACAAAATTCAGCACCAATTTATGATAAAAACTTTCCAGAGTGTGGGCATAGAGGGCACTTACCTCAACATAATAAAGGTCACACATGACAAACCCACAGCAAACATCATTCTCAATAGTGAAAAACTGAAACCATTTCCTCTAAGATCAGGAACAAGACAAGGATGTCCACTCTCGTCACTATTATTCAACATAGCTTTGGAAGTCCTAGCCATGGCAATTAGAGAAGAAAAAGAAATAAAACGAATTCGAATTGTAAAAGAAGAAGTCAAACCGTCACTGTTTGCAGATGACATGATACTATACATAGAGAATCCTAAAGATGCCACCAGAAAACTACTATAGCTGATCAATGAATTTGGTAAAGTTGCAGGATACAAAATTAATGCACAGAAATCTCTTGCATTCCTATACACTAACAATGAAAGATCAGAAACAGAAATTAAGGAAACAATCCCATTCACCATTGTAACAAAAAGAATAAAACACCTAGGAACAAACCTACCTAATGTGGTAAAAGACCTATACTCAGGAAACTATAAGACACTGCTGAAAGAAATCAAAGATGACACAGATGAAGAGATATACCATGTTCTTGGATTGGAAGAATCAATATTGTGAAAATGACTATACTACCCAAAGCAATCTACAGATTCAATACAATCCTTATCAAATTACCTGTGACATTTTTTACAGAACTAGAACAAAAAATCTTAAAATTTTTATGGAGATACAAAAGACCCTGAATAGTCAAAACAGTCTTCAGGGGAAAAAAACAGAGCTGCAGGATCAGACTCCCGACTTCAGACTATACTACAAAGCTACAGTAATCAAGACAACGTGGTACTGGCACAAAACAGAAATACAGATCAATGGAATTGGATAGAAAGCCCAGAGATAAACCTACACACCTATGGTCAACTGATCTATGAGAAAGGACGCAAGGATATACAATGGAGAAAAGACAGTCTCTTCAATAAGTGGTGCTGGGAAAACTGACAGCTACACATAAAAGAATGAAATTAGAACACTCACTAACACCATACACAAAAATAAACTCAAAATGGATTAGAGACCTAAATGTAATACCGGATACTATGAAACTCTCAGAGGAAAACATAGGAAGAACACTCTTTGACATAAATCACAGCAAGGTCTTTTTTGATCCACCTCCTAGAGTAATGGAAATAAAAACAAAAATAAACAAATGGAACCTAATAAAACTTAAAAGCTTTTAAAAGCAAAGGAAACTACAAAGAAGACAAAAAGACAACCCTCAGAATGGGAGAGAATATTTGCAAATGAATCAACGGACAAAGGATTAATCTCCCAAATATATAAACACCTCATGCAGCTCAATATTAAAAAAACAAACAACCCAATGCAAAAATGCACAGAAGACCTAAATATACATTTCTCCAAAGACAAACAGATGGCCAAGAAGCACATGAAAAGCTGCTCAACATCACTAAATATTAGAGAAATGCAAATCAAAACTGCAATGAGGTATCACCTCACACCAGTTAGAATGGACATCATCAGAAAATCTACAAACAACAAATGCTGGAGAGCGTGTGGAGAAAAGGGAACCCTCTTGCACTGTTGGTGGGAATGTAAATTGATAGAGCCACTATGGAGAACAGTATGGAGGTTCCTTATAAAACTAAAAATAGAATTACCGCATGACCCAGCAATCCCACTACTGGGCATATACCCAGAGAAAACCATAATTCAAAAAGACACATGCACCCCAATGGTCATTGCAGCACTATTTACAGTAGTTAGGTCATGGAAGTAACCTAAATGCCCATCGACAGACGAATGGATAAAGAAGATGTGGTACATATATACAATGGAATATTACTCAGCCATAAAATGGAATGAAATTGGGTCATTTGTACAGACGTGTATGAATGTAGAGGCTGTCATACAGAGCAAAGTAAGTCAGAAAGAGAAAAACAAATATCGTATATTAACGCATATACGTGGAACCTAGAAAAATGGTACAGATGAACCAGTTTGCAAGGCAGAAATTGAGACAGAGATGTAGAGAACAAATGTATGGACACCAAGGGGGGAAAGCAGTGGGGGTGGTGGTGATGGTGGTGTGATGAATTGGGAGATTGGGATTGACATATATACACTAATATGTATAAAATGGATAACTAATAAGAACCAGCTGTATAAAAAAATAAAATTCAAAAATTCAAAAAAACATAAGTAAAAATAAAAGCAAAAAAAAAAAAAGAAGTCACGTTGAAATCTTAACCACCCCCCGCCTCCCATCCAACCTGTGAATATAACCTTATTTGGAAATAGAGTCTTTGCAAGTTAAGATGAGTTCACACGGGAGCAGGATGCTCCCTAATGAAATGACTGGTGTCCTTACAAGAAGAGGGAAATTTGGACACATACAAAACACACAGAGACACAGAAGAGAGACAGCCACGTGCAGATGGAGGCAGAGATTAGAGTGATGCATGTGCAAGCCAAGGAATGCCAGCGGTTTGTCAGCAACCCACCAGATGCTAAAAGAGACGAGGAAGCAGTCTTTCCTAGAGCCTTCACAGGGAATGTGGCTCTGCTGACACTCTAATTTCAGACTTCTAGCCTCTAGGACTGTGAAAGAATAAATTTCTGCTGTTCTAAGCAGCCCTAAGAAACTAACACCCTTGCGTATATAAAAAGTCTGGAGGTACCCGTGGTCCCCATACACAGGCTTTCTCCCTGTAATTCCAGGTCAGTTACTCAGAATCAGCTCCCACCTCCCCCTTCACCACTCCTCATCCTTCATATCTACCAAGAGTGCATGTACCGAGTCCACCCAGGGAGCCTGCAGGAAGCAGGTGAGAAGCCAGTCATGCCTAGGGTTTGGGGTACAATTTGCTGACCACCTTGATCTATGTCTTGCTATGGGCACAACCTGTTGTATACGGTTTGGCTCCAACCAGTCTAGGATCTGTTGGCCTTTTTATCCTACTTAAGAACGACTGATGGTCCCTGTGACAAGCTGAGAGGTCACAGGGAAGTACCATCCACAGAAGACTGGTCACTCTCATGGGTCCAATAGCGACCTATTAAACAAAAATCATCCCAGTAATAGGCTCTTTGGCAATATGGAACAAAAGCAAAAAAAAAAAAAAAGAAGAGGATCGTAATGTACCTTTCAACCTGCTAATGCTATTCTTGGAATACCAAGGAAATGACACAACAGAAAAAAAACAAACAATTTGGACAAAGATAATTATAGCAGTGTTACTCATAATTGTGGAATAAAAACTGGAAACATTAATTGCAGAACAGTTAAAAGAGAGTGTCATAATAGTACCTAACATTTCCTGAGCCCTTACTATATGGCAGACAATACACCAAATGTTTTGCTTGATTATCTTCTTTCACCCTCATAAAAATCTTATGACAAAGCTGTGTTATCCCTTTTTTAGAGATAAACCTGTTCAAGGTCACACAGCTAGCAAGTGGCAAGTGACCACTACTTTATGCCCTCTGCTTAGAGTAGTGACTTTACCATGGCCATGTGAAATAGGACAAGTTCTTTTTAAATTCCCTGAGTCTTAGGCCCTCAACTATAAAACAGGAACAAGAATAACACCATAAGACTGAAAAAATTAAATGCAAAATGTGTGAACCATTAAGTAAACTATAAAATCATTATCCAAATGAAAAGTACTTACAGACTCAATGACAACTGAATATCTCATGGGGTGGGAGTCCAATTGTAGCCTATCTTGCATGCCGAGTTGAACAGTTAGAATTTTGTCTTTCATGTAGTAGAAGATTAACACTGTTTTTTAACCAGGGATGTTACACGTTAATGTTGTTTTGAGGTACGATAATATAAAATCATCTCAGGATGAGCAAACTGGAACTTTATTTAATTTCCAATCCTCTCACAAGTTTTATGAGCTCTCTAGTAAAAGCCCTGGTCTGATTCCTCCAGAGGGTGAGCAGGGTGGGCCTGGAAGCAACAGTTTCCTTGATTCACTGATTTCCGGCAGGAGACACAGGGGTCTCATCCCCTAACAACCGTACTCAGGGGTCTAGAATGCCAGCAAAGGAAAGCAGAGACCCCAGAGCACACAAAGAGGTGGGGGCGTCCTGATGGCATCTGGAGAGAACTCTCCTCACCCCTCCCGCACGTCACTGGGCAGTAAGGATGGTACAGATGTGTTCTGTCCACAGTGAGGGCCTACACATGTATAAAGGACGGTTATTACTGTCACCAGGTCCTAGGGGTCTGACACTGTCAAACACCAGGCAATTATGCAATCGGTTCCACTCACCAGAGTCTGGCACAGTCCCAGGACCCTGTTCCCATCCCAGTGAACCAGGCTGAATAAGGCAAAAGCACCAAACAATCCCAGGCCCCACCCAGACCTGGTAGCCGGCCCCTCCCTACTCCAGAGCAAAATCAGACACTCAGCCCCTGAGTCACCCCTCCCCAGCCTTCAGTCAAAAAATACCTGAGAAGGGAGAAAGCGACTAACACCCCTCTCCATACCCTAGATGTCTAGTGGATTTTCCCATCATGTTTGTAACCTGTTTTGCATTTCTTTTGCCCACCACTCCCTGCTTAATATCCTTCAGAGTCCCCCCTCATCTCTCAGGAGAGGGGGTGGGGTGTTTAATGTAACCCTCGCAACAATGCTGGGAGGTTGTGAGCATCTTCATTTTAGAAATGAGTGAAGGGAAGTTCAGAGTAGTTAAATAATTTCCCAGGATCACCCATCTAATACGTTGCTGAGCTGGGATTCAAACCCAGGTGTGTGAGCTGCAAAGCCCGGACCTCCCCATCAACCACACACCTGCTCTCCCAGTCAACGAGAAGAAGTAGCCGAGATGGATTCTGCAACCTGCCTACACAAAATCTGTCTGGTGCACCAAGTTGCCATGGCACTACGTGGTCAACACATAGCTGCCAGAGACACAAAGGTCAGGCGTGTTCACATTCAGGAGCCAGACGGGACCCCCTCCTGCTCCGGCTCTCCCACACACGGCACACCCTCTGTAAAAGGAGACCAGGGCCCTGGTAGGGGTCAGTCAAGCCCTTTCAGAACACCAGCACTAGGCTGGCATCTGGATGCCTGACTTCCTGTGTCAACCACAATTCTTAGGAAAAGGAGAGAGTAATTAGAAAGCAGTGCCCCACAGACCAAACTTAAGTCATGTTTCCAAAATAGACTCCGAAATGAAAGATCAGCCTGTGCCTGCAGTGACAGCACTTGGGCCCAACTCCTCCACACAGCCCCCATTTCCTCTGAGCCCCTGAGGGGACCATAAAGGGAGGTCAGCAGGAGCACCATGGACATGCACAGTTCTTTCCATGGGCCGCAAATATTTACTAACCATCCACTATATGCTTGATGGGAGATAAGAGGTGGTACTATACTATGACCCTGGTCCTGAGAAGCTCCCAGCTCGGTGACAAGCTAAGAAACAAAGACACGGATAGGTGCAGACCAGATGCTCTAAACCAAGTGAAGCTTATCTCGGGAATGCAAGGCTGGTTCAACATTTGAAAATCAATCAATGTAATTCACCACATTAACAGACTACAGCAGGGGTGGGCAAACTATGCCCCATAGGCCAAACTGTCTGGTTTTGTAAATAAAATTTTATTGAAACATAACCATGACCATTCATTCACATATTATCTATGGCTGTTTTCATTCTACAAAAAAAAATGGCAGAGTTGAATACTTGTGACAGACATTATATAGCCTGCTAAGTTGAAAATTTTTACTACTGGCTCTTTTCAGAAAAAGTTTGTTGACCCTTGATCTAAATTACTGGGAAAGAGCCCTTTCACCCATAAAACTACAGCAACTCCAACTCCCTCTACTCTCTGTTCTACAGACCAGGTTGGGAAGCAGATGCGAGCATTAGGGTCCCAGACTCTCAGGGCTGGAAGACCAGGCCATTGCCTTCCACAAGGAAAACAGACCAAGGTACAACTTCCACTCCTCCCTCCCACTGGTCCCACTCGCAGGTAAAAACCTCAGGGCTCTCTGGAAGAATCTGGCACAGGCTTTTACTAAAGCTTTCATAATAAAATGCAGAAGACTCCTTCTATACCTCCATGTTCACCTTCCCAACCCAACTACCCCCAAAAAGGAGAATTCTGGAGGTCTCAAATCAATGATCTAAGCTTCCACTTTAGCAAACTAGTAAAGGAAGAGAAACTAAACCAAAGCAAGCAGAAGAAAACAAATAATAAAGAGAAGAAATCAATGAACTTGAAAACAGAAAATTAACAGAGAATGATCAAAGAAACCAAAAGCTGGTTCTTTGAAAATATCAATAAAGTTGACAAACCTCTGGCCAGACTGGCAGAGAGCAAAAAAGATACAAACTACAAATATTAGTAATGAAAGAAGAGACATCACTATAATCCCTAAAGACATTAAAAGGATAATAAGCAAATATTATCAACGATATTTGCCCATAAATTCTACATTTTGGATGAAACAAATTACCCCCAAAGCACAAACTACCAAAAAACACTCAAGTTGACACGGACTTATATATACCACCAAATGTAAAATAGATAGCTAGTGGGAAGCAGCCACATAGCACAGGGAGATCAGCTCAGTGCTTTGTGACCACCTAGAGGGGTGGGATAGGGAGGGTGGGAGGGAGAAGCAAGAGGGAAGAGATATGGGGATATATGTATATGTATAGCTGATTCACTTTGTTATAAAGCAGAAACTAACACAATTGTAAAGCAATTATACTCCAATAAAGATGTTTAAAAAAATCACTCAAGGAAAAAATGATGACCTAGATAGCCCTACACTTAAATAATTTAGTTTGCAGTTAAAACTATCCCAGAAAACACACCAGGTTCAAATGGCTCCACAGGAAAATTCTACCAAGAGTTTAAGAAATAAACAATAGCTACCCTGTACAACTCTTCCAGGAAATAGAAGTGGAGGAAACACTTCACAGCTCCTTTTATGAGGTAACCAATACCCTGACACCAAAATCAGACAAAGACATTATAAGAAGAGAACTAGCCCAATATCCTTCATAAGTATAAATGCACACACACAAAAAACCTCAATAAAATGTTAGTAAATTCAA
The DNA here is from genome assembly GCF_949987515.2 of Delphinus delphis. Taxonomy (NCBI): domain Eukaryota; kingdom Metazoa; phylum Chordata; class Mammalia; order Artiodactyla; family Delphinidae; genus Delphinus; species Delphinus delphis. Next base: position 69,052,963 of record NC_082686.1, read on the forward strand.
CCCAGCAATATACAAAAAGATTAATAATATATCATGACCAAGTGGAGTTTATTCCTGGAATGTAGGGCTGGTTAATCATACAGAAATTAATTAATGTAATTCAGCATATCAACAGACTAAAGCAGAGATCAGCAAACTATGCAGCCTGTCTTTGTAAATAATAACTACTGGAACACAGACATGCGCATTCATTTATGTATTGTTTATGGTTGGTTTCATGCTGCAATGGCAGAGCTGAGTCACTGATTAGAGACCTTGTAAGAGTCGAGTAGAGACCTTATGGCCCACAAAGGCTATAATATTTACTCTCTGGCTGCTATGATCTGAATGCTTGTGTCCTTCCAAAATTTATATGTTGAAATCCTAACCCCCAAAGATGATGATATTAAAAGGTGGGACCTTTGGGAGGTGCTTAAGTCATAAGGATGGAGCTCTCATGAATAGGATTAGTGCCCTTATAAAAGAGACTCCAAAGAGATCCCTAACCCATTCTACCATGTAGCGGACACAGGAAGAAAGTGCTGGCTATGAACCAGGAAGAGGACACTCTAAAACTTGACCATGCTGGAACTCTGATCTTGAACTTACCAGCCTCCCGAACTGTGAGCAATAAATTTCTGTTGTTTATAAGTTATCCATTCAGTGGTATTTTGTTATAGCATTCTAAACAGACTAAGACACTTGCCCTTTAAGAAAACATCTGCCAACTCTTGGACAAAAAAAAAAGATATACATGATCATTTCAACAGATCTACAAAGAGCACTTGAAAAAAAATCATTATCCATTCAAATTAAAAAATCTCAACAAGCTAGGAGTAGAGGGAACTTCCTCAACATAATAAGGAATATCTACAAAAATCACACAGCTAGCATCAAACATAATGGTATGAGACTGAATGCTTGCCACCTAAGATTGGAAATAAGACAAAGATGTTTATTTTCACCTCTCCTTTTTAACATTATACTGAAGATCCTAACCAGCACAACAAGGCAAGAAAAATAAATACAAGTCAAATAAATTAGATTGAAAATAAAACTGTCTTTATTCACAGATAACATATTACCTGCATAGAAAATCCCAAAGAATCTTAAAAAAAAGCTACTAGAACTAGTGAGTTTAGAAAGGTCACAAGATACAGGGACTTCCGTGGTGGCGCAGTGGTTAAGAATCTGCCTGCCAATGCAGGGTACATGGGTTCAAGCCCTGGTCTGGGAGATCCCACATGCCGTGGAGCAACTAAGCCCGTGCACCACGACTACTGAGCCTGTGCTCTAGAGCCCACGAGCCACAACTACTGAGCTCGCATGCCTAGAGCCTGTGCTCCACAACAAGAGAAGCCACCACAATGAGAAGCTCACTCACCGCAACCAAGAGCAGACCCCGCTTGCCACAACTAGAGAAAGCCCACGCACAGCAAAGAAGACCCAATGAAGCCAAAAATAATAAATAAATAAATTTATAAGAAAGGTCACAAGATACAAAGATTAATATACAAAAATCAATTGTTAGAAAGAGAAAAGCTCAGGGAAATAGTTAAGAGGCAGAGGAGGGTTGAAAATTGGTTCTATAACTCAGCCTCCTAAATTACATATTTTTATGGTGTTGGTTAGCTTCAAACAATTATATACCAATTATATTAATTTCCAAATTCTATAGGTACATATTTTGGTACACTTTATCCTCTGATTTAAATCTTTTTAAAATCCACTGAAATAACATGTCAATTGTATTTACAGTTGACCCTTGAACAGCATGGGTTTAAACTAAGTGGGTCCACTTATACATGAATTTTATCAATAGTAAATACTACAGTACTACATGATCCTCGGTTGGTTGAATCTGCAGATGCAGAACCTCAGATAAGTAGGAATCACAGATACAGAGGACTGACTCTAAGTTATACACGAATTTTCAACTGCAAGGAAGGTCAGTACTCCTAACCCCCAAGTTGTTCAAGGGTCAACTGTACTAGCAATGAACAACTGGAAAACAGAATTTTACTGAAAGTGCCATTTACAATTACACCAAAAATATGAAATACATAGCTATTAGTCTAGCAAAATATGTCCAATATTTACTATGCTAAAACTACAAAACACTGATGAAGAAATCAAAGACCTCAATAAGTGCAGAGATGGAGTTTATTTATGTATTAGAAGACCCAAAATTGTTAACATGTCAATTCTCCCTAAACTGATCTATAGATTCAATACAATACTAATGAAACTTCCAGCAGGATTTTATGCAGAAACCAATAAAATGATTTTAAAATATATATGAAAGGCAAAGATATAGAATAGTCAAAACAATTTGGAAAAGGAAGAACTAAGTTGAAGGATTCACACTACCTGATTTCAAAACTTAAAACAAACCTACAATAATCAAGACAGTGTGGTATTGCTGAAAGGATATACACATAAACCAATGGAACAGAATAGTCAGAAACAGACACACACATATATTTTCAACTGATTTCCAACAAAGATACAAAGGCAATTCAATCCTTCAAGGGGAAGGATAGTCATTTCACTATGGTGCTAGAGAAATTGGACATCTGTATGCAAAAAGAACCTCTATCTATACCTTGCTCCATGTACAAAAACTAACTCAAAATGGATTAGACCTAAATGTAAAACCTAAAACTATAAGACATCTTAAAGAAAGTACTGGAGAAAATCTTAATGACTTCATATTAGGTAATTCTTAGATACAACACCAAAAGAATATATTTTTTCAATTGATAAATTGGACCTCGGCAAAATTAAAAACTTCTGCTCTGCAAAAATAGACTTTGTTAAGAGAATAAAAAGACAAGCTATAGACAATGAAAAAATATTTGCTAAACATGTCTGGACTCATGTCCAGAAAATGAAAAATTATATCTCAAAACTCAATGAAAATGAAACAAAGATGCTAAACATTATTATTCATTAAGGAATTGCAAATTAAAACCACAATGATAAAAGTATACCTATTAGAATATCTAAAAATTTTTAAAAGTCTGGCAATACTAAGTGCTGACAAGGATATGGAAACTATAACCCTTGTACATTGCTACTGGGGATGCAAAATGGTAGAGCCACTTTGGAAAACAGTTTGCCATTTTATTATAATACACCATATCACCCAGCAATCCCATTCCTATTTACCCAAGTGAAGTGAAAATCTATGTTCACATAAAAACCTGTACACAAATACTCAGAGTGAATTATTCATTATTACCCCAAACTGGAAACAGCCCTAATGTCCTTCAACTGGCTAATAGAGAAATACATACAATGGAATAACACTCAGTAGCATACAGGAATGACCTACTGGTATAGCCAACAACACAGATAACTCTGCAACACGCTGATAAAAGTATACCTACTAGAATATAGGTATGAATAGCAGAATATAGGCTAAATGAAAGAAGGTAAACTTAAAAGGCTACGTACTATATGACATTCTGAGAGAGGCAAAATCATAGGTACAGAAATCAGACCAGTGATTCCCACTTAGGGTCTTCAGGTGGTAGAAGAGTTGACTATAAAAGTGCCCAAGGTGGGCTTGTCTGGTAGCGCAGTGGTTAAGAATCTGCCTGCCAGGGCTTCCCTGGTAGTGCAGTGGTTAAGAATCCGCCTGCCAATGCAGGGGACACGGGTTTGAGCCCTGGTCTGGGAAGAACCCACATGCCGTGGAGCAACTAAGCCTGTGAGCCACAACTACTGAGCCTGTGCTCTAGAGCCCGTGTGCCACAACTACTGAAGCCCGCATGCCTAGAGCCGGTGCTCTGCAACAAGAGAAGGCACCACAATGAGAAGCCCGTGCACCACAACGAAGACCCAATGCAGCTAAAAATAAATAAATTAATAAATAAAAATTTTTTAAAAAAAGAATCCACCTGCCAAATCAGGGGACACGGGTTCAAACTCTGGTCCAGGAAGATCCCACGTGCCACGGAGCGACTAAGCCGTGCACAACTACTGAGCCTGCACTCTAGAGCCCGCAAGCCACAACTACTGAAGCCTGTGCACCTAAAGCCCATGCTCTGTGACAAGAGAAGCCATGCAATGACAAGCCCATGCACTGCAAGGAAGAGTAGCCCCTGCTCGCCGCAACTAGAGAAAGCCTGCGCGCAGCAGCGAAGACCCAATGCAGCACCCCCAAAACTAATTAATTTTAAAAAGAAATTTTTTTAAAGTGTCCAAGGCAATTTTTGGAAGTGAGGGAAATATTCTGTATCTTGATTGTGGTAATGCTTATATGACTATCTATGTTTGTCAAAATGCAAAGTTGTACACCAAAATAAGTTAATCTTATTATACATAAATTATACTTCAATTTTTTTTAATGAGAAAAAAATGTCTTAAAAAAGATTCTGGGGACTTCCCTGGTGGCGCAGCGGTTAAGAATCCACCTGCCAATGCAGGAGACACAGGTCCGATCCCTGGTCCGGGAAGATCCCACATGCCGCGGAGCAACAAAGCCGATGCGCCACAAATACTGAGCCTGCACTCTAGAACCCATGAGCCACAACTACGGAAGCCCACGCGCCTAGAGCCTGGGCTCCGCAACAAGAGAAGCCACCGCCATGAGAAGCCTGTGCACCACAATGAGGAGTAGCCCCCGCTCGCCGCAACTAGAGAAAGCCCGTGCACAGCAATGAAGACCCAATGCAGCCAAAATTTTAAAAATTAAAAAAAAGAAAAGATTCCGCCATGATGCAGCATGGAAAAGAAAAGTTATTGTGTAACTAAAACAACACCTACCACTTGTCAAGCAATGGAATCAAAGGCAATAGAAACTGCCACATGTATCAGAATAAAGCATAGACTTTTCAAAGATAGGAAAAGTTGGTGTCACTAATTCACGTGCAACACATGATCAGCTGGGTACTGAACAATAGTTTTTTCAAAGCTTCCAGTTAACTTTCAGAAGAAGACTTTTAGCAACATTATTTTCTTATAGGACTTAAACCAGAGCTAAAAGTTTAACCTAAATGAAACGTAGATAAAACCCTGGTATACTTTGGTACTCCTCAGAATTAGTCTGTCGATCCTAAAGGGGCTGAAGATGTCAAAATCGTGGGCACACACAAAATCAGCCAAGGGCAAAGACAGTTATTAGTTCTATCTCACTTATGACCATAAATGCAAAAAAAAAATTCCAATAGAGTATTAGAAAATCAAAGCCGACAAGGTGTTTACCAAAACTATACATGACCAAGTATTTATTCAAGAATTTATCTTAGGAATTCAAGGATGGCTCAACATTCAAATATCATGAGCACACATTATCAAAAACAGCATTTTATCTTGAAGTCTTGTGTAATTCTGATAGACAAACACAATTCAGAAGGATCTGAATACTTTGATTGTGATAATGATAAAGAAAGTGAATATGAATAAAAGCATATTGAAATTTAGAAATTCTTCTAAAATTGTGTATATTAAAGGAAGTGTTTTTTTCCCCTAAGAATCTAGAAAGTGATATGAATCTTACAGCCTATGGTAACTTGAAATCAAGAAAATATGGGAATGTTATCTCCTTTCACTATACAACTATTACCTCTTTTTTTCTCTTCAACTAGCCTGAGTTGGTTTCTGTTAATTTTGAAGAATCTTTCCTAATACACAAATCAAAGAAATAATTACATAGTGAAAAAGCAACCAAGATTGATTCTCAAATCTGGCTGACATTGGAAACACCTGGGGAGCTTTGTAAAAACAGATTCCCTGACCACACCCAGGTCTAGGCTGGGGACTAGGAGGCATGGATTATTTTGCCAACAAGGCTCCCAAAGGAATTTTTGTTATTAGTGGGATCTGGAAGACTGCTATTAGGAGATAAAGGCTTTAGGCATGTCTTTCCCTTGAAGTTTTTTCTGTGTGGTTGTAGATATAAAAATTTTAGCATGAATAAAACTAAACAAGTAAACTTCCCATAATAATATATGACTTGTCACCATCAAACAAATTTTACAGGGACCAATTCAAGGTTCCTACGGAAGTTCAAATGAGGAGGGGAACTTGAAGCTCAGGAGGTCAAAGGCAGTCTCCATTTTGGGGCAGGTGCCTGACATGTATTAGGAACTTAATTCATTCCCTGAACAAATATTTAAGGATAGAAGAACTTGTCAGACAAAGAGGCAAGCGAAGAATATTCCTGGAGAGGATAAACTCATAAACACAAAGAGATAGGAAACTGGGTTCAGGGACAGTAAGTTAATGAGTCTTGTTGCCTTGGAGGTCAGATTACAGAGGCCCTTGCGCTTCAGGTTAAGGCTTTTCTGTGAGAAGCAGGGAGCCACTGAAGGTTTCTGAAGGTGGAGTGACACAGCCAGACTGGGCTTTAAGATTAACAAAGCAATCAAGTGTAACATGTATTTGTGCCACAGAGAAGCCAGTTTATGGTCCAAGTGTGAGCTAGCAAAGGTCTGGTCGTGAGCAATAGCAATATGAAAGTAAAACCCAGGGATTCTCTCTGCCTGGGATAACCAGAGCAGGGGGTAACCACAGGAGGAGGGGCTGCGTGGCCGTGGTCATCTGCAACCAGCCGGTGCCCTAGGTGACTGCCCAATCACAAAAAAAGCCTGAGAACTCCCTAAAACACTTCCGTTGAAACGCCATGGGGTAAAATCAGTAGCAACTGCGTTAACTGTCTCATGCCCAGCATGAGGCCCTGCGATGAAGATAGAAGCTTCGGTAGTAATAAGAGGAAAGTTATGGGCACACTGAAACAGCCTACTGCCTCTTCTTGAACATATCCATTTCCACAAGGTTACCAACCAAGCGACTATGCTCTGTTGACACTAAAACAAAAATATGGACTGAGAAATGAACCTGGATAATGAGGAAGGGTAGAAACAGGTCCGTTTTAGACACATTCTCTGAATAGGCTTAGTACTCTGCAGGAAAAGTGCATAATGTTTAGGAGAAAAATGGAAGTTATGCCTAACCATGAGGTAGATGAGTGAAAAGTACCTTCTCTGGGAGCAGATGGGAGATGCCTTAGGATCTTTCTTGAACACTCCCACTCACTCACTAGCCAGGCCTTCAACCCAGCACCTGTGGCGTGTCAGGTACTAAGACTACTTACTGGTCTAAGAGTAAGGACACGGAGATGAACCATGGCCTTTGCCCTCAGGAACTCGAGGCCTAGTGGGCCACCACACCTTATAACTGCATCGCAATAAAAGTTACCAAGCATTTGTTTATCTGCCCACGGCCTCCTCAGGCAAGCAGAGAAGGGGTCCACGTGTTCATGGGATCTCTGAACCCCTAACTCCAGGCTGGGCTCCATTTATATGTGCCCTTGCAGAGACCTGGACAGCGCTGGAGCTGACTCCAAACCACGGCCTCTTCCTGGTTTGTCACACAGCCTCAGGAGACATTCTACCTAGTCCAGCCCTAAAAAAGGAGAAGAGCATTCCTGCCAGGGTCAGTGCAGATGGCCAGAGCCTCCAATGGTTCATAGGGTGAAAATTCCTGTGAAAGATGGTACATTCCAGAGTCGAGGCAGACCCAGAAGACAGTGTCAGCCACAGGTGTCGAGTCTAGCTATCAGGTGGGACGCGGGCTAGGATGTCAGGGACGGGTGGAAGCTGTGTGGGCAGATATAAGGCACGCAGGGGCCCTGGCAGCAGAGAGATGGCAGTGATCACAGAGTCAGACCAGATAAGGAACACTCACCTCTGCTCCTCAGGGCACCCTCAGACTGAAGAGGCCAGCCTTCAAGGACTTCGGAGAACCTGGTGGGACAGATGATAGAACCGAAATGCATCCATTTCTCTGGCCGAGGTCAGGCCTTCCCACCCCATCACCATCCCCCACCAGGGTGGAGTGATAATAGCTCTGGCTGTTCCCGGTTCTGCCACCAACGCCTTGGCCCCTTAGACGAGGGCGTCCACCTCACGATAATGCAGGTGTCAGGTGGACTGACAGAAATGAAGCATGAGGAAAGAACACAGAGCCCCGGGAACCCAAAAGTCTTCGTGGGATGGGCTTGCACTCTGGCTATAGATTTGCCTCACATAATTTTTGATCCAGTATAAAGTGAAAACAAAATTGTTCCAGGAATATTCTGGGCAGCAGAGGGAAAACACCCCCAAAATAAATCTCAGGACAAGCTGTCCTGCATGGTTGAGAGCTCTCCACAGGGTCAAAGGTTCTTCACCAGGTTCTAACAAAGGAGGAGCTGAGAGCATCTGGACACTGGAACCAAGCGTTCCCACCTTCTTCTCTTCGGGCCTGTACCCACCCTCCCTCTTCCTCATCTTCGAGGCCTTTCCTTGTCACGCCAGCCTCTGAAATTCCCCCAAATGAGTCTGTGCCACAGAACTTATCCCTGTTTTCTAATTATATACTTCATACATGTTAGCTGTCTCCCCACAAAAACCCGAAGTCTCTTGGGCATACTAACTTCCTTTTATAATCCTCCACAGGGCTAGGTGGAGAGGAGGTCTGTAATTCATGTTTGTTGGCTGATGTACAGGTCATTCCACAGACCTAGCGAACACTACTCAATATGTAGAAGAACGGGTATTCCTTCTTTTGTGCCTCCTTATATCCACATATTCATTTCATTTTTATGACCACCTTCATTGTCAGAAGAAGAAACTGCAGTCAGCCCACAGAGGTTGAATATCATACATCCAGGAACATCCAGCCAGTAAGGGAACAGGATGGCTCTGAACCCAAGTTTAATTCCAAAGATCACATTCTACTCTCACGCTGCCTGTCCTGCCAGAAATCTGAAGGAGAGCTACGCTGTACCAGAAATATCCATCTCTGAAAACAAAAAACATAAACAGCATCCTCAACGACGGAAGCTCAACAGTGTAGCTATTTGGTTCCTGAAAGATTATGAGAACTAACTCATGAGGTCCTGCGTTAACAAATCAGCATCCATCCGATCTGGGGGCCCAGGGTCCGGGGTGGGGGGAGGAGGGCGGAATCAAGCAGCAGATCCGAAAGAAAAGGAAATCCTCTCCTCATCCCATTTCTTTTGTCTCCAGACGGCCCAAGAGAAGAGGGGAGGGGAGAAAGGGGGACAGAAGTACCAACAATGGGGGGAGGGGACAACAGTGGGATATTCAAGAAGCCAGATCTATACATAAATTGCCACAGCTCCCTTGTAGGGTGTCCATTGTACGCATTCACCCTCAGATAAAAGGGACAGTGAGCAGCGGAACAATGTGAGCCTCTGGAAATCCAGCCTTATCCCCACAAGCTACAAACAGGGAGCAATTCTTACTGGCTCGCCTCCATTTCACAAGGGCTGCAGCCCTGACAACAGGTGCATCCAACAGGGCAGGAGGGACGCATCTGCTGACCTGTAGTGACAAATACTGAGGTCCACCCACCTTGAGAGTGTAAGAACTGCATTTGCTCAACCTGTTGGCTTAAAACAAATGGAAAAGTATGAAGCCAAAACTCAATAAAGAGACAAGGGCATTCATCTGCGGAACTGCACAGGTGGGAGAGGCTCACACGGCAGACCCTGGCCCAGCACACTCACCTTTCAGTGCTTGTGGAGCAGGGGGCTAAGGGAGCAGAAGGGAGGAGGCAGATGTCACGTGGCACAGGATCCTGTCCTAGTGACTCTTCTGCGCTGTTCTCACTCTGGACTCCCAGCCCCATGCCACCCAAGTGTCCACATGCAAACAGTCCTACCTCGTGTCCTCTGGGTGCACTCTCTGCAGGTCAGAGGAGAATGACAAATAGTCAAGCTGGGAGAGGACAACGTCTTCTGTTGGGAAAGGTTACTTTCTAAGGGTTGTACTCTAAATTTCCCTACATTTACAGAAAGGATAGGACAGGAAGCTTTTAAGAATGAACAATTTCCCAATCAGAGTGTGTTGGTTTGAACTGGGGGAAGGGCAGTTAGGCTTCCAAGCGGCCCTGGTGTATATTTCCAGAATACGAAGAAGTGTTGTTCTCAGAAAGATACTAAAAGTCCACATGTTCATGGGATCTCTGCACCCCTACCTCCAGGCTGGGCTGCATTCTCAAACTGTCACCTCTTGAACCTCTTAAAAAGCAAAGCGCCAATAAATCAACTGTTTCACAGACTCAGACTCTTATCTTGGGGGGGAAGCAAGGGGTCATTCTTGTAGACACTGAGTACACGGTGACCCCAGAGCATTCACAGTCTATTTCTCTGAGGCTGGGGCAGAACTCCCCAGCTACGATCAAAACCCCTCCTCCACTTGTGGCACTGCAAGGGCCTCTCAACCCCAGCACCATCTGGGGCCAGCCTCCTTTTCTGACAAGCCTTCCCAGCAGACTCCCCTGCAGCTGCCAGCCAGAGGCCCCTGCCCTATAGTGACTACACCTGTCTGTCTAAGGTCCAGGCTGCAGGTGAGTCCACCTAAGCTTACCAGTTAGACCAGGAACTTCCCCAGGGCCTAGTCTGCTCTGTACATGTCCCCCAAGATCTAACCCCCGAGGAAAGTCTCCTGATAAGAGGATCAGCAAACCTCATATAAAGAAAATACTCCAAGGCCCCAGCTACCCCCTCCTCAGTTATTTAGTTACTGCACAAAAGAAACCAAACACACAGATCCTTTGCCACTGTGGGGTAGTTTTCCGAGCTCATGCCTAGTAGTGCCCGAGGACCAGCATTTTTTTGTATCATGAGTGAAGGGACAGAGAGGCACATCTTGGTGAAAAGGCTCTTGTCCCCAGAGTACCCACTACCCCATCCAGCAGCCAGCGTCCAGCCACTCCCCACCCAGGGCCAAGTACCCAGGCTCCTCCCTGCTCTGGATGAAGGCTACTGGCCCACCTAGGATGGGAGACAAAGGGCCAACCTCACTCTGGGCATGAAGAAAGAACATTCCATACCAGCCTGGGGCACTATGGTGCCAGCAGCCTCACCTTCTACATCCCTGCAGTACGCAGGGCGGGGAAAGAGACTACGACAGAGGATCACCGAAGAGAGAAGGGAAGGGGGTCAGGAATTTAAAAGTAAAGAGATGGAGGGGAAGAGGGAAATAAAGTGAAAAAAACAAAAAATATTTTACTAGAACCTGAAATGCCTTTTAGGCACCCAGAAGCACCTACACTTCCCCCAGAGACTTGCATTGTGGATCCCTGATGCTTTGAAGTGTGAGGGGTTCCCTAAACGGTTCTCTCAAGCCCCTCATTTGCAAATAACTCATTGACAAGTTGTGCATTTTGACAAAAGATTGCACTAAAGCAGGGAAGAACCTACAGCCCCAGCTGGAAGGGGGATGCAACACTAGGCAGGCTCCCGAGGTCTTGGGGGGTGCGGGGGCGGACTGCACATACTCTGCTCTTTGCGCTTGGAGAGAGGAGGGATGGTAAAACCAGCGGCCTGAGGCCTGGCACTGTTCCCACCGCCCGGGTGTTCCCCCACCAGGGCCCAGCTCCTTCAATTGCAAGGGCTATTTTTACCCCTTCTAGGACTCAAAGAAGCTGGGTCTTTCTCCCTCAGATTACTATATAGAGGATGTGCCCTCCCAACGACAACGAGATGCTCTCCCCATCAGCCCGTCTTCACATCTGCAATACCACTCCTAGAAATTCAGCCCTTTGGGTCTTGAAGAGTGTAAGTAGCCACAAGTCCCAGGGAGGAGCTCTGCCTTAACCATAGACAGCTAACACCTGGGAATTAGTTTAGCCTAAACTTTCCAACCGCAATGATCTGCGAACAAGGGTCCTTCAACCATGAAACTCCGGTCGAAGACAAGGAGGCACAGCAGGCGAGGGGCTTCAGTGAGGAGCAGGGAGGGAGAGCAAGACTGTGACGCCCGACGCCCCAGTTTTGCCTAGGACGCCGGGGCTGCCGCCACTGCCCTATCTTCCCTGACTCGCGTTTAGGCTAGAAGGACTTTCACGTGGCACCTTCGCCCCCGCAGCTGGGAGAAGAGCCCACCTCTCTTCCTTGAAGGCTAGCGGCTATTTGCAGCCCTCAAATCAAAAGCGCCCCCTTCGGATGACGCCTATAGAGACAACGGCATAACTGTCTCCAAGCACCTCACCTTTCAAAAGAAAACCGTGCTGCCTGGAAACGCTGGGGTCGCCGCCTTACGCGCCACACCCCGCCCCAACTCCTCGCCGCACGTAGGAACCCCTCTCGAACAGTGGAGCCAGGGGCAGGCTCCCGAGGGAGGGTCCCGACCCCGGGACCCCCGCCCTCGAGGAATGACTCCCAGGGACCGCGCCGGGACAAAAGCGTGGGGCGGGCTCACTCACCCGCGCGGCGAAAGCGGCCCGGGAGCCGAGGCACGGCGCTCGGCGGGGGCGTCCCGGCCACCGGCGCGCAGCGCAGGTTCAGCGCTCAATCCGCCGCCGGCTGCGGACCGGGCGGCGCTGGGAGCCCGCGAGGCCAGTCCCGCACGGGACGGGGCGGGGCGAGGGTGAATAGCCGGCGAGAAAGCGAGCAAGTGGGAGAGCAAACGCGAGCGTGCTAGCGACTGAGAGCACGGCGCTCCGAGTCCAGACCCAAAAGGCCGCCTCTGGCTCACACGCGCTGATTTGCATGTCATTTGCATAGCGCTCTGGGAATGGACCTGCGGTCCTTCCGCCACGCCTACCCGCCCTCCTCCCACTGGTCGGGAGAGGAGAATCCGGAGCGGAACCGAGCGCTGGACGTCGGTTCACCTCGCCCTTCCCCCGCACCGCCCCAACTCCTCCTTGCACACCGGACTGGTGGCCTTCAGGGTGTTTTCTCATGTTTTCCCGTGGAAGACCACTTGATACACAAAAGAAGAACACACTGGAAAAACTCTGTAGACTTTAAAATTAATTTTTTCTTTGATATGGCTATCAAAAACAACAACGAATCGAGTAGATTCCCCCAAATGAATGCAATTTTGGTTTTTGGACAAAGTATCGCGAAAAACTTGCTCATTTTCAAAATTGGACACAAGGTGCAATTTTGTTCTGCCTAGATAACACAGTCCTTAAAAAGGCGGGTTCTGGGGCTTCCCTGGTGGCGCAGTGGTTGAGAGTCCGCCTGCCGATGGAGGGGAGACGGGTTCGTGCCCCGGTCCGGGAAGATCCCACATGCCGCGGAGCGGCTAGGCCCGTGAGCCATGGCAGCTGAGCCTGCGCACCCGGAGCCTGTGCTCCGCAACGGGAGAGGCCACAGCAGTGAGAGGCCCGCGTACCGCAAAAAAAAAAAAAAAGGCGGGTTCTGGAGTTGAGAACCCTACCGCTTACTTTACAGCTGCAAAGTTTGGGGCAAGTTACTAATCTCTGTTACTCTGTCTTCTTATCTCTAAAATGGGACAATCTGCCTCATAGGAATGTAAAGGCTTCACTGAGATAAGCCAGGTAAAGTGCTTAGGATAGCGCCTAACAGTTACTTTTAAACGTGCGAGTATGATCTATATCTACTTAATGGAGAGGCAATCAGACCAAGGCGAGGCAAAAAAGAGGAAGGTAGAGGTAGAGGAAGAGGCTATAGATGGCAAAGAGAGAACGGCCTAAGATTAGAGACAGTCTCTCAAAGGTTCAGGCCAGGGTTCCCCCACCCAATTCTGCTGTTAGGCTAACCAGACCCAGCTCTGAGAAAGCATTTCTATATCTTATTTCCCCTCAGAAGATCCAGCTGTGAATGCAATTTGAAACGTTATCATGGGATGTTCTGGATAAATATTAAAAATGTTCAACTCAGCTACTTCTTAAAAAAAAAAAAAAATTGAATCTAAAGGAAGCAAAGTCTGTTCTGTGGTGGAGAGTCCCAGATTGAGAGACCTGAGTGTTAGACCTGGTTCTGGCACTAGCTTCGTGGAGCTTGTGGGAGTCACCATCTCTGGCCCTCAGTTTTCTAATCTGGAAAATGAGGAAGCTCCTTGGGATGTTTTTTGTTTTTTTGTTTTTTTCAGGCATCTTCCAGCTCTGAAACTTTAGCCCCAGGGTTCCTCTGATATTTTCCTTTGTTGTGTGTTAAGAATCCTTCATTGGTTTGGAGGATAACTATACAGCCTTTTCAAAATTAATATTTTTCCTCTTGCCTAATATTTAGTTTGCATCTGATATGAAATATTTTGTAGAGCTTCCTGATCTCTTCATTTGGACCCTTTCCTTCCCCCCCCCAAACTGTTTATTCCAGGTAAAGGAGTACTTATTATGCTTTTTATAGTAAAATAAAACACAAGTACAGAAAAACCACACAAAACAAGTATATAGATTATATAGACTGGTGAATTTTTATGAGGCAAACATCCTTGTAGTCACCACCCAAGTCAGCAAATAGACCTCTGCCAGCCACCCCAGAAGCCTCTCCATGTGCCCCATCCCTATCCCTATCACTTTTGCTAGTTTCTTTACATAATTATCTCCCAAGTTGCATCTTGCCCATTTTTTTTTTTAACTTGATGTGCCTTTTAAGCCTTTTGTTACAATTTATCTGTTGAAGGACAGTAGGCCTTTTGATCTGTGGAGTTTCCCACAGTCTGGGAACTGTACTTTTTATTTTTATTTTTATTTTTTTTTTGCGGTACGCGGGCCTCTCACTGCTGTGGCCTCTCCCGTTGCGGAGCACAGGCTCCAGACGCGCAGACTCAGCGGCCATGGCTCATGGGCCCAGCCGCTCCACGGCATGTGGGATCTTCCTGGACCGGGGCACGAGCCCGAGTCTCCTGCATCGGCAGGCGGACTCTCAACCACTGCGCCACCAGGGAAGCCCTGAGAACTGTATTTTAATAGGGTACTTCAGTATATTCCTCTGTCCTCTGCATTTCTTGCAAACTGGCAACTGCCCCAGAGGTTTCACCAGTCTGAGGTTCCATCTGTCTGGCAAAACTGCAGATGGTGGTGTGTTCTTTCATCAGGAGGTTGGTAATGTCTGGTTTTGCTCTTTTTCTTTTGAGGCTAGCAGGTGTTCATGCTGAATTCCGAGAACCCTGAATTAAGTCATTGAGGGTTGCAAAATGGTGATATTTTAATTCTATAATTTTGTTTTTATTTTTTAGCTGAATAAGTTTATAAGGAGATGTTTCCTCTCATCCAGTATTTTGTTACCATGAGATAAGTTCTTAAGAGAAAATTTGGGTAAATACTTGCTTTTTTCTTTTAATTTACCAGTTTCCAAGATAATGAATTGGTTCTCTGTCATCCTCAAAAGGTGACTTAATTAGGTTTCTTAGTGTCATTATAATTCATGGATTTACATCTAGTTGATGTGTTTCAATCTACTGTAATTCTAATCTTTATTAAAGCTCAAACTGTCCAATCTTTGGCCAGTAGGTATCTTCCTTTCTACCTAGTATGACAAGATGTTCCAGGCTCATTTTGTACATTTGCTGCTCCAGACCTGGAATCAGCCATTTCTCCAAAAGAAGCACTAATTACCTTTATTTATTGATACCTTTATTGATATGGACACTAGGGGGTGTTCATTGCTACTAGGTTGGTAACTGTTTCTAGGTCTTTTCAATAGGTAAAATTGGGATAGAATACTTCATGAGTTCATGTTACTATTTCTAATTCAATTTCAGGACTACAGTGTTTTCAATTAACCCCTTCTAAATTACATCAGGATCTCAGAAGAAATTCCACATGGAGAATTCCAGTTCTCAAGAATTTACGGATCCACCAGAGGGCAGACAGCAGAAGCAAGAAGAACTACAATCCTGCAGCCTGTGAAACAAAAACCACATTCACAGAAAGATAGACATGGTGAAAAGGCAGGCTATGTACCAGATGAAGGAACAAGATAAAACCCCAGAAAAACAACTAAATGAAGTGGAGATAGGCAACCTTCCAGAAAAAGAATTCAGAATAATGATAGTGAAGATGATCCAGGGCCTCAGAAAAAGAATGGAGGCAAAGATCAAGAAGATGCAAGAAATGTTTAACAAAGACCTAGAAGAATTAAAGAACAAACAAACAGAGATGAACAATACAATAACTGAAATGAAAACTACACTAGAAGGAATCAATTGTAGAATAACTGAGGCAGAAGAACGGATAAGTGACCTGGAAGACAGAATGGTGGAATTCACTGCTGCAGAACAGAATAGAGAAAAAAGAATGAAAAGAAATGAAAACAGCCTAAGAAACCTCTGGGACAACATTAAACGCAACAACATTCTCATGATAGGGGTCCCAGAAGGAGAAAAGAGAGAGAAAGGACCTGAGAAAATATTGAAGGGATTATAGTTGAAAACTTCCCTAACATGGGAAAGGAAATAGCCAGCCAAGTCCAGGAAGCACAGAGAGTCCCATACAGGAGAAACCCAAGGAGAAACATGCCGAGACACACAGTAATCAAATTGGCAAAAATGAAAGGCAAAGAAAAATTATTGAAAGCAGTAAGGGAAAAACAACAAATAACATACAAGGGAACTCCCATAAGGTTATCAGCTGATTTCTCAGCAGAAACTCTACAAACCAGAAAGGAGTGGCATGATATACTTAAAGTGATGAAAGGGAAGAACCTACAACCAAGATTACTCTACCTGGCAAGGATCTCATTCAGATTCGATGGAGAAATCAAAAGATTTACAGATAAGCAAAAGCTAAGAGAATTCAGCACCACCAAACCAGCTCTACAACAAATGCTAAAGGAACTTCTCTAAGTGAGAAACACAAGAGAAGAAAAGGACCTACAAAAACAAACCCAAATCAATTACCAAGAAAATGGTAATAGGAACATACATATCGATAATTACCTTAAATGTGAATGGATTAAATGTTCCAACCAAAAGACACAGGCTCACTGAATGGATACAAAAACAAGACCCGTATATATGCTGTCTACAAGAGACCCACTTAGGACCTAGGGACACATACAGACTGAAAGTGAGGGGATGGAAAAAGATATTCCATGCCAATGGAAATCAAAAGAAAGCTGGAGTAGCAATACTCATATCAGATAAAATAGACTTTAAAATAAAGAATGTTACAAGAGACAAGGAAGGACACTACATAATGATCAAGGGATCAATCCCAGAAGAAGATATGACAATTATAAATATATATGCTCCCAACATAGGAGCACCTCAATACATAAGGCAACTGCTAACAGCTATAAAAGAGGAAATTGACAGTAACACAATAATAGTGGGGGACTTTAACACCTCACTTACACCAATGGACAGATCATCCAAACAGAAAATTAATAAGGAAACACAAGCTTTAAATGACACAACAGACCAGATAGATTTAATTGATATTTATAGGACATTCCATCCAAAAACAGCAGATTACACTTTCTTCTCAAGTGCACATGGAACATTCTCCAGGAGAGATCACATCTTGGGTCACAGATCAAGCCTCAGTAAATTTAATAAAATTGAAATCATATCAAGCATCTTTTCTGACCACAAGGCTATGAGATTAGAAATCAATTATGTGGAAAATCCATAAAAACACAAACACATGGAGACTATACAATATGTTGCTAAATAACCAAGAGATCACTGAAGAAATCAAAGAGGAAATAAAAAAATACCTAGAGACAAATGACAGTGAAAACATGATGATCCAAGACCTATGGGATGCAGTTCTAAGAGGGAAGTTTATAGCAATACAAGCCTACCTCGAGAAACAAGAAAAATCTCAGATAAACAATCCAACCTTACACCTAAAGGAACTAGAGAAAGAAGAACAAGTAAAACCCGAAGTTAGTAGAAGGAAAGAAATCATAAAGATCAGAGCAGAAATAAATGAAATACAAACAAAGAAAACAATAGCAAATATCAATAAAACTAAAAGTTGGTTCTTTGAGAAGATAAACAAAATTGATAAGCCCTTAGCCAGACTCATCAAGAAAAAGAGGGAGAGGACTCAAATCAATAAAATTAGAAATGAAAAAGGAGAAGTTACAACTGACAATGCAGAAATACAAAGCGTCCTAAGAGACTACTACAAGCAACTCTATGCCAATAAAATGGACAACCTGGAAGAAATGGACAAATTCTTAGAAAGGTATAACCTTCCAAGACTGAACCAGGAAGTAATAGAAAATATGAACAGACCAATCACAAGTAATGAAATTGAAACTGTGACTAAAAATCTTCCAACAAACAAAAGCCCAGGACCAGATGGCTTCACAGGTGAATTCTATTAAACATTTAGAGAAGAGCTAACACCCATCCTCTCAAACTCTTCCAAAGAATTGCAGAGGAAGGAACACTCCCAAACTCATTCTATGAGGTCACCATCACCCTGATACGAAAATCAGACAAAGATCCTACAAAAAAAGAAAATTACAGACCAATATCACTGATGAATATAGATGCAAAAATCCTCAACAAAATATTAGCAAACAGAATCCAACAACACATTAAAAGGATCATACACCATGATCAAGTGGGATTTATCCCAGGGATGCAAGGTTTCTTCAATATACGCAAATCAATCAGTGTGATACACCATATTAACAAATTGAAGAATAAAAACCATATGATCATCAAAAAGAAAAAACTTTTATATATTAGCAAATAAAATCCAGTAAAAAAAAAAGATTTATATATAAAGTAATTGACCAAGTAATGTTTATATCAGGAGTGCAAATTTGGTTTTACATTTGGAAATACATTTCACCATATTAACAGAATAAAGGAGAAAATCCATATGATCATCTAAATAAAGACAGGAAAAAACATATAACAAAAATTTAACAACAAATTGATAAGAAACACTATCACCAAATTAGGAACAGAACTTCCTCAATCTGATAAGGAACTTCTACAGAAAAATATAGCACTGACGCCATGCTTAGTTATCACACTGTATGTTTTTGCTATAAAATTTGGCACACGGCAAGATTGTCCTCTCTCATCACTCTTATTCAACATTTCAGCAATAACGTGTAAAAAAGAATTAAAAGACATTCAGACTGAACAGGAAGAAGCAAAGGTGTCTTTATTTGTAGATTTCATAATTGTTATTTTAAAAATGCTAAGAAATATACACCAAAACTATTGTATTTAATAAATAAATTTACCAACATTAGAGAACAATAGGTTAATATACAAAGAGTAATTTTATTTTTATTTACTAGCAATAAACAATTGGAGATAAAACCTATTGAAAAAAAAGAATTTATTTACTACTTTGTTTTATTTCATATTAAACACACAACAATCACAAAGTAACAATATTAATACTATCATCACCAATTCTAATTGTTGAAAACAGGTAATTTTTGCATATATTATCCATTTTATTATAGTTGGGCTCTAATAGTTGTCAGCCTCTATAGCTAGCCCGTGTGTACTATAATCTTCCTCATTTAGCCCTCATTTAATCTTTTTTTTTTTTTTTTTGGCCATGCCACACGGCATGCGGGATCTTAGTTCCCCAAACAGGGATTGAACCCGTGCCCCCTGCAATGGAAGCATGGAGTCTTAACCACTGGACTGCCAGGAAATTCCCAGCCCTCATTTAATCTTAGTTCCATAGGTAAATACATATTTAATCCTCATCATAAATTCCTTATGTCTCTCTAATCTAGCCATTTTGGTTGTCTGAAAGCTTGTCCTCTGTAGATTCCTTAGAATGGGCTTATGGAAAGAGTATTCCCTGAGTTTTTTTATGTTGATTACAATATATCTATGCCATTTATACTTGAAGGTCAATTTTACTGGATATTTTACTTGACTTGCATTTTCTTTCCTTGAAAATCTTAAATATGTTTTGACACTTACTTATGGCATAAAGAATTGCTGTTAAAAAGTCTGATAGTCTACTTTTCTATCCCTTTTAAGTTATATGCTCTTTTTGCATAGATACTTAAAGAACTTTATCTTTTTTCATTAAAGTCCAGTGATTTTACTAGAATATGTATATTGATTATTCTGGTTTGCTATTTCTCAGGTAGACAGTGTGTTCTTTTAAAATGTAGCTTTAAACATATATATTAAATTTCTCTATATTTACATTATATATTTAATTTTAGGAAAGTTTTTCTGTAATTATAATTTTTAATATTTGTTCTGTTCCCTTGCTTTAAATTGCTTCCCTGGGAACTTCCATCATCTGTATGTTGGACCTCTTTTGCCTGTCTCCAATATTTGTTCCTTTCCCTCAAATACTTTGAATTTCCTTCTTCATTTCTTTTTTTTAAATTAATTAATTTTTATTTTTGGCTGCCTTGGGTCTTCATTGCTGCGCACGGGCTTTCTCTAGTTGTGGTGAGTGGGGGTTACTCTTCGATGTGCTGTGTGGGCTTCTCGTTGCAGTGGCTTCTCTTGTTGTGCAGCACGGGCTCTAGGTGCGTGGGCTTCAGTAGTTGTGGCACACAGGCTCAGTAGTTGTGGCGCATGGGCTTAGTTGCTCTGTGGCACGTGGGATCTTCCCGGGCCAGGGCTCGAACCCATGTCCCGTGAGTTGGCAGGCAGAGTTTTAACCACTGTGCCGCCAGGGAACCCCCCTTCATTTCTTTTTGATTTTAAAATTTTCTCTCCTTTTCACCTTCTCTTTCAATGTTTTGTTTGTTGTGTTTCTTTGCTTTTGTGTCACTTATACTTTAATCTTCATTTCTCAATTTTTTTTTTTTACTATTCTAATTCTTCTTTGAATTCTGATCCAATTTCTGAGTTTCTCTAATTCTGATGTATGTTGTTCTTATGTCACTTTCTCAATGACTTTCAGCTCTCTTAGGACATTAGAGCTTTGATTTGTTTTTTGAGCATATCTTTCTGGCAGGTATTCATCGTAGGGATGTTAATCTGATCTGATCCTTATTCCCTTTTTTTTCCTTAGTTTTGCTGGAGAGTTGACTTTGACTCTTTTCTGTTGTTCATTTTAACATGAATTTTATTTTCCTGAACTTCTAGAAGGAGATTTAATCCAGATAGCTTTTTTTTTGTGTATGTGGTACGCGGGCCTCTCACTGCCGTGGCCTCTCCCGTTGCGGAGCACAGGCTCCGGATGCACAGGCTCAGCAGCCATGGCTCTTGGGCCCAGCCACTCCGTGGCATGTGGGATCTTCCCAGACCCGGGCACAACCCACATCCCCTGCATCGGCAGGCAAACTCTCAACCACTGAGCTACCAGGGAAGCCCCAGATAGCTTTTTTAACTTCACAGAACTCTCCATTTTGTTGTTTCTGTGGAATGTTAAAAAAAATTTTGGTGGCTGGACTTCTGAGATTTCCTGGCTTTGCTCCTCTCACTCACTTTTATCTGGCTCTTCCTTTTCCTTCAACTCTGTTTTCCCTATCATGTCAATTTTTTTTCACTTTTTAAAAATTGTGGCAAAATATACGTAAGATATACCATTTTAACCATTTTTAAATGTACAATTTAGTGACATTAAGTACATTCACAGTGTTGTATAACCACCACCATTACGTATTTCCAGACTTTTTCATCATCCCAAACAGAAACTCCATGTACATTAAGCAATAACTCCCCATACCCCCTTCTCTCCAGTCTGTGGTAACCTCCATTCTACTTCCTGTTTCTATCAATGTTCCTAATCTAATAGATACCTCATATAAGTGGAATTATACAATATTTGTCCTTTTGGTGTTGTTATTTCATTTAGCATAAAACAAGGGTCATCTATATTGTACCATGTATCAAAACTTCATTTCTTTTTATAGCTGAATAATAATATTCCATTGTATGTATAAACCAAATTTTGTTTATCCATTCATCTAGTGATGGCTGCTTGAATAGTTTCCACTTTTTGGCTATTATGAATAATGACATTATGAATATTGGCATACAAGTATCTGTTTGAGTCCCTGTTTTCAACTCTGTTGGGTATATATCTAAGAGTGGAATTGCTGGGTCATATGATAAGTCTCTTTATAACTTTTTGAGGAACAACCAAACTATTTCCATAGTGTCTGTACCATTTTACATTCCCACCAACAATGCACAGAGGTTCCAAATTCTCAACATCCTTACCAATGTTTTTGAGATTTCTTATTTGACCTATGTGTTATCTAGAAGCATATTGTTTAATCTCCAAGTATTTGGGGGCATTTCCCAGCTATCTTTCTGTTATTGGTTTCTAGTTTAATTCCATTGTGGTCTGAGAGCAGACATTGTGTGGTTTTTATTCTTTTGAATTTAAGGTGTGCTTTAAGGTCCAGAATGTGGTCTATCTTGGTGAATGTTCCATGTGAGTTTGAGAAGAATGTGTATATTTCTGTTGTTAGATGGTCTATAGATGTCAATTTTTTTCCAGTTGATTGATGGTGTTGTGAATTCAACTATGTCCTTACTGATTCTACCTGCTGACTTATCTATTTTTGATAGAGAGGTGATGAAGTCTCCTACTGTAATAGTGGATTCATCTATTTCTCCTTGTAGTTCTATCAGTTTTTGCCTCATGTATTTTGTTGCTCTGCTGTTACACACATACATGTTAAGGATTATTATGTCTTCTTGGAGAATCGACCCCTTCAGCACTATTTAATGCCCTTCTTTATCCCTAACTTTCATTGCTCTGAAATCTGCTTTGTCTGAAATTAGTATAAATACTCCTGCTTTTCTTGATTAGTGTCAGAATAGTATATCTTTTTTTTTTTTTTTTTTTTTGTGGTACACGGGCCTCTCACCATTGCGGCCTCTCCTGTTGTGGAGCACAGGCTCCGGACGCGCAGGCCCAGCGGCCATGGCCCACGGGCCTAGCCGCTCTGCGGCATGTGGGATCCTCCCAGACCGGGGCACAAACCCGTGTCCCCTGCATCGGCAGGCGGACTCTCAACCACTGCGCCACCAGGAAAGCCCAGAATAGTATATCTTTATCCAACCATTTACTTTGAATTTGAATGTGTCATATTTAAAGTGGGTTTCTTGTAGACGGCATAGAATTGGGTCCTGTTTTTTGATCCACTCTGACAATATCTGTCTTTTAAGTTGGTGCATTTAGACCATTGACATTCAAAGTGATTATTGGTATAGTTGGGTAATAAGCTACCATATTTCTTACTATGTTCTATTTGTTATCCTTGTTCTTTTCTTTGATACTCACTGTGAGAACCAACTTTAGGTATTGGAGGTGAAGCACAAAAGTGCAGGCCACTTCCCCACTCCATGTCTGGGTGTCTCTAAATTTTTTAACTCTTAGACTCCTCTACACTGAGCTTCCATCAATTTGTCAATTGATGTCAATTTGACAATTGTCAATTTGTCAATCCAGGTTTTTCCTCCCCTGGCGCTCATTCCTGCAGAGGTGTCTGTTCATGGGTTTTTGCAGTAAGCTGTGATCCTTTGTCTCCATCTGTTTGTCTCTCCAATATTGGAAGCAATGGTTTGCCCTGTGAGATCACTTCTCTTACAGATCTAAGAAGTGTTGTTAATTTTTCAGTTTGTTCAGCTTTTTATGTGTTGTCAGGGTGGAGATGTCCATACTTCTTACATTCCAGACCAGAAACTAGAAGTCTCTCATCAACATTTTAAGTTTTCTGGGATTTTTTTTCTTTCTTTTTTTTTTATAATAGCCATCTTAGCAGTTGTGAAGTATATCCCATTGTGGTTTTGATTTGCCTTTCCCTGATGACTAATGATGTTAAGCATATTTTCATGTGCTTATTGGCCATTTGTATATCTTCTTTGGAGAAATGTCTTTGAATTATTTTGCCCCTTTTTAAATTAGATTGTTGTTTTTTTTTTTATCATTGAGTTTTAGGGGTTCTTTATATATTCTGGATACTAATCCTTTGTTGGATATATGATTTGCAAATATTTTCTCCCATGCTGTGGGTTGCCTTTTCACATCATTGTGTCCTATGATGCCAAAAGTTTTAAATTTTGATGAGATTCAATTTATCTATTTTTTCTTTTGTTGCCTGTGATATTGATGCCATACTTAAACTATTGTCAAATCCAAGGTCATGAAGATTTTCTCCTATGTAAGAATTTTATAGTTTTAGCTATTGCATTTAGGTCTTTAATCAATTTTGAATTAATATTTGTAAATGGGGTACGGTAAAGGTCCAACTTCATTCTTTTGCATGTGGGTATCTAGTTTTCTCAGTGCCATTTGTTGACAAGACTGCTTTTTCCCCATTGAATGGTCTTGGCAGTCTTGTCAAAAATCAATTGGCCATATATGCAAGGGTTTATTTCTGGACTGTCTATTGTATTCCATTGGTCTATATGTCTGTCCTTATGCCATCCCACACTGTTTTGATTATTGGGAGTTTTGTATTACGTTTTAAAATCATGAAATGTGAGACCACCAACTTTGTTCATCTTTTTGAGATTGTTTTGGTTATTTGGGGGTCCCTTGGGATGTCATATGAATTTTAGGACCTTTTCCCCCCCCATATTTGCAAAAAAACATCGAGATTTTGAGAGAGATTGCATTGAATCTGTAGATTGCTTTGGATAGTATTGTCATCTTAATAATATTAAGCCTTCCAGTCCACAAACACAAGATGTCTTCTCATTTATTTTCTTTCTTTTCTTCTTTCATTTCTTTTTGTAATGTTTTGTAGTTTTTGGTGTAAAAGTCTTTCACCTCCTTGGTTAAATTTATTTCTAACTACTTTATTCATTTTTGATGCTATTGAAAATGGAATTGTCTTCTTAATTTACTTTTCTGATTGCTCATTCCTAGCATACAGAAATGCAACTGATTTTTGCTTATTGATTTTGTATCCTGCCCTATTATGACAATTTTATTCCACTTCCAAAAATTTATCCTTAATGTGAAGTCCTGTCCTGAAAGGGAATCCTGGCTGGTCAGTTTTAAGAGTTAATGGGGGCTGGACTGTACCAGTCCTTATAAACTATGGCTAATGACTAGAGATCAAGAGGGTTTGCATAAAGTTATTGGAAATATATCACTTAACCTGAAAAATACCATGGTCCAAACACACAAACCTAGTGCACGATGGCTGATTTGTCAAGATTAAATAAGTCAGCTTCAGAGAGAAATTTTTCTGTTTGTCCCCTTTGATGTCCTGAAATAATGCAAGTTAGCCCCATCGCCTCACAGCAAGACACTAGTTGTAGAAAATATTCCTTTGCTTGATGGGGATGGGGTTTCCATTTATTTTTACTGCCTTCCTAGGAAGTTTAATCTGCAAGTCCTGGCCTCCATCTGTCTGTGCACATCCTCTGCACTTCCTTCCTGTCTTTGGATCCCTTCTCTGGCCTGGTCCTCTTCATTGCTGGGCCCTTATTAGGAAAGCCAAAGGAGAAAGAAAGGGAAGAAAGAGAAGGTAAAATATAATTGATTAATCTCTGACAAGTGTCAAATATTAAATAGCTCACCTTAGTTTATGAATTCATTAAATCCACCTAGATCAGCATTAGTGGATTAAGGTTAAACTCAGTTTTCTGCATAATGAGAATCTGTGGCCAGATGATATCATCTATTAAAAATCCTTTGTTTTTCAGAAGTAGAAATGGAGGTTAGAGAGTAAGTCATACATTTCCACCTCAAATTTGTTGTGTGAAGGGAGTATAGTTTAGTGCTAAGATCTTCTGAGTCAGCCACTTGGTTTGCATGGCAGCTTTGTCATTAACTAGTTGTGTGACCTTGGACAAGTAAATTCTTCTGGGCCTTAATTTACTAATTGTTAAAAAATGAGATACAAACGAAATAAACCCTGTCTACTTCATGGTGTTGTTTTGAAACTTGAATGAGAAGATGCACTGCAAATCATATTAACTCTGGCCTCCAGTGGGCTAAAATTCTTTCCATTATCTATGAATACACAAAGTGAATGAAGGAGTATATTTATTGTAATTATTTATCTGTGGAAATAAACAACGACAAAAAGGTATTCATTGCAAAACCAAAACAATCAAACAACATCATAACAGCAAAATGGCATTTCTAAGAGGGAAAAAACAAACAGAAGAAAAACTTCCTTGGGAAATTTTTACCCTGGATTATCCCAGCATGTTTTATAATGGTCTCCTACATGTCCATGTACCCACTAGAAAAACTGGCTAATTAAGTCAAGAGCCCTCACATGAGGGCTGACATTAGGATGTTGGCTAAAACAGCAACATTCCAGATTCCTCTTCTTTGTGGGTCTTCCAGGGCTCATCTGGTTCCCTCCCCCAACCTCTTAGCAAGACCTTACCTAAATGATCTTAGAGAGATGCATATCCACCTTTCCTTCCTGATAATATGAGAAGGAGCTTTCAATTCAATTACAAGTTCCAGTGACTGGACAGTCTGTCTAAAAAGTTCTTTCTTATGCCTTTAGAATCTTCATGCTGCTAATAAAATTCCATTCAAATCATGTTAGTGACAAAAATTCTAAATACTATAAATAAATTTAACAAGATAGACTCAAAATCTATATTGAAACAAACTGAGGGAAAAAACTATTAAAAGACACAAAATAGGATTTTAATAAATTGAAAGTCATATCATGTTCCTAGAAGGAAAGACAATAAAAAACTGTTAATTCTACAAATTTTAATATATAAATTTAATGTAGTTCCAATTAGAATTCCAACAAGGTTTTTCTTGGAATTAGATAAAATGATTCTAAAATTCAATAGAAAAAGAATGCCAAAGAATAGTTAACACAACTATAAAAATGTAAGAAAAGACAGAGTGGGTATGTACAGGGGCTTACTAAGATATCAGTTGTACTATAAAGTTTATGTATTCAAATCAATATGGCATTAGTAAGGGTGTATAAAAATGTATTTGTGGAACAGAATAAATAATTGATAATTATATTACAGTGGCTATTGTTTGTGTGCCAAACTGGTAGTTCAATGGGAAAAAGATGAATTCTTTTTTTTTTTAAAGTGCAGTCATAACAGGCTACCCATCTGAAAGAAAATAAAAATGGACTACTATATTATACTAAATTCAAAAGTAAACTACAAATGGATTAAAGATTTTAATGTAAAAGAAAAATATTTTTAAACTTGAAGAAAACTGTCTACGAGATTATATGTACAATCTATGGTTTGGGGAGACTTTCCTTACCAAGAACTAAGAAACTATAAAATAAAAACAAGCATATTTGACCATATACAAATAATTTTTTTTTGTTTGTTTGTTTTGGCAAAAGATACTAAGACAGTTAGTTGCAATCAATATGTCTGGAAAAATGTTTGTGCTACTATATTCTCACAAAGGATTACTTTCTATACAAAGCACCCTTAAAAATTGGTAAGACAAAATCAACAATGGGAATAGAAAATTGTGCAAAGGATACAGACAAAGAATTCACTAGTGAGTAAAGCCAAAGGGCCCAACAAACACATGAGTATGGTCAAATTCATTCATATGGTAGAAATCAGGGAAATAAAAATGAAAGTAACATAAAATTGCTTGACACCCATCACACTGGCAAACACAAAAACAGCCATAGCAAAGCTTCCACTGATCAAATGTGGGACAATTTAAGTACCAATAAGAGTCATAACAACAGTGGATTAAAACACATCAAATAAATTTAATCCATGAATTCATAACGATACTGAAAAACAATTCACCACTGAAGGATACTAGGGAACCAATTCATTATTTTGAAAACTGGTAAGTAACTGGAAAGAATTAAGCATTTTTCTTATTTATGTAAATGAACTGTTAGGCAACCAAATAGCAGATGGGAGGGAGTTTTTCTTTATAGATGTATTCTGTGTCACAAATGAAAAAGGATAGAGTTGGACGGTCATCATTTTGCAACCCTAATGGATCTGGACATTGACAATCAGTGGTTGCTAACATCACAAAGGGAGAGACAACCAGACATTATGTGAGTCCCAGTAGAGGAACAGACACCATCTATGAATTATTCTTGTCATAAAGGTCAAACCTGAATTTGACCAAGCCTCTAGATTCCACTACCAATTCACAGGAAATAACTAGGATAACATTCCACTACAACATAGGGATGCAACCTACAAAATTCAGACTGCAAGAAACTTCACGGCACTGACAACTGAGTTCTTTTAACAAATAAATTGTAAGGAACAAAAAGATGGAGAGAGAGACTATAAATTAAATGACACATAAAACACTTTAATTCGTTGCAATTTGTAGGCCTTATTTGAATCCTTACTCAAATAAAATGTAAACACTGGCTGAATATTTAATGAATAATTATTGTTAATTTTTTAGATATTATAATAATATTGTGTGATTTTATCTTTTAGACATACTTTTTTTTTTTTTTTTTTTTTTTTTTTTTGCGGTACGCAGGCCTCTCACTGTTGTGGCCTCTCCCGTTGCGGAGCACAGGCTCCGGACACGCAGACCCAGCGGCCATGGCTCACGGGCCCAGACGCTCCACGGCATGTGGGATCTTCCCGGACCGCGGCACGAACCCG
Source organism: Delphinus delphis (assembly GCF_949987515.2). Lineage (NCBI taxonomy): Eukaryota > Metazoa > Chordata > Mammalia > Artiodactyla > Delphinidae > Delphinus > Delphinus delphis. Next base: position 69,081,144 of record NC_082686.1, read on the forward strand.
TGTCCCCTGCATTGGCAGGCGGACTCTCAACTACTGCGCCACCAGGGAAGCCCTAGACATACATTTATACTTATATTTATAAATGAAATAATATGGCATCTGGAATTTGCTTTAAAATAACATAAAACAGGGGGAATTAGGGACAGAATCAGCCATGGCAGATGGCGGTTGAGGCTGCCAGATAGGAACATGATAATTCATTATATTATCTGCCTACTTTGTGCATGTTTGAAATTCTCCACAATAAAAAGCAAACACACACACACACACACACACACACACACACACACACACACACACACCCAAGCCATCGTTCCTATTGCTGACTGCGTGGTATGCATGAAGGCAATTCTCACACATGGCTGGCAGAAATGTAAAGTGTTACAACCTTTGCAGAAGGCAATTTGGCAAGATCTATTTTTTAAAATACATATATCCTTTGTCCCAGAAATTCTACTCCTGGGGCCCTATTCCTCAGGAATAGAAGTAGAAATCCACAAAGCCACATTACAGGTATGTTTACTGTGAAACTGTTCATAGGGGAACCCAATCTACAGCCATCTACAGTCTACAGCAGATTTGGTAGACTGGTCCACACTCCCTCTAGTTCACCCTTTTCTTATGTGTCTTTCTATTTTGCAGAGGCTGAAAAACTAAAGACATGGTTCCCAGACTGCCTTGAAGCTAGTGTTCTAGACTGTGATTTAATTTCACCAGTCAGATGTACTAGTGCAGCTCTGACAGACGCAGTATGGGTCTGGAGTCAAAAGTTCTGGCGGTAGCTTCCTACCCCCCCAGGTTGCAGGTAGGGTGTCATGATTCTGGAACCTGCAGCTGGGACAGCAACTTCCTGACTGTTTGGATGTTGTAGTTCCCTTGGGGGGCAGGTTCTTTGGGACCGTTGTGGGAGTCATCCCTGGAGGCCCAGCCTAGAGCCTGCTATATGGGTCCCTCTAATGATTTACTAAGTCCCAAATTTCCTACATTAAATCATTTTCTACTTAAAATAACTAGTTTCTGTTATATACAACTGATCCAAATTATTGAATAAATTGTAGTATTACATCTCCATATCATAGAATATTAAAAGAATGAATTAGGTCCATATAAATGACATACTAGTCATCTAGAGGGATTTTCATAGGTACTTCTAAGTGTGAGAAAATAAAAATACAGAAAAATGAGTATCTTATGACCCATTTTTGCAAAACAATGATCAACTCCCTGAAATTTCTATAAATACAAGGATCCATATAGGATTTTATGAGCATGGAGAAAATACTGGTTATGAATATAGGTTACAGGTGTGTGGCTAGGGAATACAAAAGGGGCTAATATGGGGATAGGAGGTGTAGAATGAATGTTGGTGAAAAAAAGCAAGCATGATATGATCTTACACATATACATTATTTGGTCAAAATAAAAATTAAGCGACACATAGGTTTGAAGTAGAAGCTTAATAGGAATCAAAGCAGAGAGAAAAACAAATTACAAGGAAATATTTGAAGAAATAATGACTGAGAATTTTCCAGAATTATAAAAGGATGTAAGATCACTGATTTAAAGAGCTCATAGAGCACTAACAGGATTCATTAAAAACAAAAACAAAACACTGTCATATTCATTAGAGTGAAATTTAAGATCATCAAAGCCAGAGAAAATTTTAAAGGCTTCCAGAGAGGAAAATTATATCACCTTGAAAGCAACAAGGCTCTGGTCCATGACAGTCTTCCTCAGAGCCACTGGGAGCCAGAAGGCAACAGTGTAATGTGCAAAGTGCTGAAGGAAAACAAGTTTGAACCTAGGATTTTATATCAAAGCCACTATGTTTTAAATCTGATATTCCCTCATCCTACTGTCAATTTTGCCTTCGTTTCTGAGGTGGCTTAATCTTTTCCTTCCATTTCTTTCCTAAACTCTGCCAGCTTCTGCTTCATTTCCTCCTGCTGTCTCATCGCCTTGTCCCTAAGTTTTTGCTTCTCTGTTCAATGTTCTTGATTTTAATAAATATTCGTTAAAATCAGTTTTAAAAGTTCATGGCCAGAGATTTCCCTGGTGGTCCAGCAGTTACGACTCTGTGCTCCCAATGCAGGGAGCCCGGGTTCGATTCCTGGTCAGGGAACTAGATCCCGCATGCTGCAACTAAAGATCCTAAGACCTGGCACAGCCAAAAAAAATTTTTTTAAGTTAAAAAATTAAAAAAAAAAAAAAAAGGTTCATGCCCAAATATTTAGTCAAAACTTTAAGGCAACCTTTTTTTTTTTTTTTTTTTTTTTTTGTGCGGTACACGGGCCTCTTCACTGTTGTGGCCTCTCCCATTGCAGAGCACAGGCTCTAGATGCGCAGGCTCAGCGGCCTTGGCTCATGGGCCCAGCCGCTCCGCCATGTGGGATCTTCCCGGACCGGGAACCCGTGTCCCCTGCATCGGCAGGCGGACTCTCAACCACTGCGCCACCAGGGAAGCCCTATGGCAACATTTTTTTGATGTTTTTATTTACTTATTTTAAAATTTATTTTTGGCTGCATTGGGTCTTTGTTGCTGCACACGGGATTTCTCTAGCTGCGGCGAGCAGGGACTACTCTTCCTCACGGTGCGTGGGCTTCTCATTGTGGTGGCTTTTCTTGTGGAGCACAGGCTCTAGGCACGTGGGCTTCAGCAGTTGTGGCAGGCAGGCTCAGTAGTTGTGCTCGCGGGCTCTAGAACACAGGCTCAGTAGTTGTGGTGCACGGGTTTAGTTGCTCTGTGGCATGTGGGATCTTCCTGGACCAGGGATTGAACCCATGTTCCGAGCATTGGCAGGCAGATTCTTAACCACTGTGCCACCAGGGACGTCCTTGATAAGGCTTTTAATTTAGTTTTATTTTTCTATTTCTTTTCTCTTTTCTTTCCTCAAAAAATTCTAGTATAGATCCTCTGCTGGTCCTTCTTGATGACTGATTTTTTTTTTTGAAGCAGATAAGGAAGGTTTTCCTGGATCAGCTATTTGCAGAATGCTTGTGTATAAGAAGGGTTGGAATTTTCCTTAATCTTCAGTTTTGTGCAGTGATTTGTTTAGCGTTACTTCTCTACATGGCAATAGGCATCTATATTTTCCCCCCAACATAAAGCTTATCGAACTTCTTTCCATTTTCGTAAACTAAGGATTTACAACGTTTCCCTCTGGGCGAGCTGTTCATCATTAAGAAGCGTACTCTGCTAGCTCTTTCTGCTACCTGGAACCCATAGCATCCCCTCTCTGTTTCTTATCATATGTACCCTGCTTGATAACTACTGCTTCTGGCAGTTCTTCTAGCTCATCTGTGACTTGGTTTTAGAGCTGCCTCCTAGTTTTCCTCACAAATGGCATTTGTACTTCTCTTGTTTTTGATTTCTACAAAAGAAGGGGAAAGGACAACTTTACACTTCCATCTTCACATTGAAATCCAATGGAAACTATAGTTTAAATGTGAGGGTGACAAAAAAAAATATTCGAGTCCTCAGAAAGTCACCACACAAAGATACTCTTTAAAAGTGATATCATCTAGAAGAAAAATAAATATGGAGGACACCTAAGAGATGAGTATTAGAGGAAAAGAGAAAGAACAGCAACCCAAAGCTAAAATTCTATATGACACCAACATGGTGTGAGTGTCCATCAGCACTATGTGTCTAGTTCCTTTGGTTGCAAACCATCTCCTTGGAAGTTGTAGCATTTTGAGCTGGAGAGTCTTTGAGATCATATTTCCTCATTTGGCAGGTCCTTGGGCTCTAGGTCCCTCAGAGGCACACTTTGTCTTGTGTTTAAATACTCAGTGTGGCACACACTAGAGAGCTAATGAATTATAAATGGTTGAAGGTCACAAAGACTATGAAGACAGACTCACTTGGTCACCTGACTCCCAATCCAGGGCTCATTCTCTTCTAATGCACCATTATTAAAATGAACTTTCCCATAGACTTAAATATCATTGCCTTTTCAAGTGTCTTACATTCATCAATGATCTATCATGACCTTTTCTCAAACTTTGGCCAGAGATACAAAACGACAATTTAAATTCTCATACTCTTTATGGGTAAGTTAGGGGACAAGAGGAGCTGCCTTATGTGTTAGTCATCCATCATTACAGAAATCTGACCAGATGGCTTTTTAGACCAGTTGAGATGGTGGGGAGGGAAGAGGTGATGACAAGTGGTCTGAGTCTCTGGTGAAAAAAAATGATCATTAGCTTTGTGGCAGGGGAAGGGTGGAGTGGTGGCATAGAGGTCACTGCTCTAAATGGTGAAGACCTACTTACTCAAATATTTATTGGCTTGTTCTAGTTTGTGTACCATCTTCCACCAATCTATCTCCCTATCCTAAGACAGCAAGTTGGATAGTATTGACCTAAAAAAAAGAAAAAGAAAAAAGATTAATTTTCTCTCCATCTATTGAGGCTCTGGATTTAAAATTTTATTTTTCCTTTACTCCTTTCTTCTTGCCAAACCACAAACTACTACCCTCCAGAAGGATCTGTTCTGCTTGTTTTGGAGCTGCTGACTCTTAAAATACTTGATTCTGGTCTCCAACCCCATTCTGGGGCTAGAGCTCACAGCCAAGTGCAGAATAATCTGGAAAGGATGGTGGGGTGAAAATATGTACCTTGGCTGTGTGCTCCCTGCTGGGCAGTGGACCTCATTCCTTGTTTTAGATTTGAACAAATGTGTCCGTCTCCAGCTCCAAAGGGGACCACATCTTCCTGCTGGAGAGTCTGTGATACTTCTGCATGTCTCCTTGAGATCTCCATGGAAAATGAGCCCTCTTACTCTCCAGCGGAACAGAAGATATTGCTGGGGTCCTGGAAATGTCCGAACTCACTGTGAATGCCAGTGTTGATGGGGGAAAACTCATGTAACTTTCTCCATCCATTTTAAAAGCAAGTTTAGATAATGACTTTTGATGGAAATGGCCAAGTGGGAAAATTGTTTTACTAGCATTATGCCACATGTTAAACAGAGAATTTAAGAACATTGTGTGTCTTTCATAAAGCAAAAATGAAACCTTAAGTGTCCAGCACAGTACACGCCCATATACATGTAGACCAACTATATATAATTAGTGATCATTAACAACTATTTACCACTGACAGTTTGCAAAGCATTTTTACTTATCTAATCCTCATGATAAATTACAGAAGGAATTCCTTTATTATTAGACCATGCTAGTAGAGAGAGAATGGCATACAGCTAGATTCTGGTGACAGATTTGGGGACCCAGGGGTTCAAGTGGTCATGAGATTCACCTGATATCAAGGAGACAGCATAGTGAAGAAAGTAGACTGAGAATCACAATATCTGGTTCAGGTGTTAGCTGTGGGGCCTTGAGCAAACGTCTTCAATATTTTTGTTTTCAATTTCCATATTTCTAAATTATCCTTGCACTGGTGACAGTTTAAGTTTCTGCCCTATCTCCCCTCCTAAAGATCTAAGAATCTGTGGCTTCTCCACAGCACAAGCAGTAGTGTGCAACTGTTTGCTAAACAAGTGAATTTTGCTTCAGAAGTTAATAATAGGTATAAAGAATAAAAGTTACAAGGAGGCTAACGCTAGGAGCTTAGATGTATGTAATAAAGCTATAACAAGCTGTTGCATGACCTTGCCCACACCAGGAGGAAATTAACTGAAGCCTCGATGACCATTTGTCAGGGATTTAGTTAAGTCCAGCAGTAGTTATTAACTGCCTACTATATAATAGGTACCTAGTGTCACGGGGTGTCAAAGATGAATAAATCCTGGTCCCTGCTCTTACGTACACAGGGTAGGAGAGGCTGAAATGTAAACTGATGCATCAGTAGAGGTATATCCAAGGTGCAGAAGTTGTACTCTGGGTTTGAAGAATGAGTAAGAATTTGTCATGAGCCTGAGGAAAAGGGTGGTCCAAGCAAAAGGTACATTTGGGATATTACCAGTAGTAGGTATCACTGTAAAACAGATTTCCTCTTCGGGTATGAGAGTGAGAGAGAAGACTTTTATAGATAGAAGTGCTTTCAAAAACCAATTTTAAGCCCTTCAGAAGTCCCTAAGATCTTACCATCTCTGATAATAATTCTCTGGGAGGTCATACTCGGGCCAACTGCTTTAAATAAAATATGCCCAGTTCTCTACACATGATATACTAAAACACCAATATATAAGTTATATAGTCATAGAACACATTTGTTTAAGCAACTTTAGGCAAAAGGAAAGCAAGAATTAACAGATTTGAAAAATGATTAAGGGAGTGTTAGCTCATAAATCAAATCCAACTTTAGTGTAATGCTTAAATTCTAGACTCCTAAAAATAAATTTTGAGAAAGGGCCTCTTACTCTAATAATTAAAACTTTAACCACTTCTGTCATTCTTTGTGACCTTACCCCATTTTTTCCTTCACAGCACTTACCCTTTGCTTGCGTCACACTGTAACATAAGCTCCTTGAGGGTAGAGAATACCTGTCTTGCTCACTGTTGTGTTCTCAGAACCCAGAATAGCACCTGGCACATATTAGAGCTTTCATCTCATTTATTCATTGAATGAATGAATGAACCTTTAGCTGAAGGGATTGCCCCATAATATGAGCACTAGATACACTTAAGTTGTGATTTGGCTGCATATGCCCTTTCTACCTAACTAGGCTTTGCAATTCTGCCCTACTTTCCATGTGGTTGAAGGCCTTTATTTTTAAGGCACTTGACATAAATGCCACCATTAGTAAAAAGTAGAGATTTCTGGACAATTCACTAAACTCCAAGGGTGGCAAGAATAAGAGAAAAATGTGCACCAAGTACTTCTTTGGCTTCTTTAGCCCTGATTCTAGGATCCCTACGCTTGGTCAAATAGAATCAGATTCTAATTTCCATCTTCAGTGGTATTCACAAATACTAAATCCATAATGAACAACCTGTACATTATCTCCACAGATCCAAGAAAGGACCGTAGAATAGTGACAAAATGCTGGAGAATAGTTCCTTCCTATTCTACAGCCAGTACCTATCAGGAGACCCTGAATTCATCCTTTCAGAGGTTAGGGGACAGTCCATATGCTTTTCACATTCTAGGATATCAGAAAAGGTTTTGTGAGAACACCGGGATTTGGGACTAGAATGACCCTACTGAGACGATGATGAGGCAGTTACAATGACTCCTAGTGTGAAGATCAGAACTACTGAGAATGGGCCCTCTTCCTCTCCTTTTTAGCCCACTCTCCATTATCACTACCGTTATCAAGACTTACACTGGAATTTAACTCTGAACTTAACCAAGAACTTGATTTTTCATTTTAGACAGTGCTTGCTCAGTGAGACTTGAACTGATCAAATTAAAAACCTTGGTGTCATCTTTGAGTTCTCCTTCTCTTTCATTTCCTATTAAGTCACCAAGCCTATTGAAAACGTTTCCATTTGTCTCTCCTTTTTCACTCTTATTGCTAAAGGCTTATCAATTTATGTCTGGACTACTGCAATGGCTTTCTAAGTAGTCTCTAGCCTCTCTCTCCTCTAATCCTTCTTATTTACCATTACTCTATGCAGTTTTAAGAACATCCAGTTTCATCTGGTGATCCTCAATTTAAAAAAAAAACACCCCCAGGATACCCTTACACCCAATGATTTCATAATGTATAATGGTCATTCCTCAGCCTGGAGCTCAAGACGTTCTACAGTCTGACCCCAGCTCTTCTAAATTGTGTTACCGTCATCTATTACTACCATTACCATAAAGGAACGTCAACCCTCTATTTTAGTCAGGTTGCTGTACCTAACATTCTCTGAATATACCACTCAGCCTCCACATTCTGATGATGCTGACCTTATAGGGGGTTAACATTTTGAGGATATTTACAGAATTATTCAAGTCCTATACATTCTTTAAGATCCAAATGAAGTTTCTTCTCTTCTAGGTCCTCCTCTACCATTTTGGGACTTCTTTCTACTCTAAACTTCTATGAAACTCACTGTCTATTCCATCCATTTTGCTAGGGTCATATTCCATCCTAAAATTTAACCAAATTCTTTCATGTTTCTATGCCATGTGTATGTCTTTAATCAAATAAACAGTAAGCTCCTGGTAAAGGTCCCCCAAGGATTTTTCTAGTCTCATTTGTTCTTCAATCAAATTATTAACCCTTAGTTAACTGAACCCATAAACATTAAAAATGTTTCTTTGCATGTTAGGATGCCCGTCCTATATTAAGGGTAAAAGAGGACAATCTTCTTGGATATCATATAATAATCTTAAGAATTTACTTCTGCATATGAATAACAACTGAATATTTAGGAATACACAGATGACACAAATTTCTCCCTTGCTTTATTATTTTGTATTTCTGAACTGTACTTCTGAACTTATGTGTTCAAGGGCTGTGAACTGTTACCTCCACATACAACAAGGAATTAATTTATGAATACTGGAAGTAAGAAATTAAAAATATTAATGGACAATTCTGTAAAAATAGCTTAGAATTCATTTAATATTTAGACCTAAGAAATCTCTTTCTATAAAATCTGAACATGTCAAAGAGACTATATCTGGGCCCTTTAGAATCTGCAGCCCCAACACTTAAAAACTAGCAGGAAGAGGTTCTGGGACCAGCAGAACACTCTTTAATGCTAAAGCCTGCCCAAGCACTAAATACAATGACACCAGGGAGGTGACTTGTATGGCATATCAGTGATAGCACACTACGCAGTTTTCTAAGAGTTAAAATGTGCTGTTTACGTGGAAGGAAATGATACCAAGTAGTCAGGGAGTGCTAGTTTAGAGAAGCACAGACCAACCTAATTCGTATTATTTATAGAATAGAAAATGTTCTCAGCTAAAGTGCTGAAAAAAAGAAAAAATTGGTCCAGAAAGGCAGAATTACAACCAGTGCAAGATTTATAAAATCCATCATGTTCAGAGACTTCCCTGGTGGTCCAGTGGGTAAGACTTTGTGCTCCCAATGCAGGGGGACCAGGCTTGATCCTTGGTCGGGGAACTAGGTCCCCCATGCATGCCACAACTAAGTTGCGGCATGCATGCCGCAACTAAGACTTCGCATGCTGCAACTAAAGAGTCCGTGTGCTGCAACTAAAAGATCCCACATGCCACAATGAAGATCCCATCTGCCTCAACTAAGACACGGCGCAGCCAAAATAAATAAATAAATAAATATTGTTTTTAAAAAGTCCATCATGTTCAAATATAATGACAAAAAACAAACACTTCTTTATTTAAAAAACCAAATTTCCAAAACTAAAACTTCTTTGTTAGCATTTATTAGTCTTTTACTTTTTAATGGTCTTAAATGTATTTGTGACAAAAATAAAGTGCCAAAGTTTTAAGAAACCATATGCTAACTTAGGATGTTATCTATATTTTCTTGGACCAATCAATGATTTTTTAAAATAGAGATATTGGCACTTTTTCTCTTAAAATAAATGTTTCTATGTCTCACCAATAACACCAGCCTGTAGCACAGAGCATTCCACATAAAAACACAATGCCATTAAAAACCAAACAGGAATCCTGAAAGAGAAAAGAAACTCTAGTTTTAATATAGTAAATTGTACCCAGAGACTCCCTTCCCATTATCCTTTAGAATAACCAGAGTCCTTCCAACCTGCACCCTTAGCCCAGCAGAGTAAGAATAAACTCTTAATTGATAAATACTAAATTAAATATTATTTACAATACTTACAGTATTTTCCTAGTTACACACAACCTTCTTCTCTTAGCAAATGTCACTTTCTTAAGATGACTTGTTTTTAAAAGTTCCAGTGTCAATATTTTCCAATAATAAATTTACTATTCATACAATTTATTATTTCACACATAATATAAAACTTTAAAGAAATTTAAAATATATATTCAATGTAGCCAAGTTCTATTCTTAAAAACAACTTTTCTTCTGAGTTTACGTCTCCAGAAGACCAGTCCTCAAGGACTTCTGGAGTCTAGCAATGTTGGCATCCAGTGCTGCAAGGCCATTTTGGAAGTCTTGTTCATCACGAGAAGTGAACGTTGAAAAAGAAGTGCTCCAGTCAGAGGTTAAATCAGAATTTAAAAAGCTACCATCAGAGACTGCACTACTTTTCACTTGAATGCTGCTGTTCTGACAAGTGGAGGGGCCATGACACGCAGCCAATTCCTCTGCCTCCTCAGTGGCAGGAGGGATCTTGCGAATGGCTTCCTTTATTATCCTGAGGAGTTGCTTGTCCTCCATATCAGCTGTTCTGGAAAGTTTCTCAGGTGCAACTCCTTCCTCTTTGGAAGAGGAACAAACTCCAGGTGCACACAATTTATTTTCTTTTTCAGCCACAAGTCCACTGACCATCTGCGGTGGAGCAACACTGATCTGTAGCTGGAGGGATAATCTCTTAGATAGTGGTGATTTCTTTTTAGAAGTGCTTCTAGCAAACGGAATGTAAATTGTCTTATCCAAATTACACTCATCTTCTATTAAAGTTGTAATTTCACTCTCCTCATCAGAATCCTGTTTTGAAAGGGCAGGAATGATTCCAGGGGCTGATGCTTCCATGTTCCTAGCATTAGTATGCTGAGGGCCTTCAGAGGGCAGAACATTTTCATAGGGTCTATCTGGCATTGTGTTTTCCTCATTGTTAATTGTAGAAAGTGGCTCTGAACGTGTAATAATAGTGTGAACTGGTTCTAACTTATTTAGATAGCTCATTATGGAAGTGTGAGCAGGGATTCGGTCATGTTGAGGTTGTTTTTCATAAATGTTCAGGAGTGATTTCGTAAGATTACTCCCAGACTTGCAACGAGCAGTGTCCATACTAAGATCTGAGAGAAGCTTTGCCATACTGGTCTGTAAAGTTCTGTTAAGAAGAATTTAGTACACTAATTATTTCTTTGTACCCATTTCTTACATTTATTTAAATATACCTCATCTTTAAAAGAAAGTATTTGAGGCAAGCACCTGGTTCTTAATACAGGAAAAAGCAACTAAAAGCACAAAATCACAGAATATGCTCTGGAAAGAGTAAATTAAAATAAGAAATGATAAAAGATCTTGGTCTGCATCAAATCGATTATTATTATATCTAAAAATAGAGGCTCAGAAAAATTTCTCTCTTAAGGTACAGAGATGCTTTATTTTTGAGCAACATTGCAAAATGGTAAATATATTACTCATTTGTTAGTGGATTCTGTTAGTAATTAAATTACTTTCCATTCAAAATATATATGCAAAGGACGCTGGAATAGTGCTGGGTAAAAAAAAGAGGATAGAGATAATTATCTAGTATAATTAGGTAGCAACAGCTAGGCTCCAGGAAAAGTGTGATATAAGGAAAACCACACAGGGTTTGAAGTCAGACAGAAATGGAATAATATCTTCACACTATCGCTAGCTGTGATGTTGGGCAAGTCACTCAACCTTCCTGAATCTCAAGTTCTTCAATTGCAAAATGAAGGTAACTACTTCAGAATTAGAGTGAACATTAAATAAGATAAAATAATAAAACATAAGGGTAAAGTGCCTAGCACAGTTTCAGGCTAAGTGAGTTTTTATTTCGTGGCAGCTTTTATTAGTAGTCCTATTAAAACCATTTTATACCAAGGCTTTAGTCTATTTGAATTGAATCATAATACACTCTTAAATACAGGTAAGAAAAAGAAACACACCAATTTTAAAAAAAGATACAAGGAACATCAACAGGTAATTTTAAAAGACTACAATTAGCCAATAAGTATGTTTTAAAAGTTCAACTCTTATCAGAGAAATTCAAAGTTTTTAAATGTGATTTTTTTTGGCCTATCAAGCTAACATAGGAAAATAAGAATATCCATTGTTAGAGAAGCTTGGAGAAGCAGGTATTACTAGTGGGAGTGTACACTCTCTGAGCAGACCAGCAATATATCAGAAGCCGTAAAGATTTGTATATCCCACACCTTTTGACCCACCAAGTTGCACTTCTGGAACTTTATCCTACTGATATTCACCAAGAGGCTGTACCCAGAGATATATTTACAAAGATGTAATTTATAACAGAAAATAAATGGGGTTAATATCCTCAAATACTGTGGACTGATTTAGGTAAACTATGGTCTTATTGCATCACAGCCATCTATAGCCATGTTGTAAAGAATATTTATTGATAAGAAAATGTTTATTATACCAGGTTAAATTTAAAAGACAGACCATAAGCAACACAATAACAATATTACTTTTGTAAAAACAGTTACACACATCCAAATAAAATACTAAAAGGAACCTTTATACGAAACCATTAGCAGTGATTATATCTTTGGATACAGAATGAGTGATTCTTTTCCTACAAAAGGAAAAAAATAGTTTTTTTCCAACCTGGCTTTCACTGTCATCTTAAATATGCTATGTTTTGAGTTCTGATTACCATTCAAATGGCAATGGCTCCAGCCACTTTTTCCTCATACCTCTTTCAAGAAGCTAATGAGCTACTATTAAAAGATTAAAAAATATGCTATAGAAATGTATATTTAAAGAAATGCTGTAATGAATAATGATCCACTAGTTAATTCAACAAGACTGCACACTGCGATTTTTATTTATTTTTAGTAAAGAAATCCTTATGTTGAAGTTCCTTTCCAGACTTAAAAATGTTATCTCTGCTGTGCACAAAATCTGCAATACAGAAAGGAAGGAAAGGACAATGTAATAAGAGTTTAATCTCTGGAAATTAATAGCAATCACTAAGCTTCGCATGTGTAAACAAAATGTGACTCACCATTGTCTTTGAAATTAAATCTCTGTAAGTAAAAATAGGCCAAAATTTAAAAGGAAGCAATACAAGCACCTAGATAGCTACGAAGTAGTTATTTTTGTGTTTCTAGTATATGAGACTCAGCTAAACACACTGATTTTTAATGCTTGGAAAACTGGCACATTTTCATAATAAGAAATGTAAAGTTCTTTCTTGGCTATTTATAATAATTTAAATAACTATCAGCACTTGTAAGAGTGCTCTCAGAAGCTATTAGAAGAATATTTACTAATTATTTACTGAAAATATATTAATTTTCCTCACATTTTAATGGTTTTATAACATGTATTCTAGTAAAATCTTTAAAAAGTGATAAAGATGTATTTCAAAACTATTGAAGGGGGCTTCCCTGGTGGCGCAGTGGTTGAGAGTCCGCCTGCCGATGCAGGGGACACGGGTTCGTGCCCCGGTCCGGGAAGATCCCACATGCCGTGGAGCGGCTGGGCCTGTGAGCCATGGCCGCTGAGCCTGCGCGTCGGAGCCTGTGCTCAGAGAGGCCACAACAGCGAGAGGCCCGCGTACCACAAAACAAAACAAAACAAAAAACTATTGAAGGTTGAAGAAAGAAATGGTTTAGGAAATCTGTTTAGAACTTGTATGTGAAACTTCTAGTTCCATCATCCCTCCCCAGTAGTCTGAGAAAGGCATTAAAAAATTTTGTGAAATCTCTGAGACTATTTAACACACACACAAAAATATATACCTATCTGAGGTGCATGGCTATAGGGAAAAGATATGGGATAGATGAACATGAAGATTTATCTGTATTGTCAGATGTCATTGCTTTACTCTCTAACGTCAAAAGTAAAATTTAAATGGTCACAGTTAGCCCAGCTATAGGACTGGAGATGTTCCTAATTAATTGAATTACATAGGGTACCACCAAATATATCATAAATCACCAGTGTGGGTGAATTTTGACATCTGAGCTCCAAGAGCATTTTTTTTGTTGTTTTGCTCTTTAATTTAAAGGGCAAAACAAAAATTGCCATCAGTGGGTATATATACTTAGCATTTTGAAGCTAGTACTGAATCTTCAGAAAATGCAGTGGCAGAACTATAAGACACTGTGCTAAGCCTGCCTACTATGTTTCTATAATCATTTAGAGTCTAGTTAGTCTGACTAATAGCTGAAATAGTAGTCATGAGGCAGGATTTATGCTCAGCATAAAAAGAAAAGGTCCTTAACAACAATGGAAAAAAACTGACAGGAAAGTTCTTGAGTCTTAAGAAAAGGAGAACAAAATGTCTATATCTAACATTTTAGACACAGTCTTTTCTAAAAGCAGATAATATATAAGAATTAATGACCTTTCTCAGTTTCTATGTTAGGGTAAATGTTAAGGCTCCAATTGGCAAATGAATCCATTGTCGTTGCAAGGCTAAGGAGGGAATCTGAAGTCTTGGCTGAAGTCCAGCTCACGTCCCAACTGGGTGTGAAAGTCAGGTATGTGCCTTCATTTCTTTGGGCTTCCATTTATGCTAATTTCTAGAATAACTGTACTATTACTTACTCTGAAAACTGTTCTTACATTTTTGCTATCAATTTTCTTCACAAATGTACCACACGTTTATCCTTAAAAAAAGATGTTATTTCCCTTCATACATCATCAAAGAACTAGAATAGCTTTTTGCTTAACGATGTGGATATTTAGCAACTAAAATGATTAAATATTTCTTGTGTGTTTCACACTCATATATTTGGACCACAGTATACAATAAACATTTGTTGAATAAATGAATAAGCAAATGAACCCATCCATTTATCCATCCATCTCCCCGGGGAAAAAATCCTAAGGTTTACGTAGACTAGATTAGGCATGGAGTTGTCACCAGGAATAAACTGTTTTAGTTAAGACCATACCATGTACGAGGGTGAAAGAAAACCTGGCTAGGAATTAAGAGATGTGAGTTCTAGTCCCAGCTCTGTTATTAACTCTCTATTAATATTTAACTTACATGGCCCTAGTTTCCCCAACCATGAAAATGCAGATATTTAAATCTTCCCTCCATAGATGAGGACAAATGAAATAATAAAGAGAGGACTTTGAAAAAAATCCAAGTGCTTTATAAAAAAAAGATAACATCAGCTTCTAATGTCATGCCCATAAAGGAGCTGGGTTTAGTAGTATGAAAAAGAAATTGAGGGAAGAAAACTCCCAGGGAGCTAGATTTTCTGCTTGGGGCCAACAACCATGCCCCTTAGAATGAGGAGATGCTGCCAGTGACACCGAAGCAACCATTCATGGAACTTGACCATGTTACCTTGCTGTCCTGTTTCTCTTTTCCAAACTGACTATATACCATATGTACTTTAATACATATGTTAAAAAATATGTATTAAAAAAGTTATTTTTTAACTTAAAAAAAGTTTACTGATATATAATTTATAAACTATAAAATACGGCATTTTAAAGTGTACAACGTAGTGGGTTTTTTGTATATTCAGAGTTGTACAACCATAACCTCTACCTAGTTTCAGAACCCTCACAAGAAACTCTGCGCCCATTAGCAGTCACTGCCCATTCTTCCCCTCTTCTCCCAGCCCTTGCCAACTACTAATCTACCTTTTGTTTCCATGGGTTTGCCTATTCTGGACATTTCTTAGAAATAAAATCATATAATATGTGGCTTATTGTGATTGGCTTCTTTTACCATAAATATTTAAAAATAACAGAATTTTTACCCCAAATTACTCCTCAGAAAAAAGAAGACGCTTTCCTTTGGAGACCTTATAAAGACTTTCATAAGAAGGGACATTCTCCTAATTACTTCACTTTGAACAAGAGTGGTATAAACCAATTTTTAGAAACTCTGCCTAGAACCTAATTAATTAATTATAATACTACATGGATACAAGAAGTGTATTTTGTTTTTTTCACTGTTCAATAAAAGTTTGAGTGAAATTATTCTGTGAAAGATGAATGAGGAAAAAAGTGATATTTCTATATTAATAATAGCTTTTATAAAGTCACTTCAAATATGTTTACAAAGCAAAATTAATATTATATATATTATTATTTATATATATAGTTCATCTATTTCCCTAAAAGTTTATAGTTCAAAATTGGGGAAAAAAGCTTGTAATTCAAAATGGGTCTTCTCATTTGAAGTACGAAGAAGATTGTTTTCTATTCAGGATTGTTTTATGTTTAGAACTATGAATTTCCAGGATCATTCAAAGGCATGGTCAGATCTGATGATATTCAGGCCTAAAATAACTGACTACTCTAGGATTTAAAAAATTTGTTTAAAATCTAATTCTCGTGAACCATCTCAAGAGAAAACTGAACTTTATAAGTGCATATCATTTAAAAATTGAGTGAGGTGGTTTTATTTATTTAAGACATGTTAAGGAATAAAGGGATCTTAGAAGTTGCTGCCAACTCCCTCATTTTACTGATGAAATGAATGAGGCTCAAAGAGGCTAAATGACTTACCCAAGATCTTATGAATGAGGGCTTACGGTGCTAAGTGCTTTTCATGAATGATTTCTTAGTCCTCCTATCAACCCTAATCATGTCCCCACTTTACAGGTAAGGTTTAGAAAGGTTAACTATCTTGCTCAGAGTCATACAGCTAATACATGGTAGAGCTAGGATTCCACTCAGGTTCCTCTGGCTTCAGAGAGCTCTTAACCATTTTGCCAAATAAGTCTTTAGCTCCTCATCAGAGGCCTTTTCACATGGTTTAAAAAAGCAGTTAGCCATGTTTGGAATTTATCTTAACTGGAACAGAAGAAAACATCATTAGAAATTAGCAAAAACATTGAGAAAAGGGTAGGGGTAAGAAAGCAGGTCCAAAATTATTTTGAAGTTCATAAATACATCTAACAAAAGGCATAAGTTATTCAAATGATGTCAATATTACCTGGTTAATTCTCTTAGTCGAGTCACCTCAGCATCACGCTGACGTAATGTTATTCCCAAAATCTGATTTTCCTTTTCTGCAGCTTCTAACTTAAACCGGCAGCTTTTCACATTGACTAAAGCTTCGTCCAATTCTAAAACAACAGAAAAGTTTTAGTTTCCCTATTACTTTTTTTTTTTTTTTTTTGCGGTACGCGGGCCTCTCACTGTTGTGGCCTCTCCCGCTGTGGAGCACAGGCTCCGGACGCACAGGCTCAGCGGCCATGGCTCATGGGCCCAGCCGCTCCGCGGCATGTGGGATCTTCCCGGACTGGGGCACGAACCCGTGTCCCCTGCATCGGCAGGTGGACTCTCAACCACTGCGCCACCAGGGAAGCCCCCTATTACTTTTTAAAAAGTGACCATAACTGTAGTTCAAACACATACCAATTTTCATTCTTGTTGTCTCAATGTCAAATTGCTGTTTATTTTCAAGTAAAGTTTGATCTTTCTCTTTAAATATACCAGCAAACTTTTTGTTTTCATCTTTCTGACTTTCTATCACTTTTAAAAGCTCTTCATTTTTACTCTGTAGTAATTCTTGGCTCTTTAGTGACTCCTGTAATTGATTTTGCAGTGACTTGTTCAATGATTGAAGAGAAAACACTGTAAGACAAAATCGATCAAATAATTATTACCCCAGATTAAAAACCACAAACCTGGAAAAGCTGTTTTTTTTAAAAGAAAAGGCTTAGAATTTATTGATTTTGCTTAACAATTATATGCTTGAGCAGTTCTATGTAAATACTAAATGTATTTAAAAGAACTGATTGGCAGAAGTCATATCTTTCTTCTCCAATTGGTATTTCAGGCATTAATTTTTTTACCTTTTTTAACAAAAAAATAATATATATACAAAGTAAAAAAAATTCATTTACCTTTTTTAACAAAAAAGTAATATATATACAAAGTAAAAAAAATTCAAACACCATGAAATACCAATGATACCAAATGAGTCTCAATGAAAAGTCTCCCTTCCCACCCCACCTCCACTCTCCCCCAAGAAGCAAGCAATATTAACTTTGATATCCTTCTGGAAAATACTTTTGCATATAACATATATTTAAGCATAAATGAATCATACTATACCCGTAGTTTCTAACCTTCCCTTTTCCCCCCTCCATAAGATTGTTATGTATCAGCACACAGACCTATCACATTCTTTCTAATGGCTATAAAATGGCACCTTTCATTTAACAGTTGCAGCCTTGAGTGAAGTGGAATCTGGGCATACAGTGGTGAACAACAGAGACATGGTTCCTGCTCTCATGGAGCTGATAGCAAACAAGTCATTATGAATAGTAATACATGCTCTCAAGGCAACAAGAAGGGAGATGGTAGAGAATAAAAAGAGATAGGCTGCTTAGAATGGCAACCACTGATCTCACTTTCCATCTTGGCCTCCTCTCTCCCACCCATCCCCATGGTTTATTCATAATGGAACCAGAGTGATCTTTTCCAAAATTACTCTGGTGAAGTTGAATGCGTTTATGAAGTGCGTGTTCTGTTGGGTGCTCATATTTTTAAAATTTCTTTGTAAGAGATATTTTTATATATTAGGAAAATCAAGCCTTTGTCATATCACACAAAAAAAATTTCCCCATTTTGTTGATGCGTTTTGAATGTATTTATAATTTTGTTGTGCATAAAATGAAAAAGATTTCTGGGACATGCTTTATCAATCTTTCCTTTGTAGCATGTGAGTTTTTGTTGGGCTTAGGAAAAGTTCCTAAGAATACAAAAAAAGTTCTTATCTTCTCCTCTAGTACTATTAGTTTTTTTTTTTTTCTTTTCTTTTACTTTAAGCTCTGTGATCCATACGGACAACTTGGCAATATCTGTCAAAACTGCAACAGTATATATTATACCCTTTGACTCAGAAATTCTACGGCTATAATCTACAAAAACAGTCACACATGTGCACAAAGATATTTGTACAAGGATTTTCATTGCAGGATTATTTGTACTGGGAAAATGGGGAAAGTACTTAGATATCTATCAGCGGAGGACTTTAAATACATTATGACAGAACTACATAAACAGAATATCTACACAGTTCTTAAACAGAAAGAAACATATTTATATATTTTGATAGAGAAAAATGTCCACTACATATTAAGTGAATAAATACAAGCTGCAGGAGTATATACAGTGTAATCTCATTTTCACAAAAGAAGTACATATATAGTTTTATTAGTGCCCATCTGTTAGTAGATACGCAGTATTTATGAAATAAATCAATTGTATATGAACAGGAGATATGTGAAAGGAAATACAGTCTTTTTTAAAAAAAATAGAGGTATTGGGACTTCCCTGGTGGCGCAGTGGGTAAGAATCCGCCTGCCAATGCAGGAGACAGGGGTTCGAGCCCTGGTCTGGGAAGGTCCCACATGCCGCGGAGCAACTAAGCCCGTGTGCCACAACTACTGAGCCTGTGCTCTAGAGCCCCTGAGCCACAACTACTGAGCCCTCGTGCCACAACTACTGAAGCTTGCACTCCTTGAGCCCGTGCTCTGCAACAAGAGAAACCATCACAATGAGAAGCCCGCGCACCACAACGAAGAGTAGCCTCTGCTTGCCGCAACTAGAGAAAGCCTGTGAGCAGCAATGAAGACCCAATGCAGCCAAATATAAATAAATAAATTTTAAAAATAGGGGTATTATTGGGAATTCACAGCATGAATCTTTTATTTTTGTGTTTCTGCACTATTTTAAATTTTAATGAGTATTATTCTTACTTTTTTCATGTTGATTCTTAACAAAAAGTCCACTTAACACAAAGTAATTAAGAAAGTTCAATTCTTTATCAACATCTCCAGAGCCACAAAGAATTTACCATCAGTTCTTAAGTTCTTTTACCTACATTCAAGGTTGCATTCCAGAGAACCAGATGACTTTTGAGTTTTTTCTCGTTCTGTAAGTTGCTGGTTCAAAATTCTCAATTGCCTAAATGAAATAATGAAGAAACATGAATGCAAGAATCCCAAGCTCATTTAACAGTATACATTTGACAGCCTATTAAAGTAGACAACACAAATAGTGGCTAGAACAGCAGAACTCCATTTTATCCCCCAAATATAAGACAAAAACAAAATAAACAAAGCAACAAAACCACACTACTGCTATTATTAGAAGGCCTGAGATAATTTTTAAAAGATTGTCTGGGATAGCATAAAACCACCCCTCACTAGAAAAAGGTTAACTTATTTTTCCCCTTCCCTTTTTTGTTCCCTTTTCAGTGATTTCGTTGTTTGTTTCTATTTCTTTCATTTCTGTCTCCTCTTGCTATTTTCTTCTTCTGTCTTCCTTCCCAGGAAGTATTTTTATTACTGTAGTAATTATCTACTTTTTAAAAGATCTGTCATAACTACGAACCAGAATACCTACAGGGACCGACTGCTATCAGACATCTATCTGCTTGGCTTGTCATGCACTGTAAAAATTGGAAAACACAAATTTATGCTTCTACTAATTTATTAGATGTAAAAGTTAATGTCATTAAGTAAAGAGAATGCTAATAAGCAGCAACTCTTTCCCAAAATGAACTTCACAATATGTAGCTGCTTCACAAATAGGAACATACAAAAGGAAGTGTTTACTTCTAAGAAGTTAATAGTTAAAAAAATGTATCTCTGGTATCTTTCCAGAATTACTTACCTGGAAATAATCAAAACTAAAGTATTATTGTTACAAAATCTAAAATTATAGATCCTACCTCACATCATTTGTATGGATTAATTCAGAATGGATTAAAGAGCTAAACATAAAATATAAAAATGAACAAAACTTAACTATACAAGTTTTAGGTGGAAATCTACATAATCTTAAAAAGTGGGAAGGGCATTCCTAAGCAAGACTCAAAATCCAGCAACCACCAAGGAAAAAACGACGGATTTAACTACATCAAAATATAACAGACAAAGGGTCTGTAACATTTAAGAACTCCTACAAATCAGGAAGAAGGGCAATAAAATGTGACAAACGATAAGAATGGGCAATTCACATAAGAAACAGAAATGGCCAATAAGCATATGAAAAATGCTCAGCTTCACTAATATGAAGAAATGCAAATTTAAAACAGGAGATATTTTATGGCCACAGGATTGACAAAAATGAAAGGAAATAACACTTTTTGTTGGTGACGGTATAGGGAAAGGGATTATTTCAATTGGTGGGAGTCTACTGGTGTAACCATTTTGGATGTCAATTTGGCATTATCCAACAAATGTAAAATGTTCACAATCTGTGACAAAATAATTCCAGCTCTAAGTTATCTAGCCTCAGGAATAGTTCTATATGTGCAAAATCATCTATAATCTTGTAGATATATATAAGGATGTTCTCAACAGCAGTATTTAATAGACGTTGGAAACAAAATACTACATAAATTATGATATATCCATACTATGAAATACTAATACACAGGTATTTAAAAAAAGAGACTGGCTTCCCTGGTGGCGCAGTGGTTAAGAATCCACCTGCCAATGCAGGTGACACGGGTTTGAGCCCTGGTCCGGGACGATCCCACATGCTGTGGAGCAACTAAGCCTGTGCGCCACAACTACTGAGCCTGTGCTCTAGAGCCTGCAAGCCACAACTACTGAGCCTGCATGCCACAACTATGGAAGCCCACATGCCTAGAGCCTGTACTCCGCAACAGGAGAAGCCACCGCAATGAGAAGCCTGTGCACCGCAACGAAGAGTAGCCCCCGCTCGCCGCAACTAGAGAAAGCCCACACACAGCAATGAAGACCCAACGCAGCCAAAAATAAAAATAAATAAATTTATTAAAAATAAATAAATAAAGAGACTGTCATGGAAAGATTTCCAAGAGACCTTATATAGTGAAAAAAACAAGCTACAGAACAATAGTATAACATGATTTCATTTTTGTTTTAATAAAATTCAGCTTTTCTGAAAAGGTTTCTCCTTTACAACAAAGAGGGCAGATTTAGAAAAGGCAGCATAGACTGGTAACCCATAACTCCAACTGGAGTGCTTCTTCTGATATTTTCCAGAAAAACAGCAGGTCCTTGTACACACCAAGTGTGTGACAGACGCTTTCCCTGACAATTCTGTATGTCCCTGGTCAGATTCTTCTCTCCTCTTCTCTTTTACAAGTTCATGGACCTGAGCTGAGAAGCATAATAAAACTGCTCCCATATTTAGGAAAACATTCCCTCCAACCTAATTGTACCACTAGCTACTCTCTTCCCTCTCATTCCCAGTTTTTGGGCCGGACTTTTAAAAAATGATTGTTCTATAAAAATGATACATGATAATAAATAAAAGTCTTTTAAAAATGGATAATGTTACACATGCTATTTAAAAGTATTATGTATTATATTTAAGTTTACTTTTCATAATGGAAAAGAATATGAAAAAGAATGTATATACATAACTGAATCACTTTGCTGTGCAGCAGAAACTGACACAACATTGTAAATCAACTATACCTCAGTAAAATAAATTTTTAAAAATTATTCGTAAACAGCCTAAAGGAAATAGGATATGAAAAACATTGATTTTGGAATTTTTACTGTCAAGATTACTAACAGTCCATTCTGAGCCCATAATTTCAGTTGTTTTAGTTCTATGTATAGATTCAATGTTCATCTCTAATCTACTCCTTTACCTGAACTCAGCTCTTGGTTGACTAGACTTTGCCATTCAAGAATCTTTGTTTCAAAAGGAGGCCAAGGGTGCTATATTTCCTAAGTTTTCCCACACTTTAGAATATGACTATTACCTTTACACTAAAAGGATCACTGGACCACATATCTTCTTTTCCCTTAGAACTTTGTAAATGATGTTCTATAATCTTCTGACAATTAATATTGCTGTGAAAAGGCTGAGGCCAATCTGATATTTTTCTCCTTATGATTTGCTTTTTCTTTTGAGCGTCTGTAAAAGCTAAATTTTTTTGTCCTCGAGGTGTAGTAACTTCACCAGCATGTCTTGGTATTGATCGTTTTGCATAGTTTTTCTGAGAACTTCTATACCCTATTGATCTGCTGACACAGATCTTTAGATTAGTAAGTTTCCCTTTATTTATCTATCTTTTAATATTTAATCTATTCGTTCTCTTCTCTTTTGCAGGAACACTATGCCAATTTTGCATCTCTTTTGTTTCTCTTCCATGTATACCACGTTCTTAAAAATAATTTTTAGATCAATCTTTCTCTATTTTTTTGGTATGATTTCTTGAAGCTTATCCACCACGCATTCAGTCATTTAACGAGTATTTATTAGAGTGAGTGCTAGGCACAATTCTCGGCACTAGAAATACAGCAGCAAACAAAAAAGACAAAAATTCAGCCTTCTCAAATTCATTGAGACAAAAAAGAGCATAGAGGTTATCAGGGGCTGGGGGCAAGGGAGAAGGGGAGTTACTTTTAGTGGGCACAGGGTTTATGTTGGGGATGAAAAAGTTTTACGTACAAACAGTGGTCATGGGTACACAGTACTGTGAATGCGTTTAATGCAACGTACACTTACAAGTAGTTAAAAAATAAATATTATGTCATATTTTACTGCAATAAAAATAAATTAATAAAAAATATTTAAGGGGTTTATAAAGAGAAATAAGATAAGGCTTACAGGAGACAGTGAACTATGAATTTAGTAGCAACTGAAACAGAACTATTTGGCGGGGAAGCAAAACACAAAAACCAACAAAACAACAACAAAATTCAGCCTTCATATTCCTTAGCTTCTTTTTTATTTCTTTATTTTTTTTGCTGCATTAGGTCTTAGTTGCAGCACATGGGGTCTTCATTGAGGATCTTTTGTTGTGGTACACGGGGTCTTTGTTGTGGCGTGTGGGCTTCTCTCTAGTTGTGGTGCGCGGGGTTTTCTCTCTAGTTGGGGGATGCAGGTTTTCTCTTTAGTTGTGATGTGCAGGCTCCAGGGAGTGTAGACTCTGTAGGTTGCGGCATGCGGGCTCTCTCGTTGAGGTGTGCGAGCTCAGTAGCTGTGGCACGGGGGCTTAGTTGCCCCGCAGTGTGTGGGATCTTAGTTCCCCAACTGGATCAAACCTGCGTCCCCAGCATTGGAAGGCAGATTCGTTACCACTGAACCACCAGGAAAGTCCCCTGCTTAGGTTCTAATGGAATACATTATCCCTGACTTGATGTTTGTTTGGTGTTAATTTATTTGTTTCTAACAAGGCTTTCATTTCTGTAATTTTTAGCTTTCTTATTTTTCCAAGGTCACCTAATCCAGTTTTCTTCTCCTCTTACTGTCTCTTCTTCTTTAAGCACTCTCTCTTTTCAATCTCTGTCTTCCTGCTTCTAAGAGAGACTCTAGTATATTTAATTTCCTTGAACCTATAGAATACTGTTTCAAGTTTTCCTGGGTTTTCTTCGGGTGAACTGCCTTGTGATGTTTATTCTTGACCTACCTTTGTCCCTTTTGTCAATTTGTTTATTTTGAATGTTATACAAACATCTCTCCCCTTCCGTAAATTCTTTCTTCCCAGCTTTTGTGGTATTGCTCTCTCCCAGTTTTCCTGATCCTTCTCTACTTGTTCCTTCTTGGGTTTCTTTCACAGGCTCCTCTTCCTGTGTTCTTTCCTTAAAAAGCTGTTGTTCCCCAGCAATTCCCCTTTGGCTTTGTTCACACTCTATACCTTCTTGGGTAATTTACCACTTACACGCTGAAAACAAATCACTTGCTTTTAATTATTATTGTCTCCAGTGTCTACACAGTGCCAGACCTGTAGTAAATGCTCAATAAAAATGTGGTCAGTGAATAACTCCCAAGTCTGTTTCTATCCTGGATCATACCATACATGTCTCCAGATGGTCTAAATGATACATCCAGCATATCTAATTCTTAACTCATTGGCTCTCCCATTACATTTTCTAACTAAAAATAAAGTGACAGATTGGTTCAAGATGGCAGAGTAGAACGATGTGCTCTCACCTCACCCCCTCTTGCAAGAGCACTGGAATCACAAATAACTGCTGAATAGTCATTGACAGGAAGACACTGGAACTCACCAAAAAAGATACCCCACATCCAAAGACAAAGGAGAAGCCATAATAACACGGTAGGAGGGGTGCAATCACAATACAATCAAATCCCATAACTGCTGGGTGGGTGACTCACAAACTGGAGAACACTTATGCCACAGAAGTCCACCCACTGGAGTGAAGGTTCTGAGCCCCGTGTCAGGATTCCCAACATCGGGATCCAGCAATGGGAGGAGGAATTCCTAGAGAATCAGACTTTGCAGGCTAGTGGGATTTCATTGCAGGACTTTGACAGGACTGGGGGAAACAGAGACTCCACTCGTGGAGGGCACACACAAATTAGTGTACGCATCAGGACCCAGGGGAAGGAACAGTGACCCTGTAGGAGACTGAACCAGACCTACCTGCTACTGTTGGAGGGTCTCCTGAAGAGGCGGGGAGTGGCTTTGTTTCACTGTGAGGACAAGGACACTGGCAGCAGAAGTTCTGGGAAGCACTCCTTGGCATGAGCCCTCCCAGAGTCCACCATTAGCCCCACCAAAGAGCCCGGGTAGGCTCCAGTGTTGGGTCGCCTCAGGCCAAACAACCAACAGGGAGGTGACTCAGCCCCACCCATTAGCAGACAAGAGGATTAAAGTTTTACTTAGCTCTGCCTACCAGAGCAACAGCCAACTACCTACCACCAGTCCCTCCCATCAGGAAACTTGCACAAGCCTTTCAGATAGCCTCATCCACCAGAGGGCAGACAGCAGAAGCAAGAAGAACTACAATCCTGCAGCCTGTGGAACAGAAACCACATTCATAGAAAGATAGACAAGATGAAAAGACAGAGGGCTATGTACCAGATGAAAGAACAAGATAAAACCCCAGAAAAACAACTAAATGAAGTGGAGATAGGCAACCTTAACGAAAAAGAATTCAGAATAATAATAACGAAGATGATCCAGGACCACGGAAAAAGAATGGAGGCAAAGATTAAGAAGATGCAAGAAATGTTTAACAAAGACCTAGAAGAACTAAAGAACAAACAAACAGAGATGAACAATACAATAACTGAAATGAAAACTACACTAGAAGGAATCAATAGCAGAATAACTGAGGCAGAAGAATGGATAAGTGACCTGGAAGACAGAATGGTGGAATTCACTGCCACAGAAGAGAATAAAGAAAAAAGAATGAAAAGAAATGAAGACTGCCTAAGAGACCTCTGGCACAACATTAAACGTAACAACATTCACATTATAGGGGTCGCAGAAGGAGAAGAGAGAGAGAAAGGACCTGAAAAAATATTTGAGGACATTATAGTCGAAAACTTCCCTAAAATGGGAAAGGAAATAGCCACCCAAGTCTAGGACGTGCAGAGAGTCCCAAGCAGGATGAACCCAAGGAGAAAGACGCCAAGACACAAAGTAATGAAATTGACAAAAATTAAAGACAAAGAAAAATTACTGAAAACAACAAGGGAAAAATGACAAATAACATACAATGGAACTCTCATAAGGTTAACAGCTGATTTCTCAGCAGAAACTCTACAAGCCAGAAGGGAGTGGCATGACATATTTAAAGTGATGAAAGAGAAGAACCTACAACCAAGATTACTGTACCGGGCAAAGATCTCATTCAGATTCGGTGGAGAAATAAAAAGCTTTACAGACAAGCAAAAGTTAAGAGAATTCAGCACCACAAAACCAGCTCTACAACAAATGTTGAAGGAAATTCTCTCAGTGGGAAACACAAGAGAAGAAAAGGACCTACAAAAACAAACCCAAAACAATTAAGAAAATGGTAACAGGAACATAAATATTGATAATTACCTTAAAGGTAAATGGATAAAATGCTCCAACCAAAAGACGCAGACTTGCTGAATGGATATAAAAACAAGACCCATCTATACGCTGTCTACAAGAGACCCACTTCAGACCTAGGGACACATACAGATTGAAAGTGACAGGATGGAAAAAGATATTCCATGCAAATGGAAATCAAAAGAAAGCTGGAGTAGCAATACTCATATCAGATAAAATAGACTTTAAAATAAAGAATGTTACAAGAGACAAGGAAGGACACTACGTAATGATCAAGGGATCAATCCAAGAAGAAGATATAACAATTATAAATATATATGCATCCAACATAGGAGCACCTCAATACATAAGGCAACTGCTAACAGCTATAAAAGAGGAAATCGACAGTAACACAACAGTGGGGGACTTTAACACCGCACTTACACCAATGGACAGATCATCCAAACAGAAAATTAATAAGGAAACACAAGCTTTAAATGACACAATAGACCAGATAGATTTAATTGATATTTATAGTACATTCCATCCAAAAACAGCATATTACACTTTCTTCTCAAATGCGCACAGAACATTCTCCAGTATAAATCACATCTTGCGTAACAAATCAAGCCTCGGTAAATTTAAGAAAATTCAAATCATATCAAGGCTCTTTTCTGACCACAACGCTATGAGATTAGAAATCAATTACGGGGGAAAAACACAAACACATGGAGACTAAACAATACATTACTAAATAACCAAGAGATCACTGAAGAAATCAAAGAGGAAATAAAAAAAATACCTAGAGATAACTGACAATGAAAACATCACGAGCCAAAACCTATGGGATGCAGCAAAAGCTGTTCTAAGAGGCAGGTTTATAGCAATACAATCCTACCTCAAGAAACAACAAACATCTCAAATAAACAATCTAACTATACAACTAAAGAAACTAGAGAAAGAAGAACAAACAAAGCCCTAAGTTAGCAGAAGGAAAGAAATCATAAAGATCTGAGCAGAAATAAATTAAATAGAAACAAAGACTACAATAGCAAAGATCAATAAAACTAAAAGCTAGTTCTTTGAGAAGATAAACAATATTGATAAACCATTAGCCAGATTCATCAAGAAAACAAGGGAGAGGACTCAAATCAATAAAATTAGAAATGAAAAAGGAGAAGTTACAACAGACACTGCAGAAATACAAAGCATGCTAAGAGACTACTACAAGCAACTCTATGCCAATAAAATGGACAACCTGGAAGAAATGGACAAATTCTTAGAAAGCTATAACCTTCCAAGACTGAACCAGGAAGAAATAGAAAATATGAACAGACAAATCACAAGTAATGAAATTGAAACTGTGATTAAAAATCTTCCAACAAACAGAAGTCCAGGACCAGATGGCTTCACAGGTGAATTTTATCAATCATTTAGAGAAGAGCTAACACCCATCTTTCACAAACTCTTCCAAAAAACTGCAGAGGAAGGAACACTCCCAAACTCATTCTATGAGGCCACCATCACCCTGATACCAAAACCAGACAAAGATTCTACAAAAAAAGAAAATGACAGACCAATATCACTGATGAATATAGATGCAAAAATCCTCAACAAAATACTAGCAAACAGAATCCAACAGCACATTAAAAGGATCATACACCATGATCAAGTGGGATTTATACCAGGGATGCAAGGATTCTTCAATATACACAAATCAATCAATGTGATACACCATATTAACAAATTGAAGAATAAAAACCATATGATCATTTCAATAGATGCAGAAAAAGCTTTTGACAAAATTCAACACCCATTTATGATAAAAACTCTCCAGAAAGTGGGCATAGAGGGAACCTACCTCAACATAATAAAGGCCATACACGACAAACCCAAAGCAAACATCATTCTCAATGGTGAAAAACTGAAACCATTTCCTCTAAGATCAGGAACAAGACAAGGATGTCCACTCTCATCACTATCATTCAACATAGCTTTGGAAGTCCTAGTCACGGCAATTAGAGAAGAAAAAGAAATAAAGGAATACAAACTGGAAAAGAAGAAGTCAAACTGTCACTGTTTGCAGATGACATGATAGTATACATAGAGAATCCTAAAGATGCCACCAGAAAACTACTACAGCTTATCAATGAATTTGGTAAAGTTGCAGGATACAAAATTAATGTGCAGAAATCTCTTGCATTCGTATACACTAACAATGAAAGATCAGAAAGAGAAATTAAGGAAACAATCCCATTCACCACTGCAACAAAAAGAATAAAATACCTAGGAATAAACCTACCTAAGGTGGTAAAAGACCTATACTCAGAAAAGTATAAGACACTGCTGAAAGAAATTAAAGATGATACCAAAAGATGGAGAGATATACTATGTTCTTGGATTGGAAGAATCAATATTGTGAAAATGACTATAATACCCAAAGCAATCTACAGATTCAATGCAATCCCTATCAAATTACCTGGGGCATTTTTTACAGAACTAGAACAAAAAATCTTAAAATTTGTAATGTAGACACAGAAGACCTAAAATAGCAAAAGTGGTCTTGACGGAAAAAAAGGGAGCTGGAGGAATCTGACTCCCTGACTTCAGACTATACTACAAAGTTATAATAATCAAGACAATATAGTACTGGCACCAAAACAGAAATATAGATCAATGGAATAGGATAGAAAGCCCAGAGATAAAGCCACACACCTATGGTCAACTAATCTATGACAAAGGAGGCAAGCATATACAATGGAGAAAAGACAGTCTCTTCAATAAGTGGTGCTGGGAAAACGGGACAGCTACATGTAAAAGAATGAAATTAGAACACTCCCTAACACCATACACAAAAATAAACTCAAAATGGATTAGAGACCTAAATGTAATACCGGATACTATAAAACTCTCAGAGGAAAACATAGGAAGAACACTCTTTGACATAAATCACAGCAAGATCTTTTTTGATCCACCTCCTAGAGTAATGGAAATAACAAAAATAAACAAATGGGACCTAATGAAACTTAAAAGCTTTTGAAAAGCAAAGGAAACTACAAACAAGATGAAAAGACAACCTTCAGAATGGGAGAAAATATTTGCAAACGAATCAATGGACAAAGGATTAATCTCCAAAATATATAAACAGCTCATGCAGCTCAATATTAAGGAAACAAACAACCCAATCCAAAAATGGGCAGAAGACGTAAATAGACATTTCTCCAAAGAAGACATACAGATGGCCAAGAAGCACATGAAAAGCTGCTCAACATCACTAATTATTAGAGAAATGCAAA
This sequence comes from Delphinus delphis, assembly GCF_949987515.2. Taxonomy (NCBI): domain Eukaryota; kingdom Metazoa; phylum Chordata; class Mammalia; order Artiodactyla; family Delphinidae; genus Delphinus; species Delphinus delphis. The sequence goes on from NC_082686.1 coordinate 69,110,845, forward strand.
TCAAAACTACAATGAGGTATCACTTCAGACCTGTTAGAATGGACATCATCAGAAAATCTACAAACAAATGCTGGAGAGGGTGTGGAGAAAAGGGAACCCTCTTGCACTGTTGGTGGGAATGTAAATTGATACAGCTACTATGGAGAACACTATGGAGTTTCCTTAAAAACTAAAAATAGGGCTTCCCTGGTGGTGCAGTGGTTGAAGTCCGCCTGCTGATGCAGGGGACACGGGTTCGTGCCCCGGTCCAGGAAGATCCCACATGTCGCGGAATGGCTAGGCCCGTGAGCCATGGCCACTGAGCCTACACGTCCAGAACCTGTGCTCCGCAACGGGAGAGGCCACAACAGTGAGAAACTCGCGTATGGCAAAAACAAACAAACAAACCAAAAAACAAAACAAACAAAAAAAGTAAAAGTAGAATTACCATATGACCCAGCAATCCCACTACTGGGCATATACCCAGAGAAAACCAGAAATTAAACAGAGACATATACCCCAATGTTCCTTGCAGCACTATTTACAATAGCCAGGACATGGAAGCAACCTAATTGCCCATTGACAGACAAATGGATAAAGAAGATGTGGTACATATATACAATGGAATATTACTCAGCCATAAAAAGGAACGAAATTGGGTCATGTGTAGAGACATGGATGGATCTAGAGACTGTCATATAGAGTGAAGTAAGTCAGAAAAAGAAAAACAAATATCGCGTATTAATGCATATATGTGGAACCTAGAAAAATGGTACAGATGAACTGGTTTGCAGGGCAGAAATAGAGACACAGATGTAGAGCACAAACGTATGGACACCAAGGGGGGAAAGTGGCAGGGGGTGGTGGTCGTGGTGTGATGAATTGGGAGATTGGGATAGACATATATACACTAATATGTATAAAGTAGATAACTAATAAGAACCTGCTGTATAAAAAATAAATTAAATAAAATTCAAAAACTAAATAAAAAGCTAAAAATAAAAAGTGAAATAAAAGCAAACTATCTATTCTTCCTCTAGTAACTTCCATCTGGAAGAATTATGTTACCATATGTCAAATTATCAGGCCAAAAGACTGAAGGCCACACTCCAGCTCCTCCTATTGACATCCACTTCAGCTTTTGTTCTGTGTGGGTACACAATGGTCTCATATTTGAGTCTAATATCAGGAAATGGTCGTGAATTCTAAGTTGCCCTTTGAATATTAAAGTCCCTCTCTAGCTGAACTGGAACCCCCACAGCCCTCACCCAGTAAAGTTTGGAACGTGCCAGGCCTTTTGGTGGTCACAGTGAATAGGGCACTACAGACATTTTATGGGTAGGGACCAGGAAGGCTAAATGTTGAGCACTGTGTCAGGAGTCTCACATAAAAACTGCCCAGACCCAAATGCCAAAGAAATAATGCACCTAGCTATTTTTTTTTTAAGCCACAAGATGGCAATAAACACCAAGAAAGTCCTTAAAGATTAGTTTTCTGGCCATAAAGGAACAGGAAGTTTCAAAATGCCCAAAAAAGAAAGAAAAATTTTTTTTGATTGAAAAAGCTGAAAAACACTTTTTGAATAAGTCTATGCATTCCAACTTTCACTTGTAATGGAGATTATGGATGTTTCTTTCCAAATAAAGATTACCAAAGAGGCAAAAAAATTCCTATACTTGTGCTGGAAATCTCGTTCTGCTAAAAAGAGTATCTGACAAATTCCTCATTTTTCAATAATTTCAATTTTAGAAGGTCAGGTAAACAATGGCAGTAGCATGCTATTTAATCTTTGTCCTCTAAGGATACAGCCAAAAAGCTTTGATGCCAAGTCTGAAGAATTAGGTGAGACGTTAAGCTAATACCCTTAAAAAAAATTAACAACAAGCAGAGACCAATAAAGTATTAAGTCTCATTTTCTTAAATGGCTTATAAATTAGCTCCTAAAGCAAGTTTAAAATGTTCTAAGGAATATAAATAAATAACAACTACTGATATTTCCCATGGTCACAATGTTAAAATAGATAATATCTGGAGACTAAGTTTTAGTATGCTTGTTTAAGAAACTATTTGATAGTCATACCTTTAAAAACATATGTGTTTATTTTAAATGGATTACAGTATGTTCTTTTGTTCCACAAAATACACATAAATACTGAAGCATAAATAAGTTAGTCTCTACTTCCTAGCAGAAGCATAAATAAGTTAGTCTCTACTTCCTAGCAGAAGCGTAGAAATTAAGATCAATGCACTCTAAAATCAAACTGCCCAGCCAGGTTTGAGTCTTGTCTCTGTTATATCTTAGGTATGTGACCTTGGGTTAAGTTACATAACCTCTCTGTGCCTTGGTTTCCTCATCTGAATAAGAATAACATAATACCTACCTCATAGAGCTGCTGTAAGAATTTAAAGAGATGACATATAAAGGATAATATATGGCACATATTATATTATGTCTTATGGCCTGGCACATAAGAAACATTCAATAAATGTTAGTAGTAGTATTGGCTATTACCATTATTATTATTTATACTTGGTGTTGCTTTTGAAAAACTAATGCTATTACAGGGATCCCTTAGGTCAGGACTAAATACAGTATTATTAGAATTTAAACCAGAAACCCCACCATATACCACAGTATCTAAAGACTAATGACCTTTAGAGAAATAATCCTAAATGAGTAAATCTCACTAGGTGTCGTGCCTTTGCAGGCTCCAGATCCATGAATTTAAGCTATCCTCCAACCAGGAATCCTATTTTGTTGCTTTCCAGTTTTTTAAAATTATGCAGGTCCTTGCAGTTCCCATCTGATACAATGTCTATAGCTCACGCAACTATAATGCCCTCTCAGGGCACACTCACACACTGCAGTGCTGCAGAAGCACCTGAAAGTGTCCTCCAATCCTCTGCAAAGTGTACTGATAGACACTGGAGCAGGGGCCTTGGTGATCACCACCAAAATGTTCAAAGTTAAGATATTATTGATAACGTGTAAGTGATTTCTGTATTTCTGGTTTATATCTTTTCTAAACAAATTAAGGCCATAATATCAACATAAGTTAAGATAGCCAAAAGAAAAATTATCTAAGAATTTAAATGAGTTTTTTCCTATGTCTGAATGTAGTGGGGTGACTGGTGTTCACCCATATTAGGTTCTCCTTTCCTTTGGAGTATATGGAAGTATGAGAAAATTTCATGTCCCAGATCTTTATATTAGGCAGGGCCATATTCCTCATTTTAGCCTATAAAATACAAGTAGAAGTGAGACTATCATACTTCTGGGCCAGGGCATGTAAGAGTTGGTTTGCCATATCCATGTTCTCTTTTTCCTAAATAACATATACTGAGATAGTAGATCCTAAGACGGAGGGAATCTAAATCCTGAGTCACAGGATAGCCTCAGATGACCCACGCTGGTCTTGGTGTGAGGGAGAAATAAACTTCTGCTGTGCTATGCCATTGAGATTTTGGAGTTTGTTACTGTATGGCCTAGACTGGCCTGATAAATACCTTGAGGTAGTTCATTTTCCTCTCCATTCACTACCAACCAAGTGATAACAGATGTAAAAAAATATGTACTAGTGGGCAGAAGTAACAGAAGAGTTAGAGAATGCCAGCAATATTTGGAAAATAGGGAATGTAGAAGCACAGTAGAAGCACAGTAAGACAGTATATATCTATTTTCCTTATGAAGCCCTAGATATATCATTAGGCACTTTTGTTCTGGCCACGGGACATCTTTGCATGGAGACAAAAAAATTCAAAGAGCAATTCTTACCTGCGTAAATGAGCATTTTCACTTCTTAGTGGTTGCATGGCCAGTGCTATTTCAACCTGAATATTTGTGTTTCCATTTACTGTTGGAAGCAGAGATATATACAACTCCAGTTCTGTAATCAACCTCTGAATTTCTGAATCTTCTATAAAAGGCAGAAGAAATGAGTAAAGACAATATCATAAATTATTTTTGGATAAGATTATTCATATGTATTACTAAAAAAGAAAATATTTCAGAAATATACATACATGCTATAAACAAACTCAACTCATTTATGAATTTATTATACAAATCCTATTTTCCTCTTTCCTGCCACCTGCATTTCCTTACTGAAAAGAATTCTAAAGACATTAAGTTCAGTAAACTAAAGATTAATCTTAAGTCACAGAATTATATCAGTGATTTTTTCAGTTAAAATGTCTAGTAGGAAGATGGTTTATATATATCTCCTAGTTCACATTTACCAAAAGACTATATTAGACTCCTATAATTGCTAAAGGGTTTCCTATAATTAATTACAGTATTAACATTTATAATAGAACCTTTGATCCTGGCATAAACAAATAACTCACTTTAGGTGATTCAATTTGGCAACACATTGAGGAAAGGTCTACTAAGATAAGATTTTATTATTTAATTTTATAAAGTAGGTTAACACAATCAGCTACACTTCATTTGATGTAGCATCAAAAGCAGTTATCATTTTTGTTATTAATTGTGGGGAGTGGATGGTTTGGGAGGTGGCAAACAGCCACAGGGAGAAGGTAGATTTTAGATCTTTTGTCCTTTAATTTTTGTCCCCTCATTTCTATTCAAATTTTCTGTGAACTGAAAACATTTGATAAATATAATATTAACTGTCTGATATCCAAAAGAGGTAAAGTGTATTCTAGTTACAAAAATTTACTCAATTCCATGAGTATTTTAACACCCTGATGGAATGTTTACATGCACATAGTAAACAACTGTGCCCAATTACAGAGCAGACTTCTACCAATCCTCCATAGAGGGGTTTTACTTGTAAGCATTGGAGGCCGAGACCTGGGCTCCACCATTTTCTAGCAATGTACCTTAGTCAAATTACTTAACTGTTGAAGCCTAGGTTTCTTCATAGTTAAATGGAGATAACAACAGTACCTCATGGGGTTGCTGAGAGGATTAAATGAAATACTGTTCTGCAAGCCTCAGTTTCCTCATCTGTAAAATGGGGACAATAACAGTACCTCATAGGGTTGCTGTGAGGATTAAACGAGATAATGCATATAAAACACTTAGCACAGTGCTGGGCACATGGTAAGCGCTCAGTAAATGATATTGTTACTATTATTATTGTTGCCAATGATTAAGTATTTGGTTAAGAAAATAGTAACAAACTTAAAGTCTAAAACCATAGGAGATTTTAATATATTAAACCACTGGATCAACAGTGCTACAATCCTTTAGATAAATTTTAACATTTGGTACTTTTTTTGTCAGCCTGCAAATATTAGGTATTCAATCAGTGCTTCCACAATTAATTACTGTGTTTTCTAGATGACAAATCTGTAACTCACTCCAAATGAAAGCCATTATTTAGAATATACACCTATAATGAAAACATATGAATATGACCTGGCTCAAATGTCTCTTAACTCCACCCAAGACATTTTTCTTGATTTAATTAAAAAATCCCAAGAGTGAATTTAAAAGGGCATAAAACGTTTTAGGTTCCTTCTCAAAGTGAGATTTGTTAAACATTATAACAGTTGGTTATTAAAGAAATGATGAGAGGAAATTTTCTGCACCTTTTTAAAATAGGAAAAAATTATCATTCTATTCTAGGGAGTTAATCATGTTTAGAGTCCTCTAACCCCTTAAAGTTTATCTCTATAACTGGTTGAATCTTTTCAAGGTCCTTTGAATCAAGCAGAATGAATACACACTTTCAAGTAAAAGACTGATATTCCCTAGCACATTTCAAATCCACAGGAAACAAGAGGAGCAAAACCTAAAAAATAAGAATAAAACAGACAAAATTCATTTCCTCATTAGCACAAGACATATTTCTATGGAAAATATCACAAACTCCATGTCAGTTATTCTGAATTTAAATGACATGCCACAGGGACTTTCCTGGTGGTGCAGTGGTTAAGAATCTGCCTGCCAATGCAGGGGACATGGTTTGATCCCTGGTCCAGGAAGATTCCACATGCCGTGGAGCAACTAAGCCCATGTGCCACAACTACTGAGCCTGCACTCTACGGCCCGTGCCACAACTACTGAGAATGCACACCACAACTACTGAAGCCCGTGTGCCTAGAGCCCGTGCTCCACAACGAGAAGCCACTGCAGTCAGAAGCCCACACGCTGCAACAAAGAGTAGCCCCTGCTCACAGCAACTAGAGGAAGCCTGTGCACAGCAACGAAAGACCCAATGCAGCCATAAAAAATAATTTTAAAAATTAATTAATTAATGCTAAAATTAAAAAAAAATAAAATAAATGACGTGCCACAGAAAATTATAAAGAAAGTCTTTATCTACCTTGTTCTGCTACCAGGGCCTTGAGCTCTCCCAACAAATACTTGATAGTTCTAACTTTTTCAGCACTCTGGTTCACATTTTTTGCATTCTGCACATCCTTTATTCTTGTATCTTGCACGGGTATGTTTAAATCCTTTCTTTCACTTCTAACCTCTCCAATTTGTTCTTTAACATATTTTTCTTCTTTAATAGCCAAGAAATTTGGCTGTAATAGGGTGGGGCTGCAGCAAGTCTGACTGTCTGGATGAGAACCCAACAGTTTCGTGTATGTTTGGAAACCCTTTAGTAGGTCCGGTTCCTTAGGAACTCTTTGTTGTGGCAGAATTCCATTAGCAAGACCTAGCTGCTGAAATGTTGGAGTAGCTGGTTTGTCAGTTTGGGGCAGGCTACATGGAACTCCAAGACTAGTACTGAAGGAATTCCTTAGAACATCATCAGTACAGTCCACAGGAATTGTTCTACCTTGTGATATAACCTGGTTGTCACCATCAGTCTGAACTTCCTAAAGAAAGAAAAAAACAAGTTAAGCCTTCAAAAATGTGAGCACTGACTTGTAGGCATTAACTATAATAAACTCAAACGAAAAATGTTAGAAGATGACATTTGCAGGATAGAGTTATAGATTACCAGTAAATAAACTGAATTTCCCCTCAGCACAATATTCTAGCTTTTTAAAGCCTCTGCAATATGGGAACATTATAAAGCCATGACTAAAATAGATCGTTTACAAATATCACACATGGTTTAAAGACATCAAAAATTAGTCTACTTTGGGACTAAACAAAATCCCACTTTGGGAAATTACAATGTAAGAAAATAAGGTGAAAAAGCTTTTGCACAAATATATTTAGAGAAGTGTTATAGTGGTAAAAACTTCCTTAAATGTCTAACCATAGGTGAGTAGTCACACAGACCATGGTATATTCACTACACAGAGTACTAACAACTTATTAAAAATTTCAAAAAGGTAAATTACAATAAAGTGTTAAGTGAAAAAAGCAGTATATAAAACGTTATAAAATTTAATTATGATGATATTTTTAAAAGAAAACTAACTTAACAAATTAAAACCAGAAAACAAAACCTACACAGAGAATTAAATAACTGGAACATGCTCTATCAACGTGTTAACAGCAATTATGCCTGGGTGGTAGGTATGGGTGATTTCTTTTTTCAAGTAATCTCTTTCCCTTTCCCCCTTCACCCTTTCCCCCTCCCCCAATTAATAAGTAAAACTTTTCTAATACAAAATAACTTGAAAAAATAATTGGTCTTTACATCCTAGGGCATTAAGATACAATCAGCAAATTCAATTTTCTCTCAAGACGACAATTTCTAAAAGCAAATTACTACTTATATAGTATATAAACTGTACTCACAGAATGAACCACTGGAGGGCAGGGTGGTTGCTGAGGTAACTGGACTGGGGTAGAGGTGGATAAGCTATAATTAGAATATGGAGATGCCTGAGATTCTAAAAGGGAAAAGGGAAAAAAATGTCATTCACATCTCAGACTGCTTATACAATTACCAGGCAACTTAATTAGAGCTTATAATCATGCCTTTTAAAACGTCATTCATACTAACCAGAACCAGACACAGTGTGGCAAGGTGCAGTAGGAATTCCTTTAGGGTTGTTCTTTGAAGCCAAGTTATTCATCAGTGACATCTGAGTCTGCACATGCTCACAGAGGGCTTGGTATATTATGGGTGAATACATTCTATAATGATCTTGTAGTGACCAATTTTGTGGTCTATCTGATGAGTCTCTTTCACTTCCAGCAGAAGCATCATTAGGAATCTGTTTCTTATTATCTGAAGATACTAATGTGGAAGAAGGGAAAAAAGTTTTTGAAATACAATTCTTCAAAAACCTTTACCATAAGATATTAGGGAAAAAAGGACTCTCAGAAGTAGCTATCACCCCTAAAGAAAATCACCTCAAATGATTTTTTTTTTTTTTTTGCGGTACACACAGGCCTCTCACTGTTGTGGCCTCTCCCGTTGCGGAGCACAGGCTCCGGACATGCAGGCTCAGCGGCCATGGCTCACAGGCCTAGCCGCTCCGCGGCATGTGGGATCTTCCTGGACCGGGGCACGAACCCGTATCCCCCTGCATTGGCAGGCGGACTCTCAACCACTGCGCCATCAGGGAAGCCCTCAAATGATTTTTTTAAAGTAAGTAATGAATTAGGTTCTCCAGTCAAAAATCATCTACACTATGTCTTTAAAATCTTTATTAAACACTACTAATAAAATCTCTCCAATTATAAAGACCTCTCTTAGGGGGGTTACTTCTCTCTAAAATCCAGTAAAACTCTTTCACCTTGCTCCTTGTCCAGTTCATGCTCTTGAGAGGGGGAATGCAATAGAAAAGACAGATACCTTGTACAATTCTGATGCTTTGACAATAATAATAATAATGATAAAGATAAATAAATCAGAGCTTTTAGAGTGAGAATAAAAGTAGATTTAATCTACACATTGGGCTCTCAGACAAGAACTTAACCTGACATTTAAAGTCTCCAAAGCTTAACCATGACATACTTTTCCAACCATCTTCCCAACACTCTCAACTAAGAAATTTTTCATTCCAGTCAGGCCATTTTAGACACCTAAAACAAGCTTTTCTCACTTTCCCAAAACATCACTCATGATGAACCATTCTTTCCAATTCAATTCTACCTACTCACCAAAGCTCATCTGAAGGCTTCTCTCTCCCACGAAGCCTTTTCCAGTCATTCTAGTCTAGTGACTGCTCTCCACCATCCCAGAGCACATATTGTCTATACAAATCATATATCACTTGCATATTGTACTATATTGCTTATCTTTCATTCTCTTGTCTACCTGACTAAACTATAAGATTCTTTAGGCAGGACTGTATTTATACTTCATTACTTTCTCCCACAGTGTCTTGTATTAATCTATGTACAAAGCAGTACAAAGTAGAAACCTGGTATTAATAAACTAATACATGAAAAACAAGAGTTTTCTACATAGCACTACTCTATAGATCACTATCAAAATCTATTTCTTTGTCTAATAAGATCCCCTTGCCAAATGTTTTTTTAAAGACTATTAATAGAAATGAGAGTGTTCTTGGTAGATCATAGGTTATCAGAGTACAAAGTAAGTTCAGAAAAATATACAGCTTTTGGCAAAAGCTTACCAAAGCTAAATATATATTCTATGACATAGCAATTACACTTCTGGGTATATACCTAACAGAAATGAGTATTTATGTCTACTAAAACAGTGGTCCCCATCCTTTTTGGCACCAGGGACCGGTTTCGTGGAAGACAATTTTTCCACAGACCGGGGTGGGTGGGGGAATGGTTCAGGCTGTAATGCGAGCCATGGGGAGTGATGGGGAGCCAGAGGGAGCGGTGGGGGGCGGTGGGGGGCGGTGGGGAGCCATGGGGAGCGGCAGAGGAAGCTTTGCTGGCTCACCTGTGGCTCACCTCCTGCTGTGCATCCCGGTTCCTAAGAGGCCGTGGGGGGAGGAACTGGGGACCCCTGTACAAAAAGATGTGTATGAGAATGCTCACAACAGCTTTATTTGCAGTAGCCAAAAACTGAAAACACCCAAATAGCCATGAATAGTAGAAATGGATGAATTGTGGTATAGTCATCTGAAACTATACAGCAATGGAAAAGAACAAATTACTGATATACTCAAACTACCTATATGAAATTAACAGATATGATGTTGTGTGAGAGTCAGACACAAGACTACATAGTGTACAACTGCATTTACATGAAGTTCAAAACTAATAGAACTATCCAATGGAGACAGAAGTCAGAAAAGTGGTTACTCAAGGATGAGGAGATAGGTGGTGGTGAGAATACTGAGGGGTAGGAGCCTGGTAGGGTACTGAAAATGTTCTATATTTTCATCTGGGTGATATGGGTGTACCCCATATGCAAAAATTTATTGAGATTTATGCACTTGCTTTATGAAAGTTACTCCTTAATTATTTAAAAAGTGAAAACAGTTAAATTTTTTAAAATGGTATGGAATTCCCCAAATACATATACAATTTATTGAAAATAAAAACATTGCTAAAAGCATAAAACTTACAAGTAAAAGCAAAAAGTTAAAGGCAGATGAAATATTATAACCAATAAAGATAGAAAAATACTACTAAATTAATATTTGACTATGAAAATGGTTGGAGATATTGGATGCTTCCATTTTGACTTGGGCTATACTCTTCCTTTTGAGATAATCTATTGCTGTGAACATACTTCCTTGGCCTGAATATGAGCTCTAACAGTTACTAGCTGAATAACTTCTGGCAAATTATTCAACCTCTCTTGGCCTCCTCTTCCTCATCAGAAAAATGATGATAAGAGCATTATCTGTTTCATAAGATTGTTGTGAAAAGTAAACAGCACATGTAAAGTATCAATGTCTAGCACATAGTGAGAACACAATAAATGTTATATCTATTACCAAATGGCTACAAAGTCTTAATACGGACAAATAAATATTTCATATTCACAAATCTTCCCAACTGCTGTCAATAAAATATCTCTAACCATGTGCCCTCTGAGGTGACATGCAGTAACAATTATTCTTCACTCCCTGAATATATGAGCTACAACAAATTGGTTAATAAACATTTCTGTAAAAAAAAATTATTTCTTAGTGGAAATACAATTTTATAATAAACAAAATGGAAAAGCATCCTCCTAAAATAGTTTAACTTTGAAATCTAAAATGATGAAGGGTGAGATCACAGGCAGCCCACGGCCATCCAGCACATTACTCTTCCTTTCCTCCTGATTCCTAGGTCTCTCTTCTGCTCCTGGGTTTCTTTTGGTCCCATAAGATAAGAATTGTCTGGTTTGAGGAATTCTCAGATTTTACACTCATAGTTCCCAAGCACTGGCACTCATTCACTTTTCAAGGGATGGTTTTCACAATCTCTGATAAAGAGGAGCTACAATATTATGCCTTTGCCAGCAGATGGCATCATCCAACATAAATTAATAAACCTCAAACACTTCTTAAAATTCAAAGCTTTAGAATTAACATGACTTACTTTGCTCCTTTATTAACTCACTCTATGTGAAACTCTACTGAGAATGTTGTATATCTGTATTTAAGAGACAAAATCTTAAAGCAAATTATCTAAGACAAGTTAAAAACCATAAATGGATACACAATTTTAAAATTAAAAAAAAAAAACACCACCAACAACAAAATAAGCCTGTTACTACACAAATACAAACGAAGTATATTTTCTTGCTCTTGTTCACTATAAAAAAGCACCCTACATAAACATTTTACCAAACAGCTTAGGACAGCAATGCCTAACTGGTGTCAGGTGATAACTATTTATTCAGTCCACAAAACTTTTTCTGTCCTTGAATTTTAGCTGCTGTACAGCACTGTTGCTTGGATGTACAAGCATTGTCTGACAGGTAAGATAATTCCTGCCACCCAAATACAGAACAGACATCTACTGCGGATAAGAGCTGCTGGATACCTATTATAATGTGAAATACGTGAAAGAACACCTGGCCTTGATACGGGCAATCGAAGCTCAAAATATTCTGCCTGTAGCAGTTTATTTCCCCAAGGTGAGGGCAGAAATATATACATGATACTGAAAGTAGGTCACATGCCCACAGCATTCAACACAGCTATCAAGATGTAAAAAGTTGCTTATTAAAAAAATGTCTTTTTTCTTTGAGTGTCAGGAGCACTCTCAAGCAAGCTCTCAACGCATTTCTGGAACTGCCTTTCTGCCTCCTTCCTCCCAGTATGCAACGGGGTGGGTGAGCGTGACTCCACAGACGCTCAGTGATCAGGCAGGTACCAGACAGAAAGTAAGTACGGAGCCCAAGCCCCAGAAGACAGTTAACACCAAATAGTAAGATAATGTATGCTAAAGTTAAAATGATACATAGATACCAGTTAACATGCTGTAATAGATTCCTGAAGTTCTAGTTATGATTATCTCACTTATGCAGAGATGGAAAAGAAAGCAAGTGCTGAGTTTGGTTTTTGTGTATTTTGAGCACTGTGCCAACAGAGCAAAAACCTTGTACTGGTTAACAGCTGCTAACCACAAAAAAGAAAAAAAAGATGATCCTTTCTAGACAGTGCTACAGTTTGGTAAACTAAAAAAGAGTAATTTAAGCAAAGGGAAAGAGGCTTCTGCTTCTGAAGAGTCAACCTTAGGAGTAAGTCAATGAGAACCACTTCTAATACTGCAACCCTAAGGGAGACTGTCCTATGGGATATAGGTCTTTCCGAGGATGAAAGTGTAGGGGAAATGACAATAAGATTATATCCTGATCACGGGCCAGAACTGCTGATCTGACTCTAATCCAAAGAAGAATTTAATGCCAGGGGCCCAGAATGCTAGATCTCTCTCATTTGCTTCCCCAAACCCGTCTTCTACCCGTCTCCACCCTGCTCTGCTCTCTCTGGGATGCTAATCTGTATGGATTACATTGTTAAGAGACATTCCTTCATGGGTCTCTTCTGCTCCTACATGTTTTGCTGGGTCTACCAAAAAAGTAAGGCCTTGACCTAAGCTCTTTACCTGGGCCATTTCTCAGGGTTGTGTTTGTACTGAGCAACTTTGAGGGATAAGGTAATGTTTCCCCCTGAGACAAGTACAGGCTTGCTTACTAATTACTACAAAACCAGTGGATTCCCCAAGCTCAGCGGTCGTCAGCTGAAGCTTAAACCTACAGCATGTGCAGTATCCACCTGGGTCCATCCCATCATCCCAGTGGGAAATGGCAGCAAGGGAGAACCAAGACAAATATGCTGCTGTGCATGAGTAATAAAGTCCTTTGTCTCTGACCCAGAGTCTCGTGTCTCCTGTCAACATGCATGACACAGTAAGGCTAAATTATTAGTTGTAAGAATGAAAATCAAATCCCAGACCAGATATACAACAGGGTTCCAGTTGGGTCCAATCCAATGGGAGTCTCAGCATTATCATGGAAAGGAAGAAGCATGAATTCAAAGTATTTATTCCCAACTCCCTCTCTATGAGGCCACCTTGGGCTGGCTTTGTCACTGCTCTTCTCAAGGCAGCCTACTCTACACAACAGTATCTCTTGAGTCCCAGTACCCTCTTCCTCACCTCATTCCTTAAGGCCTAAGGATAATAAAAGCTCTGTTCCTGCTGCTAGCACTGGGCTAGCACAATCCCTTGTGGTTTCCATATACTCTAGTCACATCTTTGTAATGAGTTTCTTTGTAAATAAACCATCTTAGAATTATCTTAATTTGAGTGTAGCCATCTATTTTCTGTTGGAACTCTGATAACAAACAGCTAAGCTGGGATCCAACAAGTTGCTACCACGGCACCATTGCCAGCCATGTACATTCTAAATGAGAGTTCCCTGAGAAAGGGAGCCCTGGACAAAAAATAACCTGCCTTGAGAAAAAAAAGTAAGAGACTGGAGGAATAGGTAGATGGCGCTACCACTCCTTTCTTTGTCCACTGGGCCCCCAAAATGGGCTTCTACTTTAAGAATTAGACCAGGGGTTAGCACACTTTTTCTTAAAAGGCTAGAGAATAAACATATTATGTTTAGCAGGGCCGATTGTCTCTGTCACAACTACTCAACTCTGCCACTGCAGCACAAAAGTAGCCATGGAAAATATATAAATGAGGGACTTCCCTGGTGGTCCATGGTAAAGAATCCGCCTTCCAATGCAGGCGACACGGGTTCGATCCCTGGTCGGGGAACTAAGATCCCACATGCCGCCGGGCAACTGAACCTGTGCACCACAACTGCTGAGCTTGAGCACCTCAAGGAGAGAGCCCACGTGCTGCAAACTACAGAGCCCACGCACCCTGGAGCCCACGTGCCACAAGTAGAGAGAGAAAACCTGCACACCACAACCAGAGAGAAGCCTGTGCACCACAATGAAGAACCCGTGGGTCACAACAAAAGATCCCACGTGTCTCAATGAAGATCCAGTGTGCTGCAAATAAGACGCAATGCAGCCAAAAAAATATAATAATAATACTTAAAAAAAAAGAAGAAAATACATAAATGAATTAGTATGGCTGTGCTCTGATAAAACTTTATTTACAAAATAAATGACTAAACATTATTTATAAAGCAAAATTGGCTGTAGTATGCTGACCCTGGTTTAGACCAATGTTGTCCAATAGAAATATAATGTAAACCATATATGCAACTTTAAATTTTCCAGTAGCAATATTAAAAAAATTAAAAATGGGTAAAATTAATTTTCATGTTTTATTCAAATCAATATAGCCAAAATATTAACATTTCAATATGTAATTAACATTAAGTTATTTTTTGCATTAAATATTCTAAGCATACTGTGTATTTTACTATTAAGCACATCTCAATCTGGATGGTAAATTTTCATCAGAAATCCTTGATCTGTATTAGATTTAATAAAATTTACAGTTGAGGGTTTCCCTGGTGGCACAGTGGTTGAGAGTCCGCCTGCCGATGCAGGGGACACGGGTTCCTGCCCCGGTCCGGGAAGATCCCACATGCCGCGGAGCGGCTGGGCCCGTGAGCCATGGCCGCTGAGCCTGCGCGTCCAGAGCCTGTGCTCCGCAATGGGAGAGGCCACAACAGTGAGAGGCCCGTGTACCGAAAAAAAAAAAAAATTTACAGTTGAAAAAAGTAGATTCATGTACCTGTTATTCCAAACATACTCAAAAGTTTTCTAATAACTGGATCAAGTACCAGTTTTCAAATTAAAATTAAATTTAAGTAAAATTAAATAACATTTACAATTCAGCTCCTTGGTTGTACTAGCCATACTTGGAATGTTCAATGGCCACATTTGGCTACAGACTGCCATCTTGAGCAGAGCAGGTCAAGACAATACGAGGCTAAATGTGACTGGCCTCCAAGATAGGTTAGTAAGTTGTTTCCTCTGCCTTAGTTCTCTGACTCAGGACCACCTGCAACATCAACCTCTAGTCCTATGAATGTTCTGCCCTCGTTTTCTCAGCCTCTTTGCCTGGATCCTGATCTCTTAATACCCAGGGCTATTGCTGTAGATAATTTTCTAGACTTCACTCCTTGCCTAAGCTGAATCTAAGTGTGCACTGCTGTGTTAACATTTTTGGCCCACCTGAACTGTGGAACTAGCTGGTTCCATTCTTGACCATCTGAATTCCCACTGTGGACTTTTATTTTTTCTTTTTAAATAAATTTATTTATTTAATTTTGGCTGTGTTGGGTCTTCGTTGCTGCATGTGGGCTTTCTCTAGTTGCAATGAGTGAGGGCTACCCTTAGTTGCGGTGCAAGGGCTTCTCGTTGTGGTGGCTTCTCTTGTTTCGGAGCATGGGCTCTAGGCGCACGGGCTTCAGTAGTTGTGGCTCGCAGGCTCTAGAGCACAGGCTCAGTAGTTGTGGCACACAGGCTTAGTTGCTCCATGGCATGTGGGATCTTCCTGGATCAGGGATTGAACCCTTAACCACTGCGCCACCATGGAAGCCCCATTATGGACTTTTTCATTTCCATTTTGGGCTATCTTGTTCTACAGGCCTCTACGGAACAACATAATCAAAACTTGATTATTCTAAACTGCTTGCTGAATTATTACACTTAATTAAGTCAGCAAGATTAACTGTGAGGGTATAAAACATCCTTGGCCACAGTCACCATCAATCAGTGGCAGGCCTTCTTTCCTTACATATCTTATCCAACTTGGAATTTTACCTTCCTATTACCATGTCTTCTAACTGTGCAGCTCAAAAATTGAGCTATTGAACCTACTTAAAAAATATATATATATATATATACATAAAGTATTTTTAAAACAATAAATATACACATGAAACCCAACCAATTTGTGAATATCTATGAAAACAAGGGGCAGGGAGAACAAAGATAACTCTATACACCTCCCAAATGTCAAAATGAGTTTGAACCTTTCCTCCTACAAACCTAGCCACTTTTTTTTCTACTTTTCTTCTTGGAAAAGTAACTACTCAGTGATTAGAAGCTGAACAGAGGGGAAAAAAAGCACAAGCACACACACACACCTGAATAACCAATGTTATTAAAATGAATCCAACTGCATAATCCCAATAATTTATCAAAACCCCCAGAATTAAGTATTATATTTAAATAAATAAGAGAAAAAAATACTTACAAATTTCCTTCCAGACTACAGAAGGTACAGTATGTTTTTCATGTCCTTTCTTTTTAGATCCATATTGTTTGCTTTCTACAGGTCTGGGGTTATATCTATTTTCTGAATATGCTATTTCTGAACCTACTATTAATCAAAACAAAAATTCATTAGCATTAAAAGAACTACTTAATTGAGAAAAGGTGATCAGCAAAGAAGCATTTAAAAAATAAAACCTGAATCTTCATTTCTCAAAATGTCCCGCAGCAAAGCAGCACAACCATCAAGCCCTTGTACAGTTTCAGTCTGCAAAGAGAAAGTCATTTAGAAATTTGTATACAAAATTTTAATGCAGGAAAAAAAAATTCTGTAATTTAAAAATTTCCCTATTTAGAAGCAATTTATTATCGGTAGAAGACTTGTTTTAAAGTAAAAAGTCTTCATTAGAGCAATTAATACTTTACTTTTGAATTTTTATTCCCACTTCTTAGCTTTTACCTGAAAACTAATTAAAATAGCATATATTGTATCTATTCAGTTTAATCTTACCTGACTTTCTGAATCAGAATGAGTGGGGTAGCCAGAATCTGCATTAAGACGAGATATCTTTCTCAAATGGGTCCTAGAAAACAAGTTTGTTAATATCTTTACATATGACACAAAAAGTTGTTTTCCCAAAATATATTATAAATAGACATTCTCTTTCCAGTGAAGGTTGGATAAGAAAGTTTGTCCATGTAAAAGATGGATTTATGCAGGACTTTATGAAGATTGTAAAGACTAAAATGATCAACATGGGTAAGATATGAAAAGTCCCTCCGCAGACTTTTGTGAAGGTAGAGCCCCATTTAGTTCTCTAGGGTAGGAAAAATTTAGTCTAGCCCAAACACTTGAAAATCTCTTGAGATTTCCTGAAGTTGTAAACTTCTTTACGTACTTACCCTTTCTTTCCATTTGTTAATTTAGCAGGTCCAGTGTGCTTTCCTGAAGATAATACCTATGACATAATGCATTATATTGTAGTATATATACAAATATTTTTTCTATTACATTCTCAGTATGCTGTTTGGACAAAACCTGAAATGTTATTCATTGTTTCCGTTCCCTTTTTTACTGTGGTAAAACATACACAAAATAAAATGTACCATTTTAGCCATTTTAAAGTATACAGTTCTGTGGCATTAAATACATTCACATTGCTGAGCAACCAACACCACCATCCATCTCCAGAACTTTTTCATCTTCCCAAACTGAAATTCTGTACCTATTAATCATTAACGTCTCATCCCCTCCTCCCCTAAGCTCCTGGTAACCACCCTTCTACTTTCTGTTGCTATTAATTGGCTATTCTGGGAAGTTCATATAAATGTAATCATACACTATTTGTACTTTTGTGACTGGCTTATTTTGCTTAGCACAATATCTTCATATTGTAACATGTACAAAATTTCCTTCCTTATTAAGGCTGAATAATACTCTTTTTTTTTTTTTTTTTTTTTTTTGCGGTACGCGGGGCTCTCACTGTTGTGGCCTCTCCCGTTGCGGAGCACAGGCTCCGGACGCGCAGGCTCAGCAGCCATGGCTCACGGGCCCAGCTGCTCCGCGGCATATGGGATCTTCCCAGACCCGAGCACGAACCCGTGTCCCCTGCATCGGCAGGCAGACTCTCAACCACTGTGCCACCAGGGAAGCCCCAATACTCCATTTTATATATGTACCATGCTATTTTTAATAAAACCCACAATTACAACTGAACTCTTATAATTTGTTCTATATAGATGTCAAGCAAACAACACATACATTTGTGTCTTAAGTCTATTTAAGCTGAAAATGAAGTTGAGATATTATTTTAATCAGAAGTATCTACCATAGTAAGTTTGGACAATACTCAACCGCTGAACATGTTTTACATTCCCCAGTTCTTCAAAACATACAAGTTAATTCAAGATACAGGGCAGAGTCCATAACTCTGATTTTATTTATCCACGTTCTTTAGAATGCCTGACAAGATTAGCACATGAAAACTCTACCATTCCTCTTTATCTATATCTCATTCTCTCAATCTTTCTTTTTAAAAACATATGTTGTTTTTTTAATTTTTGATTTAAAAAATACCTTAGGTGGGGTACCTTTTGTGTAGAATAAAGAAAAAAATTTGCTTCTACATGCATCCAATACCTTGAGAGTTACAAAACAAATAGTTAATTGTAGTTGCCTCTGGGGAGGGAAACAATCTGGGAGACAGAGCAAGAAGGGAGACTTTCCATGGTATACCTTTTTATATCTTAAAAACTTTATATCATATAATCTCTATTCAAAATACAACTTTTAAAAGACACAATTAAATTCCCTACTCACTCCCTCATTCTAGCCTTCAGGTGTAGTCACTGTTGGCAGTTACACTTAGGATTTTTCTTGACATGTTTACATATTTCATTCCAAGACAGCTTTGAGCACTAACTATTAAACTTTCTGGAGTTATACAATATTCTATTATTTGCTTGAATATGTACACTCTCCTTCTAAGAATGCTACTGAGAATACATTTTTTTTAATTGGGTTGATAAAAAGTTTTACTTCTCCTTAAGATAACTTCGAATATGATGGAGTCATAAAGCCAGCAGTGAGAACCAACATTGGCGGAAGTAAGATCCCATGTAACATAGCTCCGCTGGCCCCTGCATGACCCCCTCAGGGTCTTTCCTTTCACAATATCTATGTCGGTGTCCTGGCCAGGACCACAATAAAAAGCCAAACCATTGTGCTGCTAGGTCTAAAAACAACTACCACAATAATTATCTTTCAAAATTAAAATTAGTATACTATCTGAGATAAATAATGGCATAATTGTAAGATTATATACAGCATTTCTCCAAAAAACACACACATTAGGTTATATTACAGAAAACCAGGTAGAGAAAATTAACCAAAATAAAGCACCCTGTAACAGTATCACACTGGCACATTTCCTTCAAATTTATTTTGTATTCTTTATTTTGAAATAATAGTACAAATAATTGTATACATGTCACCAAGATTCCCCAACTGCTGACATTTTACTACATCTGCCATGTTCTCTCTCAAAAAAAAAGTATATAATTACGTTTTGTCTGAACCATTTCAGATTAAGTTACAGACATGATACCACTTTATATTTAAATATTTACTCCTGGGACTTCCCTGGTGGAGCAGTGGTTGGGTAGTCGCCTGCCAATGCAGGGGACACGGGTTCGATCCCTGGTCCGGGAGGATTCCACATGCCGGGGAGCAACTAAGCCCTTGTGCCACAACTACTGAAGCCCACGTGCCTAGAGACCATGCTCCACAACAAGAGAAGCCAGCACAATGAGAAGCCCGCGTGCTGCAATGAAGAGTAGCCCCTGCTCGCTGCAACTAGAGAAAGCTCGTGCGCAGCAACGAAGACCCAACGCAGCCAAACATAAATAAAATAAATTTATACAAAAATATTTATGCCTAAATATTTCCTAAGGACAAGGTCACTCTCTCATATAACCAAAGTATAATTATCAAAATCAGGGAATTAACACTGAAACCATACTATAATCTAATCTACAGATCTTATTCACATTTTGCCAATTATCCCAACACTGTACTTTATAGAAAAAAAATTCTGGCCCCCATCCAATCGAGGATCATATGTTGCCTTTTAAGTTGTCCTATCTCTTTAGCCTCCTTTAATCTGGAACAGATCCTCGGGTTGTCATTCATTGTCTTTTACAGCCTTGACATATTTAAAGAGTATGAGCAGTTACTTTGGTAGAATGTCCCTCTGGACATTTAGACTTGTCTGCTTTCCCATGATTAGTTTCAGGTTGTGCTTTTTTGGCAGGAATACCACAAAAGGGATGTTGTATCCTTCTCAATACAATATGAGCAGGCATATGATGTCAGTTTGCCCCATTACTGGCGATGTTAAGTTTGATTAAAGATGGTGCCTATCAGAGTTTTCACTACAAGGTTACTATTTTTACCTTTGTAAATATTAAGCATTTTGTGGAGAGATACTTTGAAATTACACAGACATCCTATTAATCAAACTTTCGTCCAGTAGCATCCGTTGAGGATTCTTGCCTTAATCATTTGTCAAATGGTGATTTTTCTAACTTACATCATTCCTTCTACATTTATTAGTTGGCATTCAACCTTAGTGAAGTACTTCTTCATTTGTTAGTACGGACTTACTGATTCCTGTTTTACTTAACGGGTTATGATGCATTATTATCATTATTTATACTAACGCTCAAATTGTCCCAGATTCTGTCAGTAGGAGTGTTTTTAAACCGGCTCCTGTATCTTTTTAACATGTCCCCATTATTTTTTGAGCTAATGCTTACAATAACCTGATCCAGTTTTTTTTTCATTGTGGTAACATGAAATCTACTCTCTTACCAAACTTTTAAGTGCACAACATAGTATTGTTAACTATAGTATGATGATTATAGCAGAACTTACTCATCGTGCATAATTAACAGTTTATACTCATTGAATAGCAACTCTCCATTTCCTCCTCCCTCCAGCCCCTGGCAACTACCATTCTACCCTCTGCTTCTATGAGTTTCACTATTTTTAGATACCTTATATAAGTGGAATGATGCAATATTTGCCCTGTGACTGGCTTATTTCACTTAGCATAGTAGCCTCAAGGCTCATTCATGTTGCATATAGCAGGATTTCCTTCCTTTTTTTAAGGCTGAATAACATGCCATTGAGTATCCACTAATCCATCAATGGACATTTAGGTTGTTACCACATCTTGGCTATTGTGAATAATGTTACATGAACACAGGAGTGCGAATATCTCAAGATTCTGTTTTTAATTTTTCTGGATAAATATCCAAAGGGGGACTACTGTATCACATGATAGTTCTATTTTTAATTTTTGAGGAAACTTCACATTGTTTTTCATAGCGGCTGCACCCTTTTACGTTCCCATCAACAAGTGTACAAAGATTCAAATTTCTCCACATCCTCACCAACACTTGTTATTTTCTGGATTGTTTTTTGCTGTTGTTGTTTTGTGCTTTTTTTAATAATAGTTATCCTAACAGGTGTGAGGTGATATCTCATTGCGGTTTTGATTTGCATTTCCTTGATTAGTGATGTTGACCATCTTTTCATATACCTGTTGGCCATTTATTTGTACGTCTTCTTTGGAGAAATGCCTATTCAAGTCTTTTGCCCATTTTTCAATCAGGTTGTTTGGTTTTTTGCTGTTGAGTTGTAGCAGTTCCTTATATATTTTGTTTATGAACCCTTTATCAGATATATGGTTTACAAATTCTTCTCCCATTCCATAAGTTGCCTTTTCACTCTGTTGTTTCCATTTTATTTTTATATATCTAGGTCTCAGCCCTAGAGTTGACCATTTTTCCCAAAAGTCATGGTTCCTTTTAGTGGACAACAGTATTTAAAAACCAAAATCTAGGCAATAGCTGTGCTATTTGCTACTGGAGCTTCATATGGATTATTTATTTAGTCATCATGACTAGATAGTTGCAATTTTGAGTCTTGTGTTTTTACTTTTAAGTCTTTTTCCATATTAACATAGTCTTCAAATTTTTTAATGGTTGTGTAGTATTTCCTTGAGTGGAAGTAATATAATATGCCCTTGGTTTGTTTCATATTTTTCACAGTCAAAACACAAACCTGAAATGTTTTCACATACTGAAAATAGCCTTTCACATTCAAGATTAAAAGCTTAATTATTTGATAACAGGTTATTAGTTGTTTAAAGGACCTAGATACAAACTGCAAAACCACTTTCCAAAACAAGTGCCCCAAATGGCAATGCATGACAGAATCAGTTTGCTTTATCTCACATTTACTCCCGCTAAGTATTATCATTAAACTTTCTACTTTGCTATTTGAGAAAATCATAAATATTTCTTAGGAGTCATATCTCCTACCAACAAGTGCAAGATAAAATTACATTAGTAGAATAATTTAGTGTACTAAAGCCTTTCATTTCCACTTAATCCACACCCTGTGAGTTGTTATTACTTCTGTGAGATGGGAACCTAAATTTCAGAAAGGTGGCTTGTTCAAAGTCATATATCTAAGAGATGTTTAAAAGAGTAATGTTTAAAAGAATGGACTCTGGCACCAGCTATGTGGGTCTCAATCCTGTCTCCACTGCTAACCAGCTGTGTAACTGCAAGGAAGTTATCTGAAGTCTCCATCCCTCAATTTCCTCATCAATAAAATGAGTAGTGTTATCTACCTCCTAAGATTGTTGTGAAGATTAAATGAGAAATTACATGTAATATCTGTAGTAGTGCTACCCAAATGTTAGCTGCTATTATTATCATTGAGATGGTAATAAACTGTTTCTAAGGGGGCTAAATTGTGTTGCACAATTTATGCCAAGTGTGAAACAGATGTTTTATCAGGTTCTCTCATTTAATCTCCCCAATTCTTTGAGGCAGAATTTTACACCTATGTTATAGATAAGGAAAAGGAGGCTCGGAGCAGTAAAAAGTACTTTGCTTACTATCACTATGACAGTAGTGGCAGAATTGGAATTTGAATCCGGAGGTGACTGTGACTACAAAAACCATGTTTTTCCCCCTTGCTGACTGCACGTATTCTGCATTCATTCAATATAAAAGAAAGATCTATAAGGGTGGGGCTGCTCTGGAAGTACTCATGAAGAAAATCTGGAGCCAGGTTTTGGAAAAAAATGTAAAATTCACGTTAATGGGGAAGACAGCATTAAAAGTGAGTTGATAAATGAAGGAAGACCAAACAAAGGGATGCATGTGTGGATATACTTAAGGAGGAGTAAGATCACTCTAAGTAGAGGGTCTGAGTGAGGACTGACTGATTCCTATTGGTTGACTGATTACCTGAAAATACAGAGATAAACTGTTTAGTAGCGGAGGAAGCCGAGCAATGTCTCTAGGCTGAAAAATGGCTTGATAAGGGTTAGCAAGGGCACAAAAGGGGCGCTGAGGGGCACCCAAACGATGGAAATGTGAGAGTGTTAGAGAAGACTTCTGTAAGTGGTCCTTGAGCTGAGGGACAAGAGACGGAAAGTGAAGATTTCAGGCAGAGAAGGGCATTCTAGTCAGAACAAAGAGGAAAGGCACAGAGGCCTGAGAGAACACGGGCGCCCAGGGCACTGGAGAACACACAGGTGAAGAGCTCTGGGTATTACTGGAATGGGGGTGGAGGCTGGTAAGGAATGCACGGGCCCGATCGAAAAATGGCTGTGTGGACAGGCCAAAGAACTGAGAATTTATCTTGGAAAAAAAACAGGAAGAAGTGTTCCAGAGCTGGATTTTAAGCAGAAAAGAGAATCGATGAGGGGCGTGCATTTGAGGAGGGGTAAGGCTAAATGCAGGGACACTAACTGGGAGAGTTGTGGTTTTTTTTTTAACTAGTAGTAAAATACCAGCAACTGTGACGGAAGATCCAGCTAGTAGCGGCACTTGTTGGAAAAGCCGAGAACCTGTAGTTGGTGCAACAACGTCCTGAGACTCCGAGAGGTCAAGTCACCCACCCAGCGGCGGAGGCTGGACACGAACCCGGGGCCCACACCAAAGCCAGCGCTCAGGTGGACCCCAACGATTACAACAGAATATACATCTAAGGGCAGAGCGGCTGTGTTAGGGTGTTACGATTAGGTCCCCACCCCACCCCCGCCTCGTCTCCTCTCCCAGCATTTATTTTTAGTGCGGCAGCACTGTCTCCGTTTTTACTTTTTGTCCCAGGGAGCTCTGCACGTCTCCCGGCCCGAGGACTCCCTCCGTCCCTCTCCACCCTCACAGTGGACTCCTCAGGTCCGCAGACCTCACCTGGCCCGGTCGAGATCCGGACCTGACCATCTCTCGCAGCTTCAGAAAAGCCCATGCGGAGGGAAGCAGAGCCGCACTGTAAAAGGAATTAACCGCCGCGGACTCCCGACCCCCTCTTGGCCCGCCCTCCAAGCTTCCGCTTCCGGGAAGGAGCCCGCCGAACGCCGCGCCTCATTGTCTCCGGCGCGCAGACAAACCTCTCCTACCCGCAGTCCGCAGCCCTGCGCTTGCGCAATAGGCCCCTGTCGGACCTCGGCTCGTCACACTCCGGCGGAGGGCGAGAGACGCACAGAACGCCGGCGAGCTCGGCTTGGCCAGGTGCGGGGCGGAGCGGGGCCTGGAGGGGGCGGGGCGGGGGGCGGGGCCGGGGGAAGGCCGCACCGGGAAGGGCCGGGCGAGCAGCTGGAGCGCTGGGCTGAGCGGGATTTCGGATCACCTGGGAGACCTGAGTTCTGCGTCCTGCGTCCCTGCAGCGAGGGTTTCCATGGAGGAGCGCTGCCCTGCATCATCTGGGAGAAGTGGCGAAGGGGACCCGCCGGGACCAGAGGAAGGGACTGCTGTAGAGGGCGAACAGGTTTCTGAAGGAATTCCTCTGGCTCTGGGTTTTGACTGTATTTTTAGTTGATGTTTAGTATACCATTTTGAATGTATTTGTTCTTGATAATCAATAAAAATCAATCCTCGGTCTCGTTATCTCTGCGTAATTCTGATGACAGTTGCAAATTTTTCACTTTGTGGCCCTCGATCTCAGAACGGCGCTCATTAGTTGCGATTTTGGTTTTACTTCCAAGCATAGTTGTTTACTCTTCCGTGGAAGTAATCACTGTTAATAAAGAATAACAATATTCTTACCATTGGCATGCTGCACGAATTTTAATGTGAATGGCTTTGTTCTTTTAAGGCATTTAGTTTTGGGTTAATGTTTTAAATCAAGTTGGGGAAAAATTAATAACCCAATTGATTTCATTTTTTTAAAGGGAAAAAATCTACGTTTTGAAAGTCTTAATTAGAATTAAAATAACCCAGAAACTGAAATCTGTCCATCAATATATTGCACACTCATACTGAGTGATTTGGGGAAACTAGGTATTTAATAAATTTAGCTTTGAATTAGATTAAATTGTGAAAACCTCTCCCTTCTTCATCCCTCTTCTATAAGTGTTTCACATATTCACCTGAGGTTTCAGATGTTTTTCCTAGTTGACTTGACTTGTCAAAACTTATTCTGGAGCTTCCCTGGTGGCGCGGTGGTTGAGAGTCCGCCTGCCAGTGCAGGGGACGCGGGTTCGTGCCCCGGTCCGGGAAAATCCCACATGCCGTGGAGCGGCTGGGCCCGTTAGCCATGGCTGCTGAGCCTGCGCGTCCGGAGCCTGTGCTCCGCAACGGGAGAGGTCCCAACAGTGAGAGGCCCCAACAGTGAGAGGCCCGCGTACCGCAAAAAAAAACAAAAACAAACTTATTCTGATTTTTCTTAATTAATACCTGCTTATTTTAAGAAAGCATGTATTAATTAGTACATGCTTATAGATAAGAAATAAAAATCACCCATGATCGCACTACCCAGGGAACACCACTCTTAACATTGGTGCGTTCCCTTCTAGACTTTTTCCAACTGTGTGCAGACAGTCCACACTTATGATGGTCCGACTAAGGATTTTTCAACTTTATGATGATATGAAAGCAATATGCATTCAGTAGAAACTGTACTTTGAATTCTGGATTTTGATCTTTTCCCAGGCTAGCGATATGAGGTAAAATACTCTCTCATGATGCTGGGCAATGCAGGGAGCCTCAGCCCCCGGTCAGCCACGCAATGAGGAGGGTAAACGATGGATACTCTACAGTGTACTGTGTCTGAGCATGTTTAATGTAGGCTAGGCTGAGCTATGATGTTCAGTAGGTTAGGTGTATTAAATGCATCTTTGATTTATGATATTTTCTTTTTCTAAATAGATCTTTATTGGAGTATAATTGCTTCACAATACTGTGTTAGTTTCTGTTGTACAGCAAAGTGAATCAGCCATATGCATACATGTATCCCCATATCCCCTCCCTCTTGAGTGTCCCGCCCACCCTCCCTATCCCTCCCCTCCAGGTCCTCGCAAAGCACCGAGCTGATCTCCCTGTGCTATGCGGCTGCTTCCCACTAGCTATAACTATTTTACATTTGGTAGTGTATATATGTCCATGCCACTCTCACTTTGCCCCAGCCTCACCCCCCGGCGCCCCCCCTCCCGTGTCCTCAAGTCCATTCTCTATGTCTACATCTTTATTCCTGCCCTGCCACTAGGTTCATCAGTGGCATTTTATTTTTTTTTAGATTCCATATATATGCGTTAGCCTACAGTATTTGCTTTTCTCTTTCTGATTTACTTCACAACAGTGCACAAGGGTTCCCATTTCTCCACATCCTCACCAATGCTTATTTTCGGTTTTTTGTTTATTTTTTTGTTTTTTAAATTTATTTATTTATTTTTGGCTGTGTTGGGTCTTCGTTGCTGTGTGCGGGCTTTCTCTAGTTGCGGCGAGCGGGGGCTACTCTTTGTTGTGATGCGTGGGCTTCTCATTGCAGTGGCTTCTCTTGTTGCGGAGCATGGGCTCTAGGCACGTGGGCTTCAGTAGTTGTGACACGCAGGCTCAGTAGTTGTGGCACGTGGGCTCTAGAGCGCAGGCTCAGTAGTTGTGGTGCACGGGCTTAGTTGCTTCACAGCATGTAGGATCTTCCTGGACCAGGGCTCGAACCCGTGTCCCCTGCATTGGCAGGTGGATTCTTAACCACTGCACCACCAGGGAAGCCCTATTTTTTTGTTTCTTTAATAGTAGCCATCCTAACTGGTGTGAGGTGGTATCTCGTAATTTTGATTTGCATTTCCCTAATGATTAGTGATGTTGAGCATCTTTTCATGTCCTTATTGGCCATTTCCATATCTTCTTTGGAGAAATGTCTATTCAAATCCTTTGCCCTTTTAAAAATTGGGTTGTTTGTATTTTTGTTGTTGATTTTTAGGAGTTCTCTACATATCTGGGTATTAATCTGTTGCCATATATATGATTGCAAATATTTTCTCCCATTCTGTGAGTTGCCCTTTTACTCTGTTGATATTGTCTTTTGAAAAATGAAGTTTTTTTATTTTCACGAAGTTTCCAATTTGTCCCTTTTTTTCTTTTGTTACCTATGTCTTTGGTGTCACATCCAAGAAATTATTGGCATATCTAATATCATGAAGATTTGCCCTATGTTTTCTTCTAAGATTTCTATACTTCTAAGTCTTACATTTAGATCTTTGATCCATTTTTAGTTAATTCTCATATATGATGTTAGGTAAGGGTCCAACTTCATTCTTTTGCATGTGGATATCCAGTTTTCCCAGCATCATTTGTTGAAAAGGCTGTCCTTTCCCCATTGAATGGTCTTGGCACCCTTCAAAAATTATTTGGCCATGTATGTAAGGGTTTATTTCTGGGCTCTCTATCTATTCCATTGGTTTATTTATCTGCCTTTATACCAGTACCAAACTGTTTTTATTATGGTAGCCTTGTGGTAAGTTTGAAATCAGGAAATGTAACTCCTCCAGCTTTGCTCTTCTCTTTCAAGATTGTTTTGGCTATTCAGGGTACCTTGAGATTCCATATGAATTTCAGGATGAGTTTTTCCATCTCTGGCACTGGGGTTATGATAGGGATTGGAATTGTGAATTACTTTGGGTAATAGTGACATCTTAAAATATTTTTCAATCCATGAACATGGGATGTGCTGCATTTATTTATGTCAATTTCTTTCATCATTGTTTTGAAGTTTTCATTGTACAAGTTTTTCGCTTCCTTGGTTAAGTTAATTCCTAAGTATTTTATTCTTTTTAAGGCTATTATACATGGAATTATAATATGTATAATATTATACATAGTGGAAATTTCCATATTGTACATACATGGAAATGTCTTAATTTTCTTTTCAGATTGTTCATTGTTAGTTGTACAGGAATGTTACTAATTTTTGTGTGTTGACTTTGTATCCTGCTACTTTGTTGAATTCATTTATTAGTTCTAACGTTTTTGTGTGTGTGTTGAATCTTTAAGATTTTCCCTGGGCATGCATGGTCACATTCTAATTTTCCCTGTAT
Source organism: Delphinus delphis (assembly GCF_949987515.2). NCBI lineage: Eukaryota > Metazoa > Chordata > Mammalia > Artiodactyla > Delphinidae > Delphinus > Delphinus delphis. Next base: position 69,139,170 of record NC_082686.1, read on the forward strand.
AGCAACAATAGTTGCTTTTGAATATCCCAGTCTTTAATGTCTGACTCTCAAAAGAGGAAAAAGAGAAAAATGAAAGGAGGAAGAAAGGGTGCCAGCCCTTTAAATCCTGTGAGTCACTTCAACCAGAGGGGGAGGGGCTTACAACAATGGAGGGATGTGCAACAACAGTGGCCACCCACCTCTTTGTCTGCACCTCTGTGATCAGAAACATCAATCAATGATCAGAGCACAGATATGCAGTATTTGGAGGACAGGGAGATTTTTGCCCTCCCTGGCTCCCGCAAGCTGTGTGCAAGGATGGCATCACTCAGAATTGCGTTTCAGCTTTCGGTTTTGTTTAGTCAATAGGAGTCACCTGGCAGAAGATAGGAGGGAAAGAGGAAAGATATTGGAGAATTCCTCCCCTCTTAGCACCATTCTGGCTGATGCCTTGGCTCTCTGAGACTACAACTCAGAGAAGCCACTGGGCTCCAGTTCTCTCCAGGCTCCAATAAAACATTTGCTCCCCTTGTCCCTTCAGGGTGATAATGTTTTGCTACTCTCTGGGTGTCTGAACACTCCTTGTTGGTTTCCTCATCCACAACTCTGTCATTAGAAGTCTAGCTGAGAGTGTTTTCTGTTTCCTACCACGATCAGACTCATAGAAAGCCACCATATTGTCCAGAGGAAATACGTTAGTAGCTAGAATAGAGGGTGGTGTGTGGGAAGATGTGAGGGAACAGATGTGAGAGAAGTATAGGAGGTAAAATGAACAGGACTTAGAGATAAATTTGGGAAGTAAGGCAAAGGGGAGGTATTTACATTGGCCTTGGTTTCTAGGTTTTGCATCTGGATGGGTAGTGGGAGAGATGATATTTAGGAGGGAAGTTTATGAACTCATTTCCCCCCAACATTTTATTATGAAAAAGATTACAAACTAGGAACTCTCATTTGGGGGCATGTAGATTAGAAGTGCCTTGGAGTCATACAAGTAATATCAAGTAGGCTACTGGTCCTTTGAGTCTGGAGCTTGGTGGAGAGATATGGGCTACAGAAACACATTTCTCAAGTCATCTGTGGTAACTGAAGCCATAGGCTTCTGAGTTTGCTCTCTGGTTACTTTCTCAAGAAAGCCTTTCCTTCCACCCCACTCCCGCAACCTAGTTCATGTGCCCCTATACTGTGCTGTTACAGCATCACTTTTCACTTATGTGGTTAGTTATTTAATGTCTGTCTTCCCAAGTAGAATTTAATATCTATGAAAGCAGGAAACTTATTCAGTGTAGCATCCCTAATATGTAGCACAATGCCTCACACAGAGTAGGAATTTTTAAATTGTTGAGTAAATAAATGAACCAACCAGCGCTTGGGCTGCTTTTTTGCACTGGGGCTGCCAGCCACTTGAATGCTCCAAGACTCAGGATTATTCAGGACTCAGCCCTTTGAGCCTGATAGCGAAGTTTTTTTTTTTTTTTTTTTTTTTTTGCGGTACGCAGGCCTCTCACTGTTGTGGCCTCTCCCGTTGCGGAGCACAGGCTCCGGACGCGCAGGCTTAGTGGCCATGGCTCACGGGCCCAGCCGCTCTGCGGCATGTGGGATCTTCCCGGACCGGGGCACGAACCCGTGTCCTCTGCATCGGCAGGCGGACTCTCAACCACTGCACCACCAGGGAGCCCCTGATAGCGAAGTTTTGTATCATGGTTAACAACTCAGCTTGGTCTAGGCAGTATTTTGTAATTTAGTACGTTGGACCAGTGGCTTTATCCAATCAGCTCGCCTCTAAAGTGTGAAAACCTTTGTTCATGTTTAACCATGTTCCAGTTTATAGGAAAACACCAAAGTTGCAAAGTATATAAAAATCCAAACTAAAAACACAGTTAAGATCTGTAGCTAGGAGACAAGATTCACAAAAGCTGTGGACTGAATAATAAATTAAATGTTAGGAACACGAGCTCAGTTCTGCTTGGAAAGAGCTGAGACTGCCCTACTGCTTTTCCTCAAGCCATCTGGTGACATCTGGAATTAATTCTAACACAAGGGTTCCTAATCTTTTGAAATCCTATTCAATTTTGAGCATTTGCTAAAAGCTGTATAGTTTTTCCTCAGAAAAATGCTAATGTGCACATTTATGAAACATTGATGTATACAATTTTATCAGAGGCATTCAGGAGCCTCTCCAAGAATTTCAGGTTAAGCATCCTATTCTTACATAATTCAAAACCAGCTTTCCACACTTGAGTGTCCAGCGCCTTCTGCTACAGGGCCCTGGTGATCTTGGAAGCTGTTGGTTAATTAACAAGGGAGAAGGAGGTGCCAGGTTGAATAGCATCAAGGAGAGAGAGGGCATGGAGCACGGAGAAAATGGAATTGAGCCATAATCTTTGCACTTCCAACAGAAGCTTTAAAAGTATCTGCAGTCTTCACTTTAATCAAAATAGCTTCATTTAGGAAAGAAAGAGCCCACTTCTTTTTCTTAAAAAAAATCTTGGTTTTATTGCTTCCTGAGTGTTGTTCTTTTTAAAGGAGAAATACAAACCATATGTTACAGGGGTCTCAGTTTGACAGCTTAACTGAGGTCATCCTAGGATTCGGATATTTCTGGTCACGATAGGAAGGCCAGTGGGATGGGTCTGATGCAGCAAGGATCAAGAGAGCCCCTTCGGAATGATCTCATCTAGGGAAGTTACACGAAGTAGCTGGTTTGGGACAATGTGTCAGGTTTGAAGGTCAAGTGTGATTTTACTACAGCACAGTGCCAGTCACTTATTGCCCTGCAGCCCCTATGGACTCGTCCCTTACCGAAGGAGAGAAACAGTAGTGATTAAAATGCTAAAAATTATTAAAATCTCTGTAAGGCGTTGTGTGGAGATTGCTGGCACCCATCCACATGCTTTCAAAGGTTGCTTATTGGGGCTTCCCTGGTGGCGCAGTGGTTAAGAATCCGCTTGCCAATGCAGGGGACACGGGTTCGAGCCCTGGTCTGGGAAGATCCCACATGCCACGGAGCAACTAAGCCCGTGCGCCACAACTACTGAGCCTGGGCTCTAGAGCCCGCGAGCCACAACTACTGAAGCCCGCACGCCTAGAGCCTGTGCTCTGCAACAAGAGAAGCCACCACAATGAGAAGCCTGTGCCCCACAACAAAGAGTAGCCCCCCACTCGCTGCAACTAGAGAAAGCCCACACGCAGCAGTGAAGACCCAATGCAGCCAAAAATTAAATAAATAAATTTTTTTTAAAAAGGTTGCTTATTGTGTACAAATGTGACTTCCTATCTAAGAGCTTTTTTTCTGGAGCAAAAAGAGCAAGCTCAGGCCATGAGCTGGGCAGGCTGTTAATGCCAGCAAGTTAATGGCCCTGGAAGAAGCCCTCGGTCAATGACAGATGGGAACAGGGTGAGGAAGCAGCCCTTAGCCAGTGATGGAGAACTTCCTCACCCCTCAGGTTGGGGTAGCTCTGGGGTGTGTTCTGCACTGTCTCCCAGAGTCCTCCAGCAGGATTGGGCTCCAGGGATAACTGGCTTGATAACACACCTCTATTTGCTTTCTTCCATTCACCATCTTACTTTCCCTACTCCCTTTCCACTGTTCCTGGGATTACCTCCCAAATAAACTGCACGCACTTAAATCCCTGTCTCAGAGGCTGTTTCTGGGGGGAACCTCCATACTAACATAGGCAGTGTGCATACAGGGCAGCACAAGTTTGGAATCAGACAGACCTGGATTCAAATTCCTTCTTACCAGAGACAATGAATAGCTTAATTTCTCTAAGACTGTTTTTTCGTCTATATAATGGGGCTAATCGTACTGACTTGGTAAGGTCAGGTCATAAAGAAAAATTTGAGAATGTATGTAAAGTGTTGTCCACAGTGACTTGCACATAGTAAGTGCTTAATAAATGTTGGCTAGTATCATTACCACAGTATTCTTAGTATTGTTAACACAGCATAGCGCAGGTAGAGGGAAAGGTTTTACACCCTTGGGGTGACTGCTGAAGCAGGCTGATTTGGGAGACATGCTGGGACCTGATGAGCATCTGTGGCTTAGCAATATCAGTGGCTTATAGGAAGCATCGCCACAGTGAGCCAGAGCAGGAGAGGAGGAAAACGGCGGACACCAAGTGGTGGCTTTGAAGACAAGCAATGGGCAGTGCCCCACTGGTATTGCCAATCGCGCTTAGTCTCAACCGATGGCTATAGTATCATCAATGATTTCATATCTGTGAATGAAATCAGGATTCACTCTGATAGCTGGGGTTTCATTAGCTTCCCTCTTCAGGGATTATGCTCAGGGCTACTGAGGTTTGGTTTCTAATTTCAAGCTGTTTTTCTCAAAGGTACAAAGGATCTTTTAACTTTTATTATTTTATGAACTTGTTGTCTTAGGGTTTTTCACATTGGGGCAGTTCCCTCTGCTTCCATTCACTCCTCATTCCCAGGCCAGATCATATTTAAATTCTTTGACTGCAGTGAGAGAGAAACAGAGAGACTGAGGCAGGTTAAAGTATTTTACTCATTCTCTAAACCTGGTTAATTACAGCTCAGGGTTTCACCTGCAGTCTTCAGGCTTTCAAACAGCCAAAGGTCCCAGAGTGGATGCAACTGCTGGGCCGCTTTGGCTGATGCAAACCGCGGGGAGGAGTAGTTGTT